>NW_027256881.1:301148054-301563054 GCF_029215685.1 Pituophis catenifer annectens
GAACAACTAAGTTTACATAGGTAAAACCTGGCTAGAAAGAATATGCACATAAAAGCCTATGAAAAAAGAAAAAAGATACATTATGCCTTTTACAGGGAGGATAATTGGGAAGTGGGTGTGGCCCACTGATGACGCCTTAAGAGGTAGAAATAGCTATCTGGGTCTCCCAGGAAGCAACACAGAGTTGCAGTTTGGCAGCAGAATGGGTCTCCCAGGAAGCAACACAGAGTTGCAGTTTGGCAGCAGAAAAAGGGCCCAAGAACTTGTGAATGAGATTTCACAGAACCTAGGGCTGAAGAACAACTAAGTTTACATAGGTAAAACCTGGCTAGAAAGAATATGCACATAAAAGCCTATGAAAAAAGAAAAAAGATACATTATGCCTTTTACAGGGAGGATAATTGGGAAGTGGGTGTGGCCCACTGATGACGCCTTAAGAGGTAGAAATAGCTATCTGGGTCTCCCAGGAAGCAACACAGAGTTGCAGTTTGGCAGCAGAATGGGTCTCCCAGGAAGCAACACAGAGTTGCAGTTTGGCAGCAGAAAAAGGGCCCAAGAACTTGTGAATGAGATTTCACAGAACCTAGGGCTGAAGAACAACTAAGTTTACATAGGTAAAACCTGGCTAGAAAGAATATGCACATAAAAGCCTATGAAAAAAGAAAAAAGATACATTATGCCTTTTACAGGGAGGATAATTGGGAAGTGGGTGTGGCCCACTGATGACGCCTTAAGAGGTAGAAATAGCTATCTGGGTCTCCCAGGAAGCAACACAGAGTTGCAGTTTGGCAGCAGAATGGGTCTCCCAGGAAGCAACACAGAGTTGCAGTTTGGCAGCAGAAAAAGGGCCCAAGAACTTGTGAATGAGATTTCACAGAACCTAGGGCTGAAGAACAACTAAGTTTACATAGGTAAAACCTGGCTAGAAAGAATATGCACATAAAAGCCTATGAAAAAAGAAAAAAGATACATTATGCCTTTTACAGGGAGGATAATTGGGAAGTGGGTGTGGCCCACTGATGACGCCTTAAGAGGTAGAAATAGCTATCTGGGTCTCCCAGGAAGCAACACAGAGTTGCAGTTTGGCAGCAGAATGGGTCTCCCAGGAAGCAACACAGAGTTGCAGTTTGGCAGCAGAAAAAGGGCCCAAGAACTTGTGAATGAGATTTCACAGAACCTAGGGCTGAAGAACAACTAAGTTTACATAGGTAAAACCTGGCTAGAAAGAATATGCACATAAAAGCCTATGAAAAAAGAAAAAAGATACATTATGCCTTTTACAGGGAGGATAATTGGGAAGTGGGTGTGGCCCACTGATGACGCCTTAAGAGGTAGAAATAGCTATCTGGGTCTCCCAGGAAGCAACACAGAGTTGCAGTTTGGCAGCAGAATGGGTCTCCCAGGAAGCAACACAGAGTTGCAGTTTGGCAGCAGAAAAAGGGCCCAAGAACTTGTGAATGAGATTTCACAGAACCTAGGGCTGAAGAACAACTAAGTTTACATAGGTAAAACCTGGCTAGAAAGAATATGCACATAAAAGCCTATGAAAAAAGAAAAAAGATACATTATGCCTTTTACAGGGAGGATAATTGGGAAGTGGGTGTGGCCCACTGATGACGCCTTAAGAGGTAGAAATAGCTATCTGGGTCTCCCAGGAAGCAACACAGAGTTGCAGTTTGGCAGCAGAATGGGTCTCCCAGGAAGCAACACAGAGTTGCAGTTTGGCAGCAGAAAAAGGGCCCAAGAACTTGTGAATGAGATTTCACAGAACCTAGGGCTGAAGAACAACTAAGTTTACATAGGTAAAACCTGGCTAGAAAGAATATGCACATAAAAGCCTATGAAAAAAGAAAAAAGATATATATATATATATATATATATATATATATATATATATATATATATATATATATATATATATATATATATATATATACACATATATATTTAAAAAAGGCAATTGCAACCCACTTTTATACTGTTTCCAGGAAACTGTATGACAAGTGCATGTCTTTACCTTTAAATCTGATGACAACTTTTATTTATTTATTTAAGAATCTCTCAGTGATCTGGGAGGCTTAGAAAAACAAAAAGAATGATTTCTCAGGATTGATTTATCCCCAGGCAATGTTTGGGGACAAATCCCCAAGCTTTGATGTTTCAAAGCATTCCTAAGGGATGAGTATATAGAAAGACGGGTTGCTCGGCATTTTCTCTCTGTCTGTCTATCATTTATTGGCAGTTCAGCTGGTATCACTTCATACTTTACTAACCAACATCATCATAGTAGTTGGACTGAGCTAAGTGTGCCTAAGAATAAATAAGGAAACTGTACCCTAAAATAAATAAGTTAATTAGGCTTCTCACACTTTGTTCAGGCACTTGAAGCTAAACACTATCTAAATGTTCAGATATTTCTGTGGGAATGCAACAAACTAATTTATCTATCCAATGAAGGTGGAGGCATGAAGTACTGATCTGAATGATTAAAATCATATATATTACAATTATGTGATATCAAGGCTCAGAAATAGAATTCCATGAACCCCAGGTAGGAGTGAATATGTTTACTAAATCCTACAAACAGAAAGGGAGCTTGCATGCTGAATCTTCTTCCCGTTCTTCCTGCAGGCACACAAATATTGTCAGGGTGAAGAGAATCCACTGAATGCTGAAAAGCTTAAAACATATCTTACGGGGCTTCAGTACAGTAGGAAATCACTTAAAAATAGTCAAAGAAGTGTCCTGTTTTTGCTAATCCCTCCCTTCTACTACAGTTCTGGAATACTGTGAGTCATAGAATTTTGAGCAACACATTGCCATAAGGTCTGGTAACACTTATTTTCACTCGGCCTTGTGAGGAGGAGATTTGTCACTCTAATTATCATATTTTTCAGAGTATAAGACACACTTTCCCCCCACTAAAAGTGGGTAGAAATGTCTGTGTGTCTTATACAGGGAATGTTGCTAAAGCCCCGGCCCCCACTCTTCAGTCATTTTCATCCTCTGCATGTCACAGTTTTGGCCTCTGCAAGCTCCTTTTTAGACTCATTCCAGGCTGTGGCAATCACCACAGCACATCATCGCTGATCACCACCTCCATGCATCATATTTTTGGCCTCCATGCGTTGCATTTTTGACCTCTGCACGCCCGTTTTAGACCCGTTCCAGGCTGCAGGGTTCACCACAGCACCTCACTGACAATCACCTCCTCTGCATGTCACATTTTCAGCCTCTGCGAATCGCGTTTATGGCCTGAACACACCCCATTTTGTACCTGTTCCAGGCTGTGGGATTACCACAGCACTTCGCCACCAATTGCTGCCTCCACACATCATGTTTTCTGCCTATGCACACCCTATTTCTGGCCTCCTCGTGTCGCATTTTCAGTAAGTTCCAGGCAGCGGGGATTGCCGCCACCACTCCCCGCCATCCGGAACCAACCAAAAATGTGACATACCAAAAACGCGATGCGCGGAGGCGGTGATCGGCGGTGATGTGCTGCAGTTATCCCAGCAGCCTGGAATAGGTCTAAAATGGAGCGTGCAGAGGCCAAAAATGTGACACGCAGAGGCCAAATCACAACACATGGAGACCAAAAACACGACACGTGGAACCGGCGATGGGCTGTAGTGATCCCTGCAGACTGGAACAGCTGATTGGCAGTATTCTGATAGGCCGATCCAACTGCCAATCAGCTGCTCGTGCTGAATCAGGCTGCGATAACAAGCTGAAGCTGGTCAGGCTGTTTGCTGTTTGCTGCAAGGATGCTAGCCAGATAAATACCGATGGATGCTGGTAGGCAGAGGCAGAAATTTTTATTCTTGTTTTCCTCCCCAAAAACTAATGTGCGTCTTATACTCTGGAGTGTCTTATACTCCAAAAAATACGGTAATCTACAGCTGTCAAGAAAGAAAGATTCACTTGTCCTTTTTGCAATTGCCAAGGTATTTTCCCCCTTCAAAAAAAAAAGAAAAGAAAAAGAAAAAAAAGAAATGAATTTCTTAATTTAGTTGGTTTTATTTTCATATATTGGCCAGAAATAGATTAAAATATTTATTATTTAAGGTGTTTTTTGTAGGATCATTCAGAGCACCAAAAATTATATTTTTCTATCCTAGTTTTTATTCCTATTTCCCATTTGTGTCCTTTGCAAAAATTATTGCTATAATGCTTCAATAAGCATAAGAGTAACCCCCTCACTTTTAATATCCTATTAATTCAATTAGCAGAACGCCTCTAGGTTGTGATCACTTCTTAACTAAAGTCACAGTGAAGATGTCAACAGGTCAAAATTCAGGCAAAATAGATCTTTAATTGAAAGACAAGAAACTAATATGTGTTGTCGCTTATTCTTTCTTCCATGAGAATCCCAATGTAGTATGGTAATGTGCATCCTCTACAAAAGTAAAAACGAATGAGTATTCACGGGTAATAAGCGGAGATGAATACCTAATATTCTTTGTTGATTATATTTGTATCTTTATTAGTACTGTTATTTGTTAAGATGAGCATAGAAAGATCATAAATAATTAAATGTATGTATTGATTGTGGATTATAATGGGAAGAAAAAAACAATGATTTTTTTCACTACTATTTTTTCACTTTTATTTTATTTATTTATTATTTATTTATTTATTTGTCGAGTACGTATTAGATAATATATATAAGTATAAGCATGAATTGAATGCATAAAATGAATACAATTAAAGGGAACATTAGAACAGGGTAGGCACATGGGTGCTCTTATGCACAGCACTTAGGAATGTGTTGAGAATGAGTTATGCACTTAGGAATGGGTTGAGGTCAACAGTAGGGAGTCTTAGGTTAAAATTTTGGGGGTTTGGGGATGAAACCACAGAGTCAGGTAGTGCATTCCAGGCTGTTCTGTCCCCGTCTCACACATGCACACAAACAGATAGCTGGGGGTTAAATAAATTGGCAGACAACCAATTCTTCCAATAAGAAGCTTGGCAGCAACCCAGTAGCTGCTTGCCAAGAACTTTACTCAATAAACAAAATACAGACAGTCAAGAATTGTCCAGTTCATAAAATAAATCCAAGGCCGATAATGTTGTTTCCAAAAATGCAATGTGACTCGATAGTAGTTAGTTTTGTACGTCACAGAGTCTGAATGGCCACCTCACCCCCTTTTATACCCTGTGAGGTGTGGTCCAGTGACTCAGCCTAATCTCTGGCACGCCTTTTCTTCTGTTGCGCACGCTTATCTCTGCGACGCTGCCAAGGATCCAGCCAAGACTCATTTCCCTCATCACTGTCCACCTGTGGCTGCGTGGACGTGCTTGGACCCGTCCCTATCTCTTGCCCTTCGGCGGACACCGAAGGCATTGCCTGGAGGGTCCTGGAGATGGAGGCCTTGCCAACTCCTCTCCTTCACTCTCGGTGATCTGTCCCCGTCCCCACACACACACACACAGCCAGTCGAGGGTTAAGGAAACACTTTGGAACGCACTCAGTTCTTATCTCCGACTTGGCAGCGATAGACACACCGTCTGCCAAGTTACTTTATTTTCACAAACAGACAGATAAGATACGAACGTTCAAGAAAGTCCAAACAGAAATAATATTTCTCCCAGCAGTTCCGGACGAGGCTTTAGTGACTCCAAGGTTTTGCTTTGTTCGTCACAAAAGATCCTTGACCACCACTCTCTATTATATAGTCTCTGGGGTGTGGTCTCTGGGGTGTGGTCCAGTGACTCAGTTCTAATCCCTAGCACGCCTCCCAAGCTGCTGCAAACGTTTATCACGCCTTCGGAGGCGTGCGTCCAGGAATGATGTGTCATTATCACTTTGACTCGAATCAGCTGTCTCCTCTCCCTCGGCCGGCACTTGAGACAATGCCAGAGGGGAGGGGCCTGGAGAGGGAGGCCTGGCTGACTCCTCTTCCTCATGCTCGGAGCTTTCTTCCTCCGATGGGACAGGCTCAGAGGGCGGGGCCACAACACTATCCCCCACCGCAGGGCCCTTCCCCCGGGTCTGACGGTCGGGATGGGGTCGGGACGGGAACTGTTCGTGGAAAGCCCGCACCAGGTCAGGGGCCTGAACGGCAGACGCGTCCACCCAGGTGAAATCCTCGGGCCCGTACCCCTTCCAGGCGATGAGGTATTGGAAGCGCCCCTTCAGCCAACGGGAGTCCCGGATACTGTCCACCTCGTATGTCGAGGCGTCGTCCTCGTCGGCTGCGGCTGGGGGGGCAGGCGTCGGCGGGCGGCGGAGATGGCTCGCGGGGGCCTCAGGGACCAGGAGGGACCGATGAAAAACAGGGTGGAGCCGCATGGAACGGGGTAGAGTCAACCGGTAGGCCTCCGGATTGATGACCGCCTCGATAGGGAAGGGACCGATAAAGCGTTGGGCCAGTTTCCGTACCGGCCGGTCCGTGGGGAGGTGTTTTGTGGACAACCACACCCGATCTCCTACTTCCAGCGGTGGCGTCGCCCGGCGGGCGCGATCGGCGAACCGTTTATAATCCTCTTTCGCCCGGATCAGCTGCCGCCGCACCAGTTGCTGCACCGCCTGCAGCTCTGAGAGGAAGTCCCGGGTCTCGGGAACAGGGGAGTCCATGATGGTCAACGGGAAAAGCCGTGGATGGTATCCGACGTTGGCATGGAACGGGGTCATCTGGGTGGAGGTGTGTTGGGAGTTATTAAAGGCGAACTCCGCCAGGGGAAGGTACTCGGCCCAGTTGTCCTGCTGCTGGTTGACAAAACAGCGGAGGTACTGCTCCAGTATGCCGATGACCTTCTCCGTGCCCCCGTCAGTCTCCGGATGGTGCGACGACGACAGGCACACCTGCACCTCCAGCGCGGCCATCAGGCTTTTCCAGAAGCGGGCCGTGAACTGGGCCCCGCGGTCCGAAACCACCCGGTCCGGCAGGCCGTGGAGGCGGAAGATATGTTGCAGGAACAGGCGAGCCGTGGTGCGGGCCGAGGGCAGGCCGCGGCACGGGATGAAATGTGCCATCTTCGTGAGTGCATCCACCACCACGAGGACGGTCGTGTACGTAGCGGACAGGGGCAGGTCTGTCAGGAAGTCCATGGAGATGGCTCCCCACGGTCTCTCCGGTGTCGGCAGCGGCTGGAGGAGTCCAGGAGGGGGGCCGGACGCGGCTTTGGCCTGTCGGCACGTCACACAGGACGTCACGTAGGCGTGCACGTCGTGCCGTACCCGAGGCCACCAAAAAGTCCGTGTCACCAGGTTCAAAGTCTTAAAGAAGCCGAAGTGCCCCGCCGCGGGGTTGTCATGACACTGGTTCATGACGAGGGCTCGGAGCGGACTCGTGGGCACATACAGCCGACCCCGATGTCTGAGCAAGCCCTCCTCCACGGTCCATGGGGACGCGGGGCCGACGTCCGCTCTCCGCTGCTGCGACCAGTCGTCCCGTCGCTGCGCTTCCAGCACCTGAGCCCGCAGGTCCACCGGTTCCTGGACCGCGGCCAAGGAGTCCGCTGGCAGCACCGTCCGGGGGGGAAGGGAGTCCTTGGGGCAAAAGTATTCCGGCTTACGGGATAGCGCGTCCGCCCTCTGGTTGAGGTTGCTCGGAATGTAGGTGACGTGGAAGTTGAACCGGGCGAAAAACAACGACCACCGGATCTGCCGCTGGTTCAACTTCCGTGCCGTGGTGAGGTGCTCCAGGTTCCGATGGTCCGTCCGCACCTCCACCTGGTGTCGGGCCCCCTCGAGGTGATGTCGCCAAGCCTCGAACGCGGCCTTGATGGCCAGCAACTCCTTTTCCCAGATGGTGTAGTTGCGCTCGGAAGGGTTGAGTTTCCGGGAGTAGTATGCGCAGGGAAAAAGAGTGCCGCCATCCACCGGAGCCTGTAGCAGCACCGCCCCAATCGCCACGTTGGACGCGTCCGTCTCCACCACGAACGGACGGTGTGGATTGGGGTGCCTCAGGACTGGCTCCGTGAGGAAGGCCTGCTTGAGGACCTCGAAGGCCTGCTGCTGCGGGGGCCCCCACTGGAACGGGACCTTCTTCCGAAGGAGCTGGGTCAACGGCAAGGTCAGGGTGGCGAAGCCCGGGATGAAGGTCCGATAGTAGTTGGCGAATCCCAACAGACGCTGGACGTCCTTCACCCGACGCGGGGGTTCCCAACTGCGCAAGGCCTCCACCTTGTGCGGGTCCATCGCGATGCCCTCGGGGGTGATGATGTGCCCGAGGAACTCTATGGAAGTCTGGAAGAAGTAGCATTTCTCCAACTTCGCATAGAGCTGGTGCTCCCGCAGGCGCTGCAGGACCTGGCGGACATGCTGGAGGTGACTTTCCGGGGTCCGGGAATAGATCAAAATGTCATCCAAGTAGATCACCACGAACCGATCCAGCATGTCCCGGAACACATCGTTCATCAAGTGCTGGAAGACCGGGGGGGCGTTGGTCAACCCGAACGGCATGACGGTATACTCGAAGTGTCCGTACCGCGTGCCGAACGCCGTCTTCCACTCGTCCCCCTCTCTCACGCGCACCAGGTTGTAAGCCCCTCGGAGATCGAGCTTAGTGAAGATCGAGGCCTCCCGCAACCTCTCCATCAGCTCCGGGATCAGCGGCAGGGGGTAGCGATTTCGCACTGTGATGGCGTTCAAGCGCCGGTAGTCGCAACACAGGCGCAAGTCCCCCGTCTTCTTTTTAACGAAGAGGACCGGGGCCGAGAGCGGGGAGGTCGAAGGCCGGATGAACCCACGGGCCAGGTTCTTTTCCAGAAAGTCCCGTAAGGCGGCCAGCTCGGGCTCCGACATGGAGTACAGGCGTCCCGATGGCAGGTGCGCGTTGGGCATTAGGTCCACCGCACAGTCGTAGGGTCGGTGCGGGGGCAAGCGGTCCGCCTCCTTCTCGCTGAACACGTCGGCGAAGGGCGTCAGCTCCGGAGGCAAGGAGACGTTTGGGGCAGAGACGTCCTGGCCGGCGCAGGTGTGGCGAAGGTGGTCGACACACTGCAGGCTCGGGAACGAGATGGCGTTTCTCGACCACGCCACCTGAGGGTCGTGCGCCCGAAGCCAGGCCATCCCCAGGACCAAGGGAAAGTGCAGATCCGCCGTTACGTAAAACTGGATCGCCTCCTCGTGGTTTCCAATGGCGAGGCGCAAAGGCTGGGTAGCGGTTTTGATGGACCCCGCCACGAGTTCCCGCCCATCTATAGTTTCAACCCTCAACGGAGGGTCCACTGGAACCAAGGGGACTTTGTAATGGGCCACAAAGGCCTGGTCCATAAAGTTCGTGGTGGCCCCCGAGTCCACCAGCGCGTGCGCTTGGAGCCCCTCCGACCGGTTAGCCAACAACACCCGGGTGTTCAAAATCAGGTGCCGAGGGGGCTCACAGTCCACAGCCGCCGACTCCGGCGGGGCATGGTCACGTGCCTGACCCAGAGTTTCCCCTAGGCCAGGCCTGGCCCGTTTCCCGGCAGGTCATGCCGAGATTCCGGAACAGGCTTGAGCGGTCCACTCCGCTTCCGGGGACACGAGGCGGCAAAATGTCCCGCCTCGCCGCAATAGAGGCACAACCCCCCCTTGACGTCTCCGCATCCGCTCCTGGGCCGTCAGTTGAGGTCTGGCTGCTCCGAGCTCCATAGGCTCCTCAGCCGTCGCCACAAAACGCTGTGCGGTCCTGAGCGCTGTCGGTGCGAAACGCGGGGGTGCCGACGCTGTCGATGGTTCCGGAAGAGCCCGACGGGGCCGTCGCCGTTGCAAGCGGGCGTCGATGCGCAGGCATTGGGTCACCAGCGCGTCGAGGGTCGGTGGCGCCTCCACACGAACCAGCTCGTCCTGCATCTCGTCGGAAAGGCCGTCCTGGAAGGCGTCCATCAGCGCCACCTCATTCCAAGCCGAATCCTGGCCTAGCAGTCGGAACTCTGCAATATAGTCCTGCAGGGGGCGCTTGCCTTGGCGGAGGTCCTTGATGCGCCTCGCTGCCGTCTGCACCCGGAGGGGGTCCTCAAACATGGTGCGCAGGTGTTGTAAAAAGCCCTGAAAGTCCAGGAGCAAGGAGCTATCTTGCAACAACAGGGGCGTGGCCCATCGGGCGGCAGTGCCCGAGAGGGAGCTGATAACAAATGCCACCCGAGCCCGGTCATCCGGAAAATCCTCCGGCCTCATTGCCATAAACAGTTGGCATTGTCCCAAGAAGGCCGGAAACATCTCCTGCTGCCCAGAAAACCTATCTGGCACATTCACTGGGCATCTCGGACGGGGAGGGGGAGGAGGTGGAGCTGCAGGAGCATTTCCCAAAGCAAGTTGGGCAGTTAGCTGTGCTACTTGCTGTTGCAGAAGCTGATTGGCCTCCAGCATCTGCTGTATCTGCTGCTGCAGCTGTTGGTCCATCGTGGGTTAACGATGGAGTATGTGGTGACGAACAAGATGATCTGTCCCCGTCCCCACACACACACACACAGCCAGTCGAGGGTTAAGGAAACACTTTGGAACGCACTCAGTTCTTATCTCCGACTTGGCAGCGATAGACACACCGTCTGCCAAGTTACTTTATTTTCACAAACAGACAGATAAGATACGAACGTTCAAGAAAGTCCAAACAGAAATAATATTTCTCCCAGCAGTTCCGGACGAGGCTTTAGTGACTCCAAGGTTTTGCTTTGTTCGTCACAAAAGATCCTTGACCACCACTCTCTATTATATAGTCTCTGGGGTGTGGTCTCTGGGGTGTGGTTCAGTGACTCAGTTCTAATCCCTAGCACGCCTCCCAAGCTGCTGCAAACGTTTATCACGCCTTCGGAGGCGTGCGTCCAGGAATGATGTGTCATTATCACTTTGACTCGAATCAGCTGTCTCCTCTCCCTCGGCCGGCACTTGAGACAATGCCAGAGGGGAGGGGCCTGGAGAGGGAGGCCTGGCTGACTCCTCTTCCTCATGCTCGGAGCTTTCTTCCTCCGATGGGACAGGCTCAGAGGGCGGGGCCACAACACTCGGAGTCCTCTCCTGCCGATGACACAGGCTCAGGTAACGGAGCCACAACACTGGCATTGACCACTTTGTTGCTGAATTCATATTTTCTGCAATCGAGTTTGGAGCGGTTCACTTTAAGTTTTTATCTGTTGTGTGCTCATGTATTGTTATGGTTGAAGTTGAAGTAGTCATTGACAGGTAGGACATTGTAGCAGATGATTTTATCAGCTATGCTTAGGTCATACCAAAGGTGGCGTAGTTCTAAGTTTTCTAAGCCAGAATTTCAAGTCTGGTGGCCTAAGGTATTCTGTTGCGAGCAGAGGAGTGGAGGACTCTTCTTGTGAAATATTTCTGGACACGCTCAATTGTATTTATATCCAATATGCACTAGAGCAAGAATTGGGTTACACGGTAAATTCAAAGTCAAGAAAAGTGGACAGAATTATTCAAAGCATTTTTGCTGGATCTGTTCTACATTGATTGTCCCACTAAGAAAAAATTCAATTCATTGGTGTATTTTATCTTAAGAAAACTTGTGCTAGTTCTTTCTGTAAGAATTCACAGAAGAAACTTTATTTTTTATCCTTTTTGAATTAGCCCAAGAGGTTTATATGTTAATCTTGTCTCTTCTGTGAAATGTGATAATCCCTAGAGTGCAATAAGTCTTGAAAGGTTATTAGGTATATAGTATCTCCAATGAGTAAAATGTTCCTTATGGTTTTAATTAATTTTTTTTTCACTTTTATTTCATTTATCTAAAAACATCTGAAATTTCCAGCTGATGCAGAATTCATTTCTTTGATTTATTAATCTCTTATTGCTATAATATCTTGTAGGACAAACTCACTATTTGAATTAGCCATTAAATTATTGAATTCAATAAATATTGAATTATTGGTTGAATATCATGCATTCTCCATTTATGAACCTGAACTAAGTTTGGTTATGGTAATTGTGTTATATAGATGTAGTTTGGGATATGTTGTAAAATTGGGATGTTATCGAACTATGAATCAGATCATACAAATCTAGCATATATGCATTCACTTGCTGATCTATATTATTTACTGGGACTTAAAGTACCATTGGTTTCAAACTTGTTTTAGCTCTATGACTAACATCCTTGGACTTCTAGCTTCAGATAGGTTAAATTTTGCATATAAGTCAATTCTGCAATAGACTCTGTTTGGAGCTGCTGATATTATTCAATACATTAGAATGAGTGAAAGTTAAATAGATGGGTGTTATGGACTTTGGAGAAATGCAGGTGGTCCAAATTTCCTAGCCGATTGGCCTCAAATGTATGTGTTTGGAGACATTTAATAATCTGTGATACATGATACATGATACATGATACATGATACATGATACATGATACATGATACATGATACATGAGTTGGCTCACCTTTGACCAGCAGTTGGCCCCTAATCTGTTAGTTGGGGATAATCACTATTTCGTATTTGAGTTCTTTTGAAAAGAACATGTCATGTTTCTGGAGCCAGTTTGCCTTCCAAATGTAATTATGAGTCGGAATATCCTCTAGTACTTCCTACTAACATTTGTTACTTTGGGGAAAATGCCTGCTAGGAAATACATTTATGAAAATATTGAAATATGCCATAAATGAAATATATACAAGTGTATGAAAATAAGAGCCTTAATAATTTGCAAATACGTTTAACTATAAAAAAAGGAAGCTAATATAATTTTACATTTTTTTCCCCAGTTCTATAGTAGTTTCATTTGCCCCTGGGAAATTACTGTATCCATTTACTTTTACCATGAAGAAACTACAGAGAGGCATCATCAATTGGGGATTTTTTTGTGCAGAATACAATGTTTCTAGCAGATTTGCAGCATGAAATTTCTTTTTCTAGAAACAAATGCCAGACTTTGAGAACATAATGACCATAAGTCTAATATATACTGGCTGGGGAATTCTGGGAGTTGAAACCCACCCTTCTTAAAGTTGCTGAGGTTGAGAAACACAACTCTAATTAATTCTTCAAGGAGACTCTTACACATTTTTTGGGGGGGAGGGGGAAGGAATTTCTACCGATCTTTTCTCAAAAGAGGGCCTCCTTTAGGTAGAAAAATAATATGTTGGAAGAACCAAATGTCCTTATTTATTACAAATTCAGCTAAATATATTACAACAAAGTCATCACAGGGCAGCTTCCATCATATAATTGTGAAATTATACCTTGAGCCTTGCCAGGCTCAAGGTTGACTCAGCCTTCCATCCTTTCTAAAGTAGGTAAATTGAGGACCCAGTTTGTGGGGGCAATAAGCTGACTTTGTATAAAAATATACAAAAGTATGAAGGCTATTGCTTAATGCACTGTAAGCCGCCCTGAGTCTCCGGAAAAGGGCGGCATATAAATCAAATAAAAAAAAATTACAATAAAAACAGAAATAATTCATTATATATTAGGGGAATTTAGAAGGCAGCATTAAAATCAGTATCATTTAAAAATTTCAAGAGAAATAGGTTAGCTAATATTTTGAATCTAAAATAACCAAATAATAGAGTTGGAAAGCACCTCCATCTTCTAGTCAAACCCCTGCTCAAGCAAGAAACCCTATACATTTCAGACAAATATCAAACATTTGTTGCAATTCTAACATTAATTGTGGCATAATTTTAAATGGATAGAATAATGAAATGAAAATAGGTGTATATACTATTTTCAACTCTGATTGGGATTTCACATATGTTGTATAAAGTTGGCTCTCAGCCTGGGGTCCTCTTGGACACACATCATCTGCTAAAACAGCAAGTAGAACCCACAGCTCTTCCAGGCTATTCAGAAACTTCAACTGATTCAAAATGCAACCATATGGATAGTTATGGATGTGCCTAGGATTGCCACATTGGCTGCTTTGGTTTCCGGTCAACTTCTGGAGCAAGTCAAAGAGTTGTTTATTACTTTGGAATTCCTTATTTCAGAAACTATCAACTCTGGTTCCAATAAAATTTGTGAAAAAAGGCATATAAGAATGTTTTCATAAGGGTCTGAAAATAAGCTATTCTCAATAATAGCCCCATATATAATGATGATTTTCCAGAATAGTTTTCCCCAGACATAAGGATGGCCCTTCGCAGGGGTGGGTTCTATTTACCTTTACTACCGGTTCACAATGGGATTGCATGCGTGCCTTGCTTCTGCGCATCCACAGATTGCCAATGATGACATCCGGGGCAGTGGGTGGGGCCTCCCACCGGTTTTACTACCGATTCTTGCAAACCGGTCCAAACCGGGGGCAACTCACCACTGGCCCTTCTCTATTTAGTTTTTTAAGAGCAGTGAAAATCTAGGTCTTCTGTAGAATTTCGGGGGGATAGCATGGAATGATTAATCTAGATCCAGAGATGAGGGCATGAGAAACTGCTGGATTTTTTAATTGTTTTGGCTTACTGTTGATTGTACTGTTGTCTTTTAAACTCTTAATAGGAGCGAATACATTAATACTACCCAAAAAAAAACAACTTCTGGAGTTCTAGATAAAATTCCTTAACCATGTTTTTACTCACTTCTGCTAAGTAGCAGAAAGAAAGAAAAAACACCACTATAACTGATATCAGAGAATACTATCAGCAGGAACTGACACAATTAGATTAAGCTTTGATAAGGACAAATTTGGAGCTGAGTTCCAAAATAGGTGTAGCTGGACAGTTATTTGAAGTGTAGATCCTGATCCTTCAATGTGAAATACAATATACCAGCTAGGTTACAGGATAATGTAAACTATACCCAATGGCAGATTTTCAGACATCAATCTGTATTGTATTTTGTATTTTCTCATTCGGGCATTAAATGTGGTGGGGCCACCCCTGCACTTAAGCACTTTACTACTATACTTTAAGATTATAGGAAAAAGACAATATTATTTTAAGAAGACTATAAATTGAACCAGGAGAAATGATAGTGCTTACTACTTTTCCCTTTGGATGCATATAATGCTTCATAACCTTATAACAGACAGATTTTAAAAATGATAAAATTTAATAGTTTTACATTTAACTTGACACACTCTTTATTCTTTTCCTGAAAAATGACTTCTGCTGAGAACAGGAGGATGGGTTGAGTGTGTGTGTGTGTGTGTATGTGTGTGTGTGTGTGTGTGTGTGTGTGTGTACCATAACAATGGAGGCCTTTACACTAAGCTATTTTATATACAACTTACTTTACTGCTTCCTCCACTTTTGTTCCCCAGGCATTTGTTGTTTTTCAGTCACTAAGTCACTAACTCTTCATGATCCCATGGACCATAGCACATCAGGCTTCCCTGTCCTCCAGGGAACCTTTAAAGTGCTCCATGGCTTAGGACCTGGGTATATACGAGATCGCTTTCTGCCACCAATAGCCTCCCACCAGCCAATACGCTCCCACAGAGAGGGGCTCCTCAGGGTGCCGTCGGCCAAACAATGTCGACTGGTGACACCCAGGGGGAGAGCCTTTTCTGTGGGGGCACCAGCCCTCTGGAATGAGCTGCCCCTAGAGGTTCATATGATCCCCGACCTGCGTACCTTTCGCCGCGCCCTTAAGACCCTTTTGTTTCAACAGGCCGGGCTGGCTTAATATGAATTTTAAATTGGGTGTTTTAGCTTTTAACTTTGTGGGCCAAATTTTATATATTCGTTTTTAAATTGTTTTTAAATTTTGTGAGTTTATATGTGTTTTAAGATGGCTGTACACTGCCCTGAGTCCTTTGGGAGAAGGGCGGTATAGAAGTTCAATCAAATCAAATCAAATCAAATCAGTGTCTCCCAGAGTTTGCCCAAATTCGTTTTCATTGCATTGATGACCCTATCTAACCATCTCATCCTCTGCCATTCCCCTGTCTTTTTGCCTTCAATCTTCCCCAACATAAGGCTCTTTTGCAATGAGTCCTATCTTCTCATTAGGTGGCCAAAATATTTGAACTCCCCAGATAGGTATGCACAAATCATAATTGTGCAATGATTAATGTTGTTCAATATTCATGTTGCACTTTTTGTAAGATTGAGAAATGAGTCAAGACCAATAATGAGGAATGGAAAAATAATACTTATTTCAATACTGTTTATAATTGCTATGAATCCTTTATGATATTTTCCCTCCTGTTAGAAACATTGAATTTAGTAGAAGAGCAGAAAGCAAGACAGGGAAAGGAAGATGATGGATGGACAAATGGCTGGATAGGTGGATGGGCAAAAGCAAATGATAGGAAGGTGTGCTATTCTGGGGACTTTGATGGGGAGTTTTACTGTTATGGATATTTTTGATAGAAAGACCAGTCTCTTAAATGTTGATTTAATAATGGCCAAGAAGGTAAGCATTTATCTATATGTCTTCAGGAATCAATAGTGGTAATACAATTTTTTTCTATTATGTTAAGTAGCCAATGTTCAGTGGAGTCTTTTTTTTTTTTTACAGTTTTTGCAGAACATCAAAGTTCCAGTCAGTGGGCAGAGCAATCTAAAATTTCAGGCATGAAAGCCTGAGAAATTCTTGGTAATTCTTTGTTTAAGATGAATTGACTATCAGTATAAGCTGGCTTTATTTCATGGCATTGCCAGTTAAATAGTCAGCTGTCAAAGACATTTGAAAATTGTGGTTATCTTGATTAGAAATATCAGTATTTTTCATAAACACTTAGCAAAATGTACACTCTAATGTTCTGAGACCATAACAATTTTATTTTTATTATTCAGACATTATGTTGTTATTAAAGCCAAGTATAGGAAACTCAGTGCTTCCACACTGAGAGATCAACTCACAATCAGTTTTGTAGGCATGAAGATTAGCTGAGGCCAAAATTTATCCACATAACTTTTTTGTTCATTATATCAGGAAATGAACTTTAGGGAATACTTTCTTGTAGTTCTGTTGAAAACATCTTGTGTTTAAAATGAGAATCTTTGTGGATTTGGAGAGAAGATTGCAAGATTTCCACTTCCATGAACTAAGTCGTCCATTTATAGGCTAAGCTATTAGCATTTGTTGCATGAATGCTAAGCAAGGCAATTTTGTTTTAACGGTTTTTCCAAAGGACTAAGACTTTAAAAGAAACAGTAAAATATGAAAAAACCTTGGATTAATTGATGTTGATATTATTGGGACTGGGAGTGTTACCAATCACAGGACTTTGGAAAATACAATAACTCTTATTTTGTCAAGTACAGGTAATTCTTGACTTAGAACAGTTCATTTAGTAACTGTTCAAAGTTACAACAGCACTGAAAAAAGTGACTTATGACAGTTTTTCACACTTACGACTGTTGCAGCATCCCCATGGTCATCTGATCAAAATTTAAATGCTTGGAAATTGGTTCATATTTATGACTGTTGCTGTGTCCCAGGGTTCTGTGATCACCTTATGTAACCTTCTGACAAGCAAAGTCAATGGGGAAGCCAGATTCACTTAACAACCATGTTACTAACTTAACAATGGTGGAGATCCACTTAACTGTGGCAAGAAAGGTCATAAAACGGGGCAAAACTCATTCACCAAATGTCTCACTTAGCAATAGAAATGTGGGGCTCAATTGTCATTGTAAGTCAAGTGCTACCTATATTTTGTACAGTTGAGGGCATGAAGACATGATCCATATTCACACAAAATTGGATAATGACAGTTTGCGGTGGGATGGAAAAGTTTAAATTCTTGTTTGACAATTGCTTGTACCAAAGAAGGAATATAAACATTTAAAAGTATAGCTGTGCAGTTTGGGCAGATCTACAGAATCTTTTAAAATCTATTTGTATCTGGTTTAGGCTGGTATGAAAGTTTATCCGCTTCTACTTACAGTATCTTTGCTAACAATTTGTGACTGTGACTGACTCATGAGAGGATTTATTTTAGCCAGATCAGATTCTTGCTTTCATCCATGTGGGAAGGGAGATTTAAGAACATCCCCTCAGCTCTTGCCCAGTGGGGAAAGGTTGAATCAATCATGCATGTACAGTATTTCTATACTCTTCTTTTTACACAATTTTTAAATAATGCTTTTAATAATCAGAGAAGTTTGGAAAAGAAAAGTATGCTCGTCTTACCTGACAGATCAACTACAATTGCTTAAAGGGCTGTGGAATTTTGCTCACTTGCCTCTATTGTGCAACATTACAGTTTTTATCATTTCACTAAATATTATGGTCACTGATTGCCCATAATGATTATCCAGTCATATCACTTGTAATCTTCTTAAGTGAAATAACTAAGAAAAAAAGGGGGGATGGGGAATTAGAATGCATAACATGTATTTAAAAACAGTGTTTTGTGAAGCTCAAAAGCTTTTATGGCTTTAAATAATATAAGTGATTTTTAGGCTTCTGCATTGTATTTTTATTTCCAGAGACATGCTGGATAGAGAAACCATTCTAATCTGAAAGCTCTTAGCAAAAATTAATTTTCTTATACAGTCTCTTGTATTCTAGACATCAAATGCTGCTGGAAGATTATCAAGGTGAATATATTTGTTTTATTTAATGTACAGATCCTACTCTTTCATAATGAAGCTGAAAGGAGTTTCTAGGGACTTGTTACCCTGTGATATTCCATTCCAAAAGTGCTCCTGAATAGAGCTGCTTACTTTTAGGAGCATTACAACATTAACTGCGTTCTGACTTCCCACTGGGTCACACGATGTAATGTAATATCTCTCTTTTGCAGTGGGAAAGTAAAGAGTCGGGAGCAAAAGAAGTACAATATTGCTCCCTTTAAAAGCAAGTCGTGAATGAAATAGACTCAAGGATATAGATTTCCATTCACACTACCATAGTGGTTTTATAGGTAGGCACGTAACATTCAACCTACTCATTGACGTTGTTCAGCTTGGTCATTTTGTGTGTTCAGAACATTTTTCTGCCATCAAACTCCATTTCACACCTGTAGTAGCTCAAGGTCATTTCCCCAGAGAGCCAAAGTTTCCTCTTCCTGAACAGCTGAAGACTGTTTTCCCTCCCTTTGGCAATTTACAAAGATACTTTTTTCTGTAATGGCCATGAATGGTGCCTCTGATTAACTAACATCATTTTTTTTTGCTTGAAAAGATGCATTAAGCTGTTGTATATTGGCAAATATATGACATGGTATTTTCATAATGGTTTCTATGATACTAGGAAGACCAGTGGGGATTGAGATGAATTTATATCCTAAATTCCTTACCTGACATGTCTTGTGCTTATGTAGCCCTCTGTATATAATCAGCAGTCTTAATGCTGGGACTGAAAAATGATGTTTTTATATGAATCCTTCATCCAACTGCAAACTTATATAAGAACTGAGGAAGACCTCAACCAAGACTGAGCGTATAATCCATAGCATCAAACTAAGCTTTGTTAACAGATCCTGAATCAGACCATCTGCCTTGTTTTAGCAATAGCAATAGCACTTAGACTTCTATATCACTTTACAGTGCTTTACAACCCTCTCTAAGCAGTTTACAGAGTCAGCATACTGTCCCCAACAATTTGGGTCCTCATTTTACCGACCTTGGAAAAATGAGTCAACCTTGAGCCTGGTGAGATTTGAACTGTCAAATTGCAGTCAGCCGGCAGTCAGCAGAAGTAGTCTGTAGTACTGCACTCTAACCGCTGCGCCACCGAGGCTCATTTAAATACTTAGCTAACAAATACTCTGAAAATTTGCAGGATTCATTGTAACTGCCAAGATGTTCATTTGTAAAGGAAAAAAGTAAATATGACTATTGTAGTAAAAAGAGATTCACCAGACAAATGAAGATATCTTCTTAGAAGGGTATAAAATGAATAAATCTTTTTAAAATTTTCATTATTTCTCTTGTTTAAGCTTTTTATTTTATTTATTTTTAATTTATTTTACTTCAAATTTATATACCACACCTTCTCCCAAGGGACTCAGGGTGATGTACAGCCAGATAAAAACATACAATAAAAAACATTAAAAACAATTAAAAGAATATATATTAATTTGGCCCCAGTTTAAAATGACAAACCAATTAAAAATTAAAAATTTAAAAATATGTTAAGCCAGCCCGGCTTGATGAAAAAAGAAAGTTTTAAGGGCACAGCGGAAGGCACCGAGGTCTTGGATTCTCCTTATCTCATGGGGCAGCTGGTTCCATAGGGTAGGTGCCCCCACAGAGAAGGCCCTCCCCCTGGGGGTCACCAGCCTACATTGTTTGGCTGATGGCACCCCGAGGAGGCCCTCTCTGTGGGAGCGCACGGGTCGATGGGAGGTTGTCGGTAGCAGCAGGCGGTCTCAAAGATAACTAGGTCCTATGCCATGAAGCGCTTTAAAGGTGGTAACTAACACCTTGAAGCGCACCCGGAAGACCACTGGGAGCCAGTGCAGCTCGCGCAGGAGCGGTGTTATGTGGGAGTGCCATGCGCAGCCGCATTCTGGACCAGTTGGAGCCTCTGGGTGCTCTTCAAGGGGAGCCCCATGTAGAGAGCATTGCAGTAGTCCAGGCGAGAGGTGATGAGGACATGAGTGACTGTGCACATGGAATCCCGATCAAGAAAGGGTCGCAACTGGCGAATCAGGCAAACCTGACAAAAGGTCCCCCTGGCTACAGCCGTCAGATGTTCCTCCAAGGACAGCTGCGTTCCAGGAGGACTCCCAGATTGCGCGCCCTCTCCGAGGGGGCTAAAGACTCGCCCCCAATAGTCAGTGATGGAGTCAGCTGACTATATCGGGATGCCGGGAACCACAGCCACTCAGTCTTGGAAGGGTTGAGCTTGAGCCTGTTCCTCCCCATCCAGATCCGCACAGCCTACAGGCACTGAGACATCACTTCAAGGGCATCGTTGGGGTGGCCTGGGGTGGAGATGTACAGCTGGGTGTCATCAGCGTACTGGTGGTACGTCACCCCAAAGCCACGGATGATCTCACCCAGTGGCTTCACATAAATGTTGAACAAAAGGGGCAAGAGGACCGACCCCTGAGGCACTCCACAAATGAGAGGCCTCGAGGTCGACCTCTGCCCCCCTGCCAACACAAACTGCGACCGGTCAGAGAGAAAGGAGGAGAACCACCGTAACACGGTGTCTCCCATCCCCAACTCTTCCAACCGGTGCAGCATGATACCATGGTTGATGGTATCAAAACCCGCTGAGAGGTCTAACAGGGCTAGAACAGAGGAGCAACCCCTGTCCCGAGCCCTCCAGAGATCATCTACCAACGCAACCAATGCCGTTTCCGTGCTGTGCCGTGCTGTGCCCAGGCCTGAAACCCGACTGGAACGGATCTAGATAAGACGTTTCCTCCAGGAATTGTGGAAACTGTCACGCGACCACACTCTCAACAACCTTCGCCACGAAGCGAATTCACTTCATCCTGTATCAGCTTGTAATTATTTTTCCCTCATCTAAAAGTGTGTTTGAATGTCCATTTCCCATGTGCGCAGTGGTTAGAATGCAGTACTGCAGGCTACTTCTCCTGACTGCTGGCTGACTGCAATTTGGCAGTTCAAATCTCACCAGGCTCAAGGTTGATTCATCCTTTCATCCTTCCGAGGTCAGTAAAATGATGGCCCAGATTCTTGGGACTGATGCTGATGCTGTCAACTGCTTAGAGAAGCACTGTGAAGAGGTATAGAAGTCTAAGTGCTATTATTATTGCTTCTGCTGAAATAAGCTGACATTTGGCCTGATTCAAAAGCATTGGCCTGATCCAATAGGATGGCTCCTACGATTCCCTGGACTCTGCTTTTACTTACTATATTTCTGTATAATACAAAACTTTGTGAAATATTCAATAATAGAAGAATTCACTTTCAATACTTTAACTGATTTGTTTTTTTTGCCTTGCAATTCTAACCAGCTGACACTTCATCCCTATACAGTAAACATATGTCACCTCTACTTCATTTGACATACTAAATGACAAAAGGGAATTTCTTACTGATTTTATAGGATATATAATGAATTTCCAGAGTTAAACATCTCACTAGCTAATGGGAAATTTTCAAAAACATTTAAAAATGATTCTCATACATTATATCTCGTTATATTTCTTATATGTACATTTTCTAACTAACAATCATCATTTGGAATCTAATTTTGGCTTGCTTGATATAAAAAGGAAACCAATTTGATACAAGAGTTAAAAGTTATTTCTTATTCCTTGCAAAAAGTAAGTATATTAACTTTCAAAATGGTATTGTTACTCAAGTTAGCAGAGATATGTAAATTTATAGATGACAGGTTAATGATAAAATTAGCAATACAGTAGTAAAAAGAGCAATAGGTGATAGAATGTGTCTTGTATCCAAAAATGTTTTATTAGGTATACGTCTACCCAAAAATGCTTGGTGAAAAAGCAAGCAAGTTAATGTAATTGTGTGTGTGTGTGTGTGTGTGTGTGCATTGATAGTTGCTCTACTGCTTAATGCTTAAGACCAACGGCCCTATTTTTTAAAACTTGTGTTCCTCAGATGATGGGGAGATATGAAGCCAGATAGTTAAAGATTATTTATTTATTTATTTATTTATTTATTTATTTATTTATTTATTTATTATTTATTTATTTATTAGTCCAATTTATATGCCGCACTTCTCCATAGACTCAGGGCGGCTTACAATGCATTATAGCAATAGCCTGCATACTTTTATGTATATACCTGCTTATTAGGGGTTTCGGGGGACCCTAAGCGGTGTTGTTCTATACAAAGCTGGCTTATTGCCCCCGGGTCCTCAATTTACCTACCTCGAAAGGATGGAAGGCTGAGTCAACCTTGAGCCTGGTGAGATTTGAACTTGCACTAATTGCAGGCAGCTGGCAGCTAAGTGCTAGCACTTAACAGCACTTAGTCTGCTGCACCACCGAGGCTTTATCTCAGCTGGGATGGCTAGCTCAAACACAATGAGATGATTCCTGAAAAATTCTTGTCAAGACTCCTAGAGTTAAATATAGCACTTTTGAATTGATCTTAGAAAAAAAATATCATTCATTCATTCATTCATTCATTCATTCATTCAGCCAGCCAGCCAGCCAGCCAGCCAGCCAGCCAGCCAGCCAGCCAGCCAGCTAGCCAACCAGGTATCAAACTTCAGGACAGCCTGATTCTCAAAAAACTCTGAGCAGCTTTAGAATAAAAATAGGAGGGAAAATCATATTAAAAAGAATAGAAATTACCCAGAGGGAACAAATCCATCCAATATTCCCTCCACCTAAAGTTTAGATACTAATCTGAGGCCCAACGGGAACAGCCAGGTTTTTAAAACTCACTTAAATGTGGTACAATTGGGCAATCAGGATAGATAGTAAGAATATTGGAGTCCTGTGTTCTGGTCTGCCAAATCTAATAAGCATTATGATGTGCTTTTTCTGGACCAACTGAAATTTTTGGATAATATTAAAAAGTAGAGTACCATAAGTATAATAATGCAAATGGGAAATCATCAGACATGATACCAACTGTGTAAAAACTTCATTCCAAATTCTTTCTCAAATAGATATGAAGATAAATGAAACACTCAAAAGCTACATTATGTCAGGCTCATTATATCAGGTTGGTCACAGAATGACCAATGTCATTAAGCGGTGCCAGGAAAATGGCACAGCAGAGACACAACTCCATCTGCTTTTACCTTTATTCTTCTGTTGAGCAATTGGCAACTTTCAGTTTTGTAACAGGTGCTGTACGATTTTCAACCTTTCTTCAGTTCTGTTGGCCATACAATGAAGTCAATAAATATAGGCTGGATGGCAGTTGGTGTTGCAGACAATGATGTTAAAAGTACAGCAGTGGCAGAAAGTATGTGTCCTATTTGGAGTTATGGAAGAGTAATTCTATCTACCGGGGACAGTATCGGATTTTCTTTTACAATATGCTGCTCTAACCAAACAACCTGGATATATTTGATGGACATCTGGTTGTGACTAGAGCGTGAGCGAGCAATGTGACAGTTGTTTGGGGGAACAGTTGGGAAATGCTCTCGTGCATGGGTTTCACCCAGAGGAAAAATTATTCCACTACAGAAATCTCTCTTGATTCTTCTCTAAGGCTAGAGGCATACAAAAGAAAAGCAAGGCATCTGTCACATAGTTTCTACAATGGCCACTTTCAGCACTTGAGTCTTGCAGAAAGAACGTGTTATGTATATAACTGCAAGGGCTTTTCATTTGTCCATTCTGCACTGTCAGACATCCAAAGCGAAGACGGCTGTGCAAAAGGAAGTGGGGGAGTGGGAAGAGACAAGGGAAATGAAGTCAATTGGGATCAAGAGCCAAAAGGGGGCATAATAGAAAATCGTGTCTTCTTTTTATGAACAAATGAGTCTTACTTTTTTTATAGCTTATTCTCCTACTAATAGAATACAATAAAATAATAGCTAGCATATAAAGCTTCTGTATATATGCTGCATGCAAGCAAGTTTACCATATTCTACATATTCATGCACAATATTAATTTATGAACACATGGATACATATGTTAATACAATGCAAAGCAGCAATTTCTATTGAAACAAATGTGATTTATATAAATAGCTTAAGGGACGCGGTGTCTTAGTGGATAAGATGCTGAGCTTGTCAATCGAAAGGTCGGCAGCTAAGCAGTTCGAATCCCTAGTGCCGCGTAACTTGGTGAGTCAACTTCTGCCAACCAGCAGTTCGAAAGCATGTAAAAAATGCAAGTAGAAAAATAGGGACCGCCTTTGGTGGGAAGGTAACAGCATTCCATGCGCCTTTGGTGTTCAGTCATGCCGGCCACATGACCAGAGAGACGTCTTCGCACAGCGCTGGCTCTTTGGCTTTGAAACGGAGATGAGCACCACCCCTTAGAGTCAGGAACGACTAGCACATATGTGCGAGGGGAACCTTTACCTTTACCTTTATAAATAGCTTGTATATAGAAAACTCTTACATAGTTTTGCATACAATGTATCACTTTAGTTATGTTTGAGGATGGTTGCATGGTTATTGCCATATATTAATTTGGGGGAGAATATTTTAAATTTAGTTTGAGAACTGTACGCTTAACACAAAGGACTGAGAAGATTCAATATGGCACTGCATGTTGGAAAACAGGAGAAAATGAACTTCACTTGAAGGACAATTTTGGGGCAATTTCTTCAGATGCTGTAGGAAGCAGAACTTCATCCTATATGGGAAAGAAGATGTGCTATTCGAAAGTTTTTTAGTAGTTCTATGCCTGTATTTATGGTAGTACTTTGCAACATTATATTATGTACAGTATGAATAGATGCATAACGTACATTGTTATAAGTTAATGAAGCTAAAGTAAACCAGGACATAGGTCAGACATAGATGGACTGAAACTACAGAGAACTTTAGAATAACTTTATTGTCACTTTGGATGTACGCTAATTGGCATACATTAAAATGAAATTTTGTTACATTCAGCTTTCAAAGGGTCACCACCTCCAATATACACTACATGAACATGACTAAATAAATAAATAAATAAATAAATACGAAATTATGTATATACCCACATATATTATATGACACAGAGAAACAACACAGTCTAGTCCAGATGTATAAATGTACATGGTAAGAAAAACAAATCTTGCAAGTTTATCAGACAGATGGCATAGGGAACAAAGTTGTTACAGAATCTGGTAGTCCTGTTAGAAATACTTTGAAACCTCCTCCCAGAGAGGAGCAACAGAAACAGACCGTGAAGTGGGTGTGTGGGGTCTCTAACAATGTTTTGAGCTCTAAGCACATAGCTCTGATAAGCAGTATCCTGAAAACACGAAGCAAGCTTCCTATAATCTTCTCGGCTGTATGGATTTATATTCTTAGATACCTTATTGTAATTAATTGTAGCTTAGTCAGTCATTTTCTGAAAAGAGAAGTACTCCATTAACAGTTATGGGTCATGTGCTACGCAGGGTTTCTGGCCAGTCCTTTAAGATCCATAAATGAAATTAACAATATGTTTGCCAGGAGGGTTTACTGTTATTTGGGCAGTATGGCAATTCTGAGTAAAAATATTCTCATCAAGAGGTCCTGTTGTTGATTTAAAAGCACAGAGAGATTTTAGGATGTCACTGTAATGGGAACTTAACATTATTATCCTGGCAAAGAAGCTGGGATTTCAATTTTTATGCTTGACATAGTTCATAGTGTTAAAGTGAAAAGTTGCAGGATGCTTTGTCTGAAGCATTCTTGCTGAACAACAGTGAATAATGGCCACAATGCTGCTGCTGGACGCCTTCCAGGGTTTTCTGCCATAGCTGAGCAGTTTGACTTTGATGTCCCTTTGAAAAGGAGAGCAAAAATCCCTAGCTAGGTAATGATTATTTATGCAAATGACCACTTCAACGTAAGTGCATTGAACAAGATCCTATCATTATTTCAGTGTCATTCCACCCAAGACTGCCCAGACAGCAATGGCAGTAATGAGTTGGGGATGTGAAGGGCTTGTAAGTGGCACTTTCGTTAAGCAACTGCTACCACACTTTACATTTGCTGTATTAAAGCAAAAAAGGTAATGTAAGTTTAAAATGTGATGTAAACTGAGTATATGTAGAAAGGAAGACACAGGAACAACCCTTGCTTTGGTAGAAGGATACTAAATACTAAAATACTAGAAGAAGAGAAGAGAAATACTTTCAGTCTAGCAAGATTGATGTCAGCCTGGCAAGGTAGTCCAGACCAAAAAAACCCATCGAGATGAATTATTTCTACTTAATTGTACAGTTAAGATTAACAAAAATCTAGCTAAGTTGAAAGTATTTCTCCCTTCCTCTTTTTAGGCACAGAAAAGCTAAGGAGGGTCCTTTCTAACATGCTTCCCATGCTTTCCCCCCATCTGTGGACTTAGCTGTCTTTTACCAGATCTGGGCTGCAGATCTTCGTCTGGTCTCCCAAGGTCATTTCCATGTACCATCACACTATCTTTTAGTCACCTTAGGATTTTGCTGGCTCCATATTTCCCAGCTCAAATCTCCAGATTGATTAAGAGAAGATACAATTTGCTGCTATCCTGACCTTCTACATTGGCTTTAGCATTTTACAGAATCTTTCAATCTTAGCTGGCAAGAGAAAGGTTTGTTACCAGCTAATGGCTGATTGTTGGTTATCAGCATTTCTGAAAGTGTTGACATGGGTGTGAGGTTCTGCCAATGCATTCACTTTCAGCTGCTTGTGTGTCTGCTTTTCTGCTTCTGCTTTTCCCACACTACCAACTTTCTACTTTACCAAGATAACTTTGTCCTGACATTTTTTCCTCTCTGACCCATGACCTATGGGTTAGACCCATGACCTTCTCTTCTCTTGACCGTCATATGACTGCAGTCTCCTTTATCAACATGCCCAAGGGCCAAAGCCATCCTGTTTTTATACTTGGAGCACTGGTGCGGTCCAGCTATTTAGGCTATCCCCACCTGATGGGGCACAGGTAGAGAAAAACAGGTAGGGGAAAAGGGGGTCAGACTGATTGATTGCTGCTATGTTCTCCTTCCCCAAAGTTAGTTATAAAATAAATATCTAGCATAACATTTAATAAAACAAGCAAAAGCAAGTTACGTACTTAATCATCACTGTCATAAATGCTTTTGGTTTTTGATTTTTTTTAATGAATTTTCCTTTTCTGTTTCTTATTTTTGCCAAATGAATAACTAAAATGTTCCATCATCACAGAAAAACAATTAATGCTATGTGGCCACTATTCATCCCAGAAGTATTTGTCATTATATCCTAATACATACGTAGTGTTCATGGGAACAGGCAAGTATTTCAACTCAATCTTTTGAATAATGTGCATTCTGTTTTTCAGAAAATAATTTGATATTATTTAGAATAGTAGTGTGATAGTTAGTTTGATATCTGAAAGACTAGCAAAATCACAATATTTTCAGCTCAAATTTCCAGATTGATTAAGACAGTTTGCTTAGGCCGATAATGATAACTACAATGTGTAAAGTGTGGATGTAAAGGTGTTTGGAAATATTCTATCATTTTCTACTATCCGTGATTTTAGCAATAACCAATGGATGATGATGGCTAAATTCTGGCTGTAATGCATTGAGTAATTAAGCCGATCATGTTAATTTCTCAATGACACATAAATACAATATATGGAAATGGTATTTGAAAAAGAAAGTAAATGCTGCTAGGTAATCAGATTCAATAAAAGCATCTAGTTTGTTTTCTGAAGATAATAAATTCTAATTTACATTTTTAAAATATTATTATTTGTTCATATTGGTTGTTTTAAAAAAAGCTTATTTAGAATATCTACTGTAAATTTGTAGCAATGACCTTTTCCCTTGACAAAAGAAAGAGTTTTAAAAGGACAAAAAGTGTCTTAATTGTAAGCAAAGGTAGTTGCTGAGCATTTCTTAAAAAGTCACTCATTTTGCAGTGTATGCATAATAGAATCTCATGGCTCATTTCATACATCACTGCTACTTTACTAACACTTGTTTTAGACAAAAACTGATCACATTTTAAATTATCCTTCACAGGTTTCTGAGTGATGATGTGGTGGGGGGCATCCCATTGGTTTGGTACTACATGCAGCTCTTGTATTGGATGGGGTGTCCTTTTACCACCGCACCTCACCATTGACTCTGATACAGTATAGTATATGGAGAAACAAGATGGGTTATTCTCAAATGGCCATCCTAATGATGAAATAATTATTTTTTCATGGCAAATTAACGCTAAGCTATTTTAACTTTCTTGATTATAGCTCTGTCATGTATGACATATTATAAATTATTGATGTTGCATGACTTCATGTTGATTTGTCTTGTCGATTGTATCTTATTTTGAGTTCTGCTGATATATGGCAGTTAGAAATACTTTAATAATTAATCAAACAAACAAGTATGCAAGATAATAAATTAAACTAGGTGCTTGATGTACAGTGATATTGAAAAGAAAGGCACATTAACACATTTATCTGGGCAATATGATGTTGTTTAATAATGAGGAATCTATAGCTCATGGATCACACTTACTTTCCAGCAGTTTTTTCCTCTAGTCACATGAGATGCCACTAAAGTTTGGCAGCAAAGCAACAAATTTCATCAGTCAGTTTTTCACTTGTATTGTTGTTGAAAAGAAAGTATTAAGATATATATGTTCAGCTTGTCGTCCATGGAGATTCTCAGTCATCCAGGTCATGGTTGTCCCAAAGGTGCTTTTTCAAAAGGCAACTGGATTTTGGTTTTTCTTGAAGACATTTTGCTTCTCATCCAAGAAGCTTCTTCAGTTCTGACTGAAGGAGTTCAGAACTAAAGAAGTTTCTTGTATGAGAAGTGAAAGGTCTTCAAGGAAAAACAAAGTCCAGTTGCTTTTTGAAAAAGCACCTTTGGTCTGTGTTCAGCTTCTAGTAGGCTTACCACATTTAATCTACTTTTTTAAAAAGTCCAGTGACATCATTAAGCCGTTATAAACATAATTATTTGTAGTTCTCAAATGCCTTAAAAAGGATCTAGTTCATGATTAATTTTCAGAGTGCATTTTTATTTATTTACAAAATGTATATAACCAATCTCCCATATCATGAGAAGTGAGAGTTATACAGAAGAGATAGAGATATTGCTGTTTGCAGATTCTAATAATTACAAATTTATTAAAGAATTAAATAGTAGCAGGATTTTTTTTTTACTTTTCTGCAATAACTCTTAGAATAAATTAAAGACGGTGATACAAGCAAAGAGAGGAACCACATAACTATCTTTTGCTGTCCTTGTGCCTGTTAGGTAGGTAGGCTGGCTAGAGAAAAACGTGCTGAAACTGTGCTTGAATTATATAGCGAAGTAGCCAATGACAGTATGTGCCATTTAATCTGCAAAGCAAGGCCAAGGGAAATATTTTTAAAAAATACTTATACAGACAATAATGGAAATTTTATAATATATACTGTTTGAAACATATACTTGAATTGAAAAAATTACAAAGAATTGAAATTTGAAAAAAATGCAATATATTGAAAAAGTTTGAAATTGAATTGAAAAAAGTACAATATATACTTTTTACAAGATATACTTGAATTCAATAGGTTTTCACTCACCTGAACGATAAGTAGAAGTCAGTATGGGCGCCTACTCTTTCCTATTTCCTTCCTGAAAACAAAGCACATTTCCCATTTTATGCACAACCCTAGCAGAAAGTCCATGCAATGTTTGTCTGTAAATTATTCAGAGCTCTTCAAAAGCCCTTAAGCATACATAAAAGAGGTTTTGTTCTGTTTTGTTTTTTCCATCAGAATATCTGTTTACTGCGAATCACTTGAATTGTTCAAAGTGATTAATAGATTATGGGATGTAGGCCCAACCATATGAACTAGATGGCAATAATATCATTATTGCATTCAGTCAGCTTCAGTCTGAAATGGGCAATGACACAAGACTGCTGTGCCATATACTTTACTTGGAAGTAGATGTTCAAACTTTAAAATGTGGATTCCATGAGAGGCTAACAAGAATTCATTCAAGAGATGTTATGCCCAAAAAACAGAGAGCAAATGTTAAGTCAATTGCTGACTCAAATATTTTTGTTGATTTTTCCCAACTTTCATCTATACATAACAATTTCAAACATTTATCTTCTAAATATCTTAAATCTCTTCTAAATCTCAAATCTTTTTTATTCCTACTTGCCAATAAAACAATTGTTCTAATAAAACCAGACTTCTCTTTCTCTCCCAAATTTTATTCTTCCTTCTTTGGGTTGCATATTCAGAGAATCTGCCTTCCAATCCAGAGACATTTTAGTCCATAGTTCTTTATAAAAGAGAGAACATATAAAATGGGACTGCTAGACCATTCAAAACAGTGGAAGTTACTTTCTTTTGCCTTACCCTTTGTACTGTAGTCGTGTAAAACCTCTCTTGAATATATTGTCATGTCTTCTTTGGAGCCATAAGTAGCAGTTGATATACCATTTGGTAGCACTTGGCATTTTAAAAAAAATTGAGCATTAACATCACTAGCATAGCTGAAGTCCAGTTATAATAATTTTTCAAAAGTCAGCAACCAATCCAAATGCTTAATTTAGTACTGCTGTAGGGACAGGAATAAAAAGGAACAAATACCTGATGAAGACTTTAGAAACCACAGGGAAATAGATCAAACTGAGAAGGGAATGAGTAATCCTGACATATAATCTATAGATAATATATTCTGATTTCTATTATAGGACATTTAATATTTCTCAGAGATGTTGTAAGCTACCGTACTTAACTGAAATATAGAAAGAAATAGATTTGATGAACAAAGAAACAGGCTACATAAATTGCCTTGGGCTTAGTCATATATGACAGAAAAACTTGTATTTCTCTTCTGCAGAAGATCTTGCAGCTGCCATTTTTCATAGCTGTCATCTAGCTCTTTTCTCTTAAATAAAGGGAAGAGCAAGGAGAAAAGAACCAATATTCCATGAGCATGCATGTCCCCAAAGGCCAATATTTATTAAAGCCTAGCCCAAGTGTGGGCCAGAATAAATGTTTCAGGCTTATGAAGCTCTCAAGCATGTAGAAAGCAGAGAGATTATGAATGAAAATCTGTATCTCTTCTAAATAAGTATATACAAGACAAAAAAAAAAGCTGTTCTGGAAATTGACATGGAGCTTGGTGCTTTTATGTGATGCTGCTACTGAAGAATAAGTTTTGAAACTTAGATAGAACAAAGTTTTGTTTAGAGGAACATTCTGTCACAAGTCTTTTTTTTTTTAAGTTGTGGTATTTTTAGAATACTAAAAATTTGAGGTTCAAATGAAGTGGTTTTTTTCTTGTTTTTTGTTATTTTTTAAAAATAAAATAATATATAGAATTGTCAATTGCAGGAAGACTCCATGTATTATGTGATTGTTCTATGATTTCATCTTTTTTTTCTTAAAAAATTGTATGGAGGTTTTATCTGATTTAGTCTAGTAATCTAAATTTGATGGTGGTATCATTTGACGATACAAGAAAGGTAATAATGAACAATAGATGATAAATATGAATTATATCACAAACCACACAAAACTTGTGTCATAAGAAGTATGGTGTGTTGATCATTATTAAGAGCTTCAGTGTGATTCAGAAGTGTTTGGATAGTGGGGCTCTGACATTATGATAGTTTGACAGCTGGAGGCATAAAGAGACATTTGGGAATGTTGACATATATTCAAGATACACCATCAAATTCATTTCCTCTTAGAGTATAAAGAGAGAATCAAACAAAAGCTATTATACAGTGGATAAAATAAACTTGGAAATTAAAAACTGCTCTAAAAATTGTGGGACCTTCTGGAACAAGTGGAGAAGTTGACTGGAACCTGAGGGTGATGTGGAATAATCAAAATCTGGCTTTCTCTGGTCAGCCAGTGGGAACATTTTGAGCAGAGTTCAGGAGACTTTTTACATCCAGAGAAATTACTGGTATTTTTTTAAAAAAGTTTTCAGAGGGAGAAGGAAATTAATCATTAAAGAATATTATGTGTAAATAAAAGCAAGGTTATTTATCATCATGGGTTGATAAATATGTCCTGATTCAAAGGATCTGGGGGTAGATTCAAAGTATTGAAGTAATGCAAGCAAAGCCTAATATCAATAATATGGTTATGCATTTTGTGTGTTTCATTTCCACCCACAAACATTTCTGGATTCTGAGTTTACTTGGAACTATTTTGAGAAAAGGCCTTGGGGGACCCTTATAGATATCTTAGTTGAAACATCTGTTCAGACTGTTGAAGCAATCAAATGGTAAAAACAAAATGCAAAGCTATATAAAAATGATTCTGGAAATGGTAATAGAATACTGTATACCTTCCATGGATAATTCAATATTGTTCCCTTATTTTAAACAATGATGCTATTTTTAGCTAATATAGTACATTATAAAAATTATTTTCATGGACGATTTGTGATCACAATTCAAGGACAAGTCATTTAGAAGGAACAAGGATAAACAGGGTTCAGGATTAGAAAGCTATGTGGACTTTCTTCACCCTCCCTCTCATTCTTTAGCTGTATTCACTTATCATGCTATGCCATAAACTGGCTAACTGCATTTTAGGATACTGTGTTGTGCAAACTCAGCACTGAGTTTATAGCTCAGTGAGTTGTGTGAACCCATAAAATTAGATTATTTGTCTCGAGGTAACAAATGATATTATCTGAAAACTGTCTTTTACTTGACAATTTATCAATTAGTATCAACACTGGCAAGATTCTTTCAGAAAAGTTCACAAATGTATTGTTTTATTTATTTGAATCAATTTTTGTGGCCTCCTATCTCACAAATGCTACTCTGAGCAGATAATAGCATTGCTGTTCTTTCTGCTAGTGTTGCTTTTTCTGGGAGGGAACCAATTAAGAATTGACAAGAACAATATCAGCAGAGTGATGGCTTTCTGGAGGTGCCACATATCCTGAGTCCAAAGTTGTCCCACTTACTCCAGCATCCCTGGTGCTGCAACACCAAGTATACAGATTTGTATGGATGTCCTATCTTACCCCCAGAAATGTCAAGTCAGTTCACATAGGATTCTTAGAAATCCTTCTTTAACTACAGGTCATGATTAAGTGATTTGGATCAGCTTGTGCAATGATAGCTATCACCCTATTTTCTTCCATTTTTGTAGCTGATATCAATGTGAATGAGTAATTGGCTTGATCCACCTATCCTGTATACTACTATTTGTTTATTGCTTAGCATTACCAGTTCATCTGTGGCTTTTTAAACAAAGTGTGATTAAACAAAGTGTGCTATATAAATTCATCCATTATTTCTATGATGACATTAACTGTGTTAGCATCAATAATTTTTTTAACCATAATCAAAACTAGTAGAAACACTTGAGAAATTAAATTTGGCAAAAGCCAATTATGGGCGTAATTTGCCCCAAAACCTGATTTTTGTTTTTAAAAAATCAAAAATAAAATAAAATAAATTCTTAGCTACAGTGTAGGGATACTCCAAGCAAAATTAAATTTATATGTATCCTAATTTATATTCATTTTTGATCTGTATAGGTTAAACTAATATTCATTCATTCATTCATTCATTCATTCATTCATTCATTTAATTTGTATGCTACCAAATCTTTCAAGATTCCCAGTGGCAAAAAAAGAAAACAGTAAAAACCATATAATATGAAAGTGAAAACTCCCAAATATAACAATCAGACTTTGTAGATGCGTAAGAGATGGTTACATTCCAAATATAAGATCTCTATTTTGAAAAGATTATTCTAATCAAGATTTCTTACTATGGTATATTTTTCTACCTTTTTGAAACTGTTTTTCCAAGAAAATAGTTAATAGATGTTTGCTGCCTATAGAGAGAAGGCAAGTTTATGTGAAGCATATATACCAGAGATAAGGAGAAGCTATCTGTGGAGCAATTAAATTGCTGCCTGTCATGAAATCACTAATGTGATCAAACTGTGAAATGCACAGCAGATGAATAATTAAATCCAGATGTCTTTCCATAATGACAAGAAGAAAGTCTTGCAAACTTTAAAAAAAAGGAAAAGAAAAAAAATCCAGGAATCTTTGTCTTTATCTTTCAGGGATGTAGGAAGAAGACTTCAGTGAAGTGAATCCTTGAATTGTTCATAAAGAACATCAAACTAATGTGCTATTTAATAGTCAGTCATGGTGTAAATATTATTGTATATTCTGGTCCAACGGAATGCATACATTTAATGGACTCCACAGTGTAATCATTTTAGGAAGAAACAATTTCATTATAATTAAACTACTTGGAAACTAGCTATCATAATGTTCTTTGGTTATCAAGGTATCATTTCTTTCAGGTGGGGCTGAGAAATATAAATAAAAAACTTTATTGCTTTTGATAACACTATAAGTCTATTTCAAATCCAAACAGTAGCAATCCTTTACTTCTCCCAAAGGTTATGGGGGCTGAAATCCTATTCTGAAAAGGTACTAAATTTACAAACAGCTACCATCTAAATAATAGAATCCACGTATATGAAGTTTTTTTTAACAGAAGGTTTTTTTAAAAGTATTTTTTTTAATTATTTTGATTTCTTTAAAATAATCAAAACCATTTGAAATTATTTTCCTGTTTAAGAGTCAGACGTAGAGAGAGAAAAAAAGAACCTCTTTAATGATCAATTTCTACAAATCTCAGAATATCATGTTTTCTTTCTCACTACCTTTTAGATTTATGTTCCCCCACCTTTCAAATATGTTTGATTACAACTCTCCAGCCAATGTTGTCTTTCCTGTTATAGCAAACGAAAAGTAAAAAGTTGGGGAAAGCAGTTTTAGCAGATGTAGATGTAGTTCATGTAGATGTTATTCTTTTCCCTAAAACTCATAATGTGTCATATATATATATATATATATATATATATATATATATATATATATATTAATTTGATTTATATGCCGCCCTTCTCCAAAGACTCAGGGCGGCTTACAATGTGCTCAGCAATAGCCTTCATCCATTTGTATATTTATACAAAGTCATATTGATACCCCGACACTCTCAATGTTCTGTCCCCGTACCCACACACACACAAACACAGCCAGCCGAGGGTTAAGGAAACACTTTGGAACGCACCCAGTTTCTTTATCTCCCACTTGGCAGCGATAGACACACCGTCTGCCAAGTGCCTTTATTTTCACAGTAAAACAGAAAGATTAAATACTCAAGAGTCCAAATGTCCGACAACAAGAAATCTTTCTCAGCAATTCCGGACGAGGCTTTAGTGACTATCCAAGGTTTGCTTTGTTCATCACAAGGATCCCTGACCACCACCCTCTATTATATAGTCTCTGGGGTGTGGTCCAATGACTCAGTTCTAAACCCTAGCACGCCTCCTAAGTTGCTGTAATTGTTTATCACGCCTTCGGAGGCGTGCGTCCAGGAATGATGTTTCTTCGTCACTCTGATCCGAGCCACCTGTCTCCCTACTGATCTCCTCTCCCTCGGCCGGCACCTGAGACAATGCCAGAGGGGAGGGGCCTGGAGAGGGAGGCCTGGCTGACTCCTCTTCCTCATGCTCGGAGCTTTCTTCCTCCAATGGGACAGGCTCAGAGGGCGGGGCCACAACACCTCAATACACATTTAAAAATTAAAATTCATCTACATGTCTTTTCCTTCTCGTTGATTTAAGCAGGGTCAAGTTTCCTTTTCTTCATCATGAGAAGAAAAGGCTTAGAAAGGAAGCTTTGTATTGTAAAATGTAATTGTTTTATTGCCCATTATTTGTCCTTTTGGAATTTACACCTCTCTCTGTGTAGTTGCTCCTATGGAGAATATCACTACAACTGGTTCTTGATATGGAGACAAATCTTTGAAACTGAACACTGCTTGCTAAGGATATGATAGTCATGAGTTGCTCCTTAAAAGTATATTTGTATAATGGTAGATTACATGTTGCATAATATTTTCTTTCTTTGTTGCATTACAAATATAGCCATTCATACCTAACGGTGGTTGTCTATCTTTTCAAATAAAAAAATAATCTGTAAAATTATTCATTGCTTGGAACACATAGGAAATAAAATAGTAACTCTCACACCTACATTCTTCTATATTCTTCTATTCTTATATTCTATAAGTATATGCAAAAATGCATTGTTGGTTAACACTAGCGGAATATTTATATTTTATTTTCAGTTTTTTTATACTATATATGCAATTATAAAAGCAGCACATACTTGAATAGAATTTAAAGAAGATGGAAGACTTGCAAATGATGTGACACAGATTTTTTTATCAGCATAAAAGAACAATATATATAAAGGCAAATTGGCAATCTCATAACACTTGTTTGGGAATACTATCATGAAACTATTCTTTCTGCCTGGGTTATATAACTGAAGAACTAATTAGACATTCTAAGATATTAAACGGGAATAGTTTGAAATAAGGTAGAGATACCAGCAACTAAACTGTACAATAAGATTGTGCATCTATTAGAATCAGAATTGACTCATGGGGAAGTTTATGCTTATAGCTCACTACAAAGTATAGATTCATCTAATACAAATGCAGTAAAGTGGTTTGTGGGTCTGTAATTAGAGGTGGTATTCAGCAGGTTCTGGAGAACTGGTAGTGGAAATTTTGAGTAGTTTGGAGAACCGGTAAATACCACCTCTGACTGGCCCCGCCCCCATTTATTCTCTGCCTCCCAAGTCCCAGCTGATCAGGAAGAAATGGGGATTTTGCAGTAACCTTCCCCTGGAGTGTGGTGGGAATGGAGATTTTATAGTATCCTTCCCCTGCCACGGCCACCAAGCCACGCCCACAAAACCAGTAGTAAAAAAATTTGAATCCCACCACTGTCTGTAATCCATACTATATAATTTCATGCAGTGTGTGGATATAGCAGTTGAAGTTTACTGGCAAACCTTATGACAATATATGCAGCCACAGAGTTTATATAGAAATAGCTTTTAAGACCCCCCATATGACTCTTTGTGCCATGAGTTTGTAATGTTCAATTATTGCTCCCTCACCTTTGCCATCTAAGAGTCCTCTATGGTTTTCTTCCTTAAAGTTGGATGGAATCTATAACAAAACTTGTAGTTCTCAAAATTTCATGCCTATAGTTGTTCTTGAGATGACTGAGACAAATGAATTTGCCATTTGAACATTCCCTTATCACAGCCACCTTTTTTGTTTTGCTCAGTGTATCTGATTGTGCACACCAATCCAAGTAATGATCCATAAAACTTGTTTATGTAGCATGAAAAAAAGATGTGACCCAAGCTTAACATCAGAGAAAATAGAAGGCTTAATTAAATGAGGCTGTAACTCACCCTTATTGAAAGGACAAATCACTGCCATGACATTCTGGTTTTTTTGCCTGCCTGAACTGTAGATTTATATGTTACAGTATGACAGTGAAAGCATAGAGGTGGGCCACTGAAGCAAAGAAATAATAGCCAATCTTAATTCAAAGACAGAAGATTGTAGCTTCAAGGTGATGGGAAGAGAATTTGGGAACCTGATTTGGAAGCCAGGTGGTTTATTCTTCATATCTTTAAGGATCTGTTATATCAACCAATGACATTGTTTTGATTTATTATTTTTATTTGAAACATTAGGGCTTTTAAACTAAAGATGATGGAAATGCACGAAGTTTTCATAAATTTGCATAAATTTATTTTACAGTTCACATAATTGGTTCAATATTTATCTGTTGATCTCTCTAGTACGACAATTCCTAAATATTCTAGGATCCACAAAATCAAGAACTTCTGTGTACAATTGATAGCATAGGGTGCTATTTAATGGGAATAAAACAGGCTCATAGAAGGGACCTTGGAGGTCTTCTAGTCCAACTCCCTGTCAAAGCAGGATGCTATAATCCTTTGTCTTTGAATTAAGATTATACAATCCCAGACTGATGATTGTACAATCTTTTCTTGAAAACCTCCAGCCATGAGGCACCTACAACTCCAGGAGGCAAAACTGTTCCATTGGTTAATTGTTCTCATTGTCAGGAAATTCCTCCTTATATCCAGATTGGACCTCCCTCTGATGAGCTTTCACCCATTGTTTCTTGTCCTGCCCTCAGGTGCTATGGAGAATAAATCAATGCCTTCTTCCCTGTGACAGCCCTTCACGTATTAGAAGACAGTTATCTGCTTTAAATATTAAAGTATATATGTTTACATAGGGAAGTCATACATTATTCCTATCTTGCCACTCTTTCTGTTTCAGAGGCTTTTGTGTCTTCTATAAGGAAGCTTGAATAGGTTTTATAGTTGTTAAAGTGTTGTAGGTGGGATGCCTGTCCAGTTAACAGTTGGAAGCAAATTAACTTGCCTTTACACCTTCCAAACATTTGAGGATGTCTTTTTTTCACAACATCTGCTTTCCCATATCTCTACCCAATATATTTTTTTGCCTCAGCAAATTTGACTTAACTTATTTGGAAGTGTTTCCGTAGTTTCAACTAAGTCTGTATGGGATTTAGGGTGGGAACTTTATAGCTATCTTCCATCTGTTTTGATAAGTGCTTTGTTTAAAAAACTGAGTCAAGTTTAAAGACAAACCTTAGGAATGGAAAGTGAGGTACTTGAAGCGTGCAAACAATAGTTAGTATGTACCAAGACTACAAACTGACTCAGCTGGTTCCATGTACAGTGTGAATATAATGTATTTCTATTTAAATTATAGTCATGATTTCTGAATTTTCATTTAACAATTTATCATCCATTTTTATAGAGATCTAATTTCTAATTTGTTTGTGATACATGACCTCATAAATGGTGCTGTGTAAGTTGCTGGCCTAGTCAGCCTGAAAGTTCCAGCAAAGTAGTTGTGGGCAGTGTGAGAAGCAAATTCCATTTTAGGAAATACCGCAGGTTGTCAAAAGTCATAGTGCAGGAACAAAATAAATAGGAGGGGGCAGATTTTTCCACACAGGAAAAATAAAGAGAGAGGGAGTTTCTACTGTAGGGGAAATATTGGATAGTTGGCAGTAAAATGTGAAGATTAGCCCAGATGCAGCACTGATTAGAAATCTAGTAGCAAAAACTCAGTAGGATATAAAGCAAATGCCATTGCCTTCATGTCCAGCTTTTGTTTGATCTTTGTGAAAACAAAATGGTAGAGTAGATCTTTAGCCTGATCCAGCATAGGTTTGCTTACATTGTGAAAATTAACTCTGCAGCATAGAATATTTCTTCCATTCAAAGGAAGGTCTTCTCTGTCATTATTAACAACTCTATGAGCAGAACCTCCCATTGTTGGTTTTCCTCATCCTATTGTCTGTCAGTTCACTTAGAAAATTTTTCAGCTTGTCAGCTTTTATCCTCTCTCGGCTCTGTCTCTCATCCAGTCTGTGGCCGTCAAAAAGAACCAGGAAACGATGTTGATTTGCAACAGTTTAATCAAGGTCTAAGCAGCAGCACAGCAAGAAGAACAGAACAAGCCAGATCACAGGGTTTAAGTCAGCGCTGCACGCAATCGCCATGCAGCACTATTTATTCCCTCCCCGGCTCTTAAACCACCATCTGGCATGCAACCCTCAAGCCCCCCCACCATCAGCTGTTCGGTGGTTTTGATAATCCCGCCCATCAATGTTGTCGGCGCTCCCGTAACATCATAGGTCAGCACCGGCAACTCAGATTCAGGAAGACTGCATGCCGCTCAATGCTGGACCCAGCTGGTTGCTGCGCGGAGCTTCCCCCACCATCCCAGGTGTCCAGGTGGCTATTACCGACGCTCCGACTTCCCCAGGCCCCCAGTGATGGCGAGTCCCAGCTGGGGCTCGACATCCTCTATGTCTCACTTGGTTATTCCAGTGCTCCTGTGCCTTTAAAGCAGAGATGTCTAACCATGGCAACTTTAAGACCCATGGATTTAGGGCTGGCTATGGAATTCTGGGAGTTGAAATCCATGGGTTTTAAAGTTGCCATGGTTTGACACCTTGCTTTAAAACAAGGTTGATTGATGTCCAGCCCCCAATTCAGGAGCCTTGAATAGGGCGTCGAAAGCTTTCCAAAAGTTGCCATCAAATTTTACTTTTATGTGACAGAAGAGCCTTTTTTTAAATACATGGAAGTATCTTCACCTAGTGGCAAGAGTGAACACTTTCCTGTTCCAATATGGAAGCACCAGTTTTTATATTTTTTCAACCAGCACAAAGCAAGCTGTCACGCCCCAGCTTTTTCTTCCCAATTTGAATGTAGAAAGAAGAAATAGAAATGTCTATTAAAGATGGAATCAGAGCAGAGCTTCTCTACCCTGGTCCTTTCTGCCTCTCATCCAATCCTGCCTTTATGGCCACAGTGAGTTAAAAATTATACGGACAGATTTTATAGAGAATAACTAGGACTTCTGTGTTCTATCAGGAAAATAGCATCAGGGCAGTTTTGGAACAAAATTACCACATTTAATCCCAGGGTTGTTTGAGTTTAGCAGCTCATACAACATGATAACCTAAGTATCATGCAGTCATTTCAAAGGCTATTATTTCCCAGGGTTGAAAGACATCTGGATGGAGAATTAAGCATTCATCCAAAGGACTAACTGAACATTCCTGTTCTTACCCCTATTGTTATTATTGCCTTGTGTCTCTCCAGTCCACTTTGTTCACAGTTTTCTTCCCACTCAGGGTCAAAATGCACACAATGTGACTTGTGTGACAATAAACCAAATGCCCTAAATGTACAAGGAATAAAAGTAAGAGGTAACAATTTAAGACATAAGAATTTCAATTAAGTTTGAGGAAAGGGAATACATACCGAGAGACAGAGTGCTTTTAATTATGTGTTCATATATTTGAAAATTGCTCTAAAATGTGTCCAGATGGTAATATTGCTAGAAAAGTAATATGGATAGGAATTGGGGTGGAAGAGAACATACTGACATTTTTTTTACATATCTGCTAAGAAGCAAGTTAAATATTACTTATAAATTAAGAATATAATTATAAAAAAATGGAAGAATGTGAAATGAAAAATATACCTTACAAAAAGAATTATTTTTAATATTACATTATGTGAAACATTGAGGAAAGAATCAAATTCCATCAGTAACAGAATGGGGGTATAGATAAATAGAAATTCCTCAGGTTGTAAATTACTCAAAATTCAAAGAAAATAAACAAAACTCTACATCTGCAAAAATCTAGAATTTATTTTCCATTTACAGAGATATTAAAGTATTTGCTAGATGACCATAGATACTCTTTTATACATCATGGTACTTGATTAAGAATATATATACTTACATTACTATCCATAATGCAATAGTGTGAGGAAAGAGTTACAAGTTTATTTTTTAATCTTTGCCTGGTATAAGACAAAGTTGAATATTGTATAACTTTATTTTAAGGATCCAATATTAATTTAAATGTTAAATATTAATTTTAAAGGATGTGAGGGCGATCTGGTTGCGACATCTGTCACCCCATTGATCGCCAGGATTGATTCAGCTGATCTGGCTGGCTAGGCAGATGTCCCCTTCCTCCCTCACTGCTCCATGTGCGTCCCTCCCGAAGCTGCACGCTCGGTGGAAGAGGACGACCATCCCAGATAGAACGAGTGTACCGATCTTCAGTCAAGGGTATACAATAGCTGCGTTCCCCTGCTAGAACCTCCAAACGAGCTCAAATATTAATTTTAGAAAAGAAAACAATATATGTGTGCTTTATTTGAATTTAAATAAGTGCTGTAGGTGTAGGTTAACTTCTTAGTGTGGTTTTAATTAAAATCCTCTCCTGCTTCCATCGCAAGCTACTATTTGCACCAGATATTTGTGCAATATGCACACACAAACACAATTCACCCATTCCCAAGACTCTATTCTCCCAAGCCCAGCCCAACAATTAGCATGGAAAGCTGCCTCCAACACAAGATTGTTACAGGTTAGTTGTACCATTCTTCCTACTGTCTTCCCTGGGCAGGTCAGCCATCCTCCTCTCTTGCAGTTTACAATGATCCTTTAGCTAGCCTCTCTTCCTGCAAGAATAAGAATCAACTGACTGTCTGCTCATCTTACTTGGAAGGAACAGTGGGGTGACGGAAAGCAAAGGAGAGTGTTATCATGCCATTAAACATCACCAACAAAATATCTTAGGCCAGACCTGTCTTTATGAAATACAAATACTTTAGAATTTTCCACAGACTTTGAATAGTTGGGAAAAATTAGATTCTTAGGCTCATTCTTAACTATTTACTTCATTTAAGTTGAAATTTGTTGCAATTACATATTACTATAGTTGGCAGTAACTATCTTTAGACAATGAACACTTTTGTGTTCAGCTTCTAATAAATTATCTATATATTACTAAAACTCTTATGCCCAGAACTTTTAGCTGAATGAGCCCAGATACTTCAAATGGTATAGGCAAAGCTATGGTTTTTCAATAGTAATGTATGGCTGTGACAGTTGAACCATAAGGAGGCTGAGTGCTGAGGAATTGATGCTTGATGCTTTCGAATTGTAGTGTTGTAGAAGACTCTTGAAAGTGCTTTGGACTGTAAAGAGATCAAATCAATCAATCCTAAAGGAAATCAACCCTAACTGCCCTTTAGAAGGACAGATACTGAAGCTGAAGCTCAAATACTTTGGCCACCGAATGAGAAGAAAAGACTCATTGGAAAAAACCCTGATGTTGGGAAAGATTGAAGGTAAACCCTCACAGCTTCAACCTCAAACTGTGGACCTCCACCCCATTCTTAAGAGGTCCGTAAAGGAGGTGTGCATAAGCACACCAGTGTGCCTACCATCCCTGTCTTACTGTCCCCATCTGCACTTACTTCCTCAGTTTATGTTTACTCCTATACCTGCTATCTTGTACATGTTTGACAAACAAAATAAATTTAAAAAATAAATAAATAAAGGAGAAGGAGACAGGAGAGGATGAGATAATTAGGATCATCAATGCAGTAGACAGAATTTGGGCAGAGAAACAGTGGAAGGACAGGGAGTTCTGGCATGCTATGGTCCATGGGGTCGCGAAGATTCAGGCAAAACTTAGTGACTTACCAACAAAACCTCAACTGGACTAATCTGCAGGGTGCATCCAAAATTTGGGGCCCATGACTCTAATGGGATTGAAAATTGACACATTTCTGGTTGCTTCAGTGTTTCCATGCTGCCACAATGCTGCTGAGAGGTTCAATAGACCAGTTCTACTCTAGCACTCTGGAGGCTGGGTAGACTGCCCCCTCCTTTGACTTCTGGAGATCAGGTACTCTCATCCCACCCTGGCTGTCTGTAGCCTGGGCGGATTGGTCCCACTATTGGCTGCTGGAAGGTGATCAGCCATAGTCAAGCCAGCAGAAAGTGTTGTATTTATATATTGTCTGTTTGTTGTAGTTGGTTTTCTCTTTTCCTTTTTTTTAACTTATTGTGTGTTTACGTTCATGCAGCTCAGAGCCACATTGTGTGAGTCTGTCATAAATCTGAAATAAACAACATCAAAAAGCAGTATCAATATTATGAGAAGCCAGCAATTGATGCTACAGCTATCCAGATAACAGTAGAGGACTGGATAGCTTGAGAACATCTGCATATTCAGTGTGCTTACGTGGTTAGCTGGAAGGATATAGATTTGGAAGTGGATGTGCTTGCCAACGCTCTATGTACTATTCACTCTTAGCAGTCCAGCCAATCACATTTTATGGGCTATAAAACATTTTATCCTACTTAATTATAAACACTTAATAATTTCTCCATTTTTCATCCGCAGAGAATGGGAAAAGAGAAAGGCATTTGCAGATTGTTTGTTTATTTTACAGATCCCTTCCTCTGCCCAAATCAGCATTCGGTAGCCTTCTGGTCATATTTTTCTCAATAAAATACAATATATTTCCATCCTGACAACTCTTTGAAAAGTTGTATGCCTTCTGTACAGTGGTATATTATGGACGATGTATTAGGAACTATATATCTCATCTGCCTTTTTCCTGGGCACCTAATAACTGCCTGAGCAACATAAAGAAAAGGCCAGTGACAGCTTTATTCATCTTTTTATTTCCTTGTTGTGCTCAGCTCCTTTCTGAAAGTGGCTCCTTTCCACTTTGCTCTTTTTTCCCCTCATCTGATTTGTAAATGGCTAATATATATCAGTGGCAAAAGAGATTCAAGGAGGCTGCTCATCTCCCAGAAAGCAGTACAAAGTAGAAGGGAAGAAGGGAGAGGGAACAGCTTCGTGCAAAAGATTTTTTTCTTTCGTTTCAGAAACCAAGACAGTTCTTAAAATGTTTACATGGCAATCTAGGAAGAGGAAGTCAGTCCTAAGAGTCAGATAAAGACAATGCTTAGGAAAATAAACATTAATTAAGATGCAATGATAGCGCATATTTTTGTCACTGCATAAGGCAACTGTAGAGCAAGAATTTAAATCTGGAAACAGAAGCCTGCGTTGGGAATGTTAGTCACAATCAGTTTTTTTTTTACTTGCTACAAATGCTACAAAGGTAGCATTTCTATGAATCTTTCAAAGATCATCAGATTGTAGCTAAACCAATTCTATGAAAACATCAAAGGGGGAAGAGGGGATGGTTCCATGTGAGCGGCCGGTAAATGTGTTTGTGCAGCTCCATTTGCGTGAGCAGCATGCACACCGACCCACCATTCGTGCAAATGGAGCACATGTGCATGTTCTCACTCGCTGCTCTGCAAGTTGGGGGGGGTACATATTCGCATGCGCATGCTTGGCCGCCAGTTCCACATCCTGGTTGCAAACACCTCACAGCCCACTAGTGGGGTACGGCCCAGAGGTTGGGGACCCCTGTTTTAACTGAATGACAATACCTCACATGTTAAGCTTGACCTTTAGTAACTAGTTTGTTTTTCCTTGTAGAATTAATTTTTATTCTATTTAGTTTTTATTATTTTATTTAGTTTGTCAAACATGTACGATATAACAGGTATAAGTATAAACATGGACATGAGCACACATGAAATGAGTACAAATAAATGGGGACAGTAGGACAGGGACGGTAGGCACGCTGGTGCACTTATGCCTGCCCCCTTACAGACCTCTTAGGAATGGTGTGAGGTCCACAGTAGACAGTTTAAGGCTGAAGCTATGGGGAAATGCATTGTCCAAAATCTGTAGATGAAGCCATGTTCCCTAGTTTTCGGCAGTACTCTGCAAAGCATAGACTCATCTCCTGCCCACACATGCATTTGTATTCCATTATACATGCAAAAGTCATCTCATCTTCTATGTCGGTGTCTTTCTCCCTTTCTTTCTTTCTCACTTACGCTTGAATACAGAGATATCACCTACGCACATCCTTACTCTGTCGCTTACTGGGAAATATGAAAGGCTTATTAGTCTCTTAACAAGTGGGCTCTGAGATAGAGAGACAATGGGAGCTCATGAATCGTGATGCAGGAGCAGCCTCTTGAATACCACATAAGATTTTATTCGTAGATACTATCTCATTTCAAGGCATTCCTGCCCCCCCCTTACAATATTTCCTTCTCATCACTGATGTAGATGGGAAGCACTTGTTTAAATTGCAGTCAGAAGGTGATGATTGCTCTAATGGAAAAAGCTCTTAACAAGCTAGTACATTCTACTGGGATGGAAAGCCACGTGCTAGTTGACTAAGACTGCTCAAAGATTTGGGAGCAGCAATCCTTTCTTCTTTTGGTTAAAATGTCTTCCAGATTTTCAGCATAGGCAAGGAAAGTACAGATCCTGCTGGTAATGCCGGGAGAATTTTCAGTCAATTTAACTTAACCAAAGACTGAGCAACCACCTTTGCCTGATGCAAGCTACAAAGGTAACTGATTTGAGGCAGGAGGTACATAATCAAATTATGCTAGTCTCAAAGTTATTGGGATATGGCTTCTTATTTTTACACACACACACACACACACACACACACACACACACACACACACCACACCACACCTTGAGTTGGCTAGACTATAAATGATGGGCTCTCATCTGCTGATTTGATTGTCCCAGTTTTGTCCCAGTGGGTGCTGAACTCTGTGACTTTTATATTAATTTTCTTATTGGAATATTTTAGTGAATTGTCTCATGCTGTTCCAGAAAACCAGATTCATTCATGCTTTAACATTTCTATCCTTGGTTTTAAAATTTACGATCAAGACTTGTAAGTTAAAATATCAGTCAATAGGTATTCAGGAAAACAGAAAAAATCTAAAAGCAAAAGCATTAATTTCCCACTAGCCATTAAAATTCTGGATTTTTTTGTTTGTTAGTTTGGCATTTCCTTTAGTTAAGATGGGTTACAAGATTGCAAACCTCATAAACAAGGGCAGGACTTTGCATCATTATCGCCGCCCTCGTGACTTCTTTTGATTCTCTTCCTCTTTACAGATTGCTCTAATTTTGGGGAACATTCTAAGACTCTCCTTTTGACCACCAGCTCTCAGTTTTGCATGGTTGACTTCTACATGTAAAGAGTGTTCAAGAACAGTTAGTAATGGAATCTGGGCCCCAGGCCATGGGAGGCTGTTGAACTAATGAAGGGATGAAATCCAGCAGGTTCTGACATGTTCTGGAGAACCGGCAGCGAAAATTTTGAGCAGTTCAGAGAACCAGTAGCAGAAATTTTGAGTAGTTCAGAGAACCTGCAAATACCACCTCTGGCTGGCCCCAGAGTGGGGTGGGAATGGAGATTTTGCAGTATTCTTCCCCGCCACACTCACCAAGCCACATCCACCAAGCCACGCCCACCCAGCCACACCCACAGAACCTGTAGTTAAAAAAAATGGATTTCACCACTGAATTAATGCCATTATTTTTATTTGTGGCTCCCTTCCATGTGAGTGGTTTTAAAAAGTGATGTCTACTAGAAAAAGTAATGACAACCCTAATTCAATTTAATGAATCTTTTGTGTGTGTGTGTGTGTGTGTGTGTGTGTGTGTGTGTGTGTGTGTGTGTGTATGAAAAATACATGCTAAACAAGTCTTTTTTCTCAATGGATTCATTAATTTCTACCACAGTCTAAAAAAAAAAAACACATTCATTTGTTCCCCAATGAATTCAAGAGCAACTTTTCAAAGCTGTTAAGCTATCTAAAAATGAAGCCTGTTGCCTTAAAAGGAAAGAGAGCGGAGAGGGGGAAGATTAATAAATTTTACCTAATCAGTCAGCCTCTTGCCTTTCATATTCAAACTAGGCATAATTTCCAAAAAGGGCATGTCTTGCATTAACAGGACTATGCAAAGTAGAGACTTAGCTGAATTGCCACTCATTGCTGTTGGCAAGTGTTTTATGCCAGAAGTTTTATTTCTATGCGAAAGAAGAGCTGGATCCTACTCTATGTCCAAGCTTTGTACCAAAGATGGAGACATTTTGCCTTGCCTAAATGTTTTTGAACTATAATTTCCAGAAGCCCAAATATGTCCACAGATACTTACTGCTGCTAAAAGAGATATGCACTTCTATCCAGAATAAATACCCATTTGAGTAAATATTTCTGGAGGAGGATCAATGTTCTCATTTATATTACAACTGTACTGGTATCTACAAAATTGCATTTCTCATAGAGAAAATGGATTATTGAGGGTGGGGATGGGGTGGGGAGATTAGTAGTTCTGTTGGAGAATGCATTTTTTTCCATGCCTTCTGAAGAACAACACAATGATAGATTTTTTTTCTGTCTTTAATGCACTTGAAATTATTTTAAACGATATAATAATGATTGCTTGACAACCCATGCAACTTGTAGTTTTGTAAGTATAGAAACATAGTTTGGACTGAAGAAGTTGTCTGTCCTTAATCAGAAAATAAGCACTTTGGTGCTTCTATGTTGGAAAAGATAAGTTTTTTAATGACTTAGTTCCTAACATTGAAGCATCTGTTTCCACTTCTTGAACTTCTCATGCTTTTCTTCTGCACCCAACCATAACTTCCACTTAATCTAAGAAAACCAGCTTATTTTATATGCAGTCAACAGTAGGAAACCCAAAGCAAATCATTCTGAAAATTACACGATTATTCCAAATAAATTTTGGAAGATATTACCTAGCATGCAAAAAAAATTTGAGATATTCCTAAACATATAATACAAAAGATTCATAAAGCTTTAACTTCAGCTGGATAAATATTTTGAATGTCATAGTACTGCAGAGATGCCATCCAATTTCACTCAAGAGATGGTAGGGTTCCAAGAGGGTTCCATTAAAATATTCATTTTAATGCATCTTTCAACTTCAAAGTCTTCAAGCAAATCTTACTGCCACCTGTGGTTTTTCAGTGGAAAGCCAGAGCACAGTTAAGTTGTTCCTTCCCAAATAAAATCAATGGTAGAGCCAGAAATAAGAGTCCTGACTTTCTGTCTCTTACTACAGTGCCAGATAACGTTTGACCAGTAGCCCTGTGCTCCAGCCATCCTAAAAACAGAAGACAGGTATTTTCCTACCCTGACAAATGTTATTGATTTACACAGTCATCTCTCAGCCTGCAACATCAAGGCTTTTAAGTGCTGCTCTGATAGCATTTGCTCTCTGCTCAGAAGAGTTTCCTTATTTTGTTTATGATACCCGACGTCATCTTCGAGTATTTCTCACAAGAGTTCTTCTCTGCCTACTCCCATGTATTAAGATCTCACATAAGAATGAATTGTGAAAAATCATTTCTTTCTATCATTCATTCATTCATTCATTCAATCAATCAATCAATCAATCATTTTATATAACCTAACTCAAATACATGATTTGGGCATCTTATAGCAATAGCACTTAGACTTACTGTATATACTGCTTCACAGTGTTTTACAGCCCCCTCTAAGCAGTTTACAGAGTCAGCCTCTTGCTCCCAACAATGTGGGTCCTCATTTTACCGATCTTGGAAAGATGGAAGGCTGAATCAACCTTGAGCTGTCCAGACATGAACTGCCAAACTGCAGACAGCCGGCAGTCAGCAGAAGTAGCCTGCAGTACTGCATTCTAACCACTGCGCCACCACGGCTCAGTATCTTATGTCTATTTACTGTATCTACCTCTCTAAACATGGACAGGAATGAAAAGATAAGTAATATTTATTGAAGGGAATGGGAGCCATTATCAAAGAATTTCAGCAATTGCTGGGATTCAAGAATAAGCCCAGTATGTGGAAACCAGTGTTCAGCTCCTCTTGCAATTAATTGTCCTTCTCATCTTGCATATAATGGACTTCTTGGCTTTGTTTAAGGATCATTCCCATCTGTTCTTTCTTTTTGTAGTTATGGGATTTGATATCATGTTGTTTTTAATTGATTTCTCGGTAATTTTTTAAACTGAAGAAGCTCCAGTGCCAGCCTAGTTGACAAGATTCAGTAGCTCTGGAAGGAATCTTGCTGTGCAGCAGGCAGATCCCCATCCTGTTCCAAAAGCCTAAACTAACTAATAACTATAGCTTAATCAAGCTCCACAAACCTGGAGACTTATTATATCACATCATCTTATCCATGTTTTTATACAGGATGTTGTGCCAATGTTTGAATCCACCAATTGGATTCCCCCTCCCACCAAAAAAATGTGCATACAATTTTGTAATTGTATGTCTATAGTCTTGCATTATATGCAGATACATATTGTGTATCTTCCTTTAATTTATGGAACTGTTACTATAAACTCTTTATTAAAAATGCAAATCACCCTGCTTTTATATAATTCCATGATATAAATTTTTAAAATTCAATTGACTCTAAGATAAGCTTTCTTTTTTTAACACAGCTGTTGTGTTAGCATGTAAGTTTCAAGCATGTACTGATTTCCAATTTTTAACAGATTATTATTATTATTATTATTATTATTATTATTATTATTATTATTATTATTATTATTATTATGAGGCAAAAGCTTAACTGAAAAACTTGTTATCTCTTCTGGTTGGACTGAAACGCCTAAACTCACATCCAGCACAGTTGGAATCAAAATTGTTTTACATCCCTAAACCTGAGTTCAAGATGGGTAAAATATCCCTTTTCAAATTAGGTTATTGTCATATACATTTATCCAGAGGTTCACAAACTTTCTAAGTTCATAGTGTCCTTAACATGTCCGTAATTTTTCTTGGTGCCTTTAGGCCAGGGGTGTCCAACCTTGGCAACTTTAAGGCTTTTGGACTTCAACTCCCAGAATTCCCTAGATTTTTCCCAGACTCTCATGGACTTCAACTCTCAGAATTCCCCAGCCAGTCAACTCTGAAATACCTCAAGCTGATAGTTCATGATCGTGAATTTGGTGTGGTCTCCCACAGCATCATAGTGCAGTATTTATTCATAGATCTTTCCCGTACTACTTTTGCACTTTCAAACTAGCCTATAGCCATATTTAAATATAAATTTCTTAATACATTTTATGTCAATATATTTTTGTATAAATATATTTTCTTACAAATTAAATATTCTAAAATCCTTAAAATAACCCCCATTAACCAATATGATGCTACGTTTAGCTTTGGATGTAATTAAGTTTCAGGAGAAAGCTGTTTCCGATTAAACAGGTGAATTCATCCTTGCAAATTTAAATTGCTGTTATTGAAGAGAAGTTTACATATGCATTAATACTTTTTCAGTATCAAACTAATGAGACTTGGACAAAAGGCGTGCAGAAACTCTGTCTAAGGAAGCAGTCTATCAATGTGCCCTTAGAGTGTGAATTGAAAATGGAATTATGAGGATGGAGTATCAACCTCCATCATGTTATCAGGTAGCAGCATCTGGCTAAAGTTGTGTGGCCTTGAAAACTAAGTAGGGATGAACCTGATACTTGGGTAAGAGTGTCGTGGTTAGACTGAAAAGCTGAGGGGAAAAAATTCAGGAAACATTAGTGGCAAGTCTATTCTGGTGCTAAGAAAATTAAATGGATACAGCCATGACATCATCAGCACCACTCAATGAAGCATGAATATAAAGACGTTCCCACAGCCCTTCCATAAATGAACCATATTCACACGTTAACATTTCTTTAACAGAATAACAGAGTTGGAAGGGGCTTTGTAGGTCTTCTAGTCCAACCCCCCACTCAGGTACGAAATCCTATATCATTTCAGACAAATGGTTGTCCAATCTCTTCTTTAAAAGCTCCAGTGTTGGAGCACCCACAACTTCTAGAGGCAAGCTGTGCCACTGATTAATTGTTCTGTCAAGAAATTTCTCTTTAGTTCTAAGTTGGTTCTCTCCTTGATTAGTTTCCATCCATTGCTTCTTGTCCTGCCTTCAGGTGCTTTGTAGAATAGGTTGACTTCTTAGTGTTGTTCTATTACTACACTACCTATTTCTGCAGCCTTGCTATTTTTGAATATTTTAAGAGCCTTTATTTTCATTATTTTATTATTGAATGTTTAAATTTTTAACATTCATTTCATTCCCACTCTTTAACATGTCACTATCATTTCCATATCAATCTCCAGAATACGTCTTTTGGCAGTCTCTCTCTGCACTTTCCTAAAGCAGACTTTAATTTTATCGATCATTATCGCTATAAAAATCCACAGAATCCAGGAAGAACTATAATTTTGACATTTACTTCGCTCAAATTTTTCCCTAAAGTTCTACCAATGTAACTGGCTAACCAGAATGAATTAATATTCAGCGGCAATATTCTCCTTATACTGTATAGTTTTGTAATTCCAAGCATCTGCTCCACTGTTCGCATCCTTTAGGGAAACATGTGAGAATGCTTCTCTTCCAGCCTCCCTTGCATTCCTGTCTTCACTAAACAATCAAGGAGGAGGGAAACAAGGGGAGGAGAGAGAGAGAGGGGGGGGGATGAGGGAATTCAGTATCAGCCGTGATTACCGAAATGAATCATGCATTTCTGAAGGGAATTTCCATCTTTTCACATTTGTAATGTTACATAGTAGTTTTAATGTAGTGCTAGTGAGGCTGTTGGCTGCTCCACAAGAACTGTTACTAAAAAATATCAGCCTTAATAACATGGCACTTATGAGAAGGGACCATTATTCCCATAGTTGAAATTATCAGATCATAATAACTGTGCCATCTGTACAGTCCCTGCCCTGATTCATTCAACATTCACTCCAACAATGTCACTCAAAGGGCATTAGTCATCTAATAGCAACTGGGAAAAGGGGCAGGAAGGACTAATGAATATGCATGTTTGGAATAACCTTTTCAACTATACATATTTCCTACTCCTCCACTGTTCAACTATTGCTCATCTTTTTAAAGTGCTGTGTTTTTTTGCACAAATAAAGCTGGTTTTTTTTATTACACTTTATCAACAGTCTAGTTAAAGGTTATCTGATTAGTCCTCTATGGTCAGGAAAAATCCAGCTCACAAGCAAAACATTCTTATCCCAAGGAAAGCAAGAAAAGATGAGTTTATTTTAAATAATTTGATCTGCTAGGGGTTGCACAAACTGTAATAATTTTAAATATGGTTTTTAAGGGGGTTTTAACTTATTTTGTTATTTTGTGATTTGTATTATTGATTGTTGTTGTAAGCCGCCCTGAGTCCTTTGGGAGAATGGCGGCATGTAAATTGCAAAAATAAATAAATAAATAATACAAGATAGTACAAGTGGCATGTGTGCTGAATAAGATGACCTCCACAGTTGTCTTATTAAAATAAGTCCAAATTTAAAGTGTTTATAATGACAAACCAAATAGCATGGAGGAATAGAGAAAGGTGTGGGGGAATATTGTTTAGATTTTAATTTTCCACTTTCCAAACTTCTTCCTTGGCTCAGATAGGTATATGTCTGTTACTTGCACTTTTTTTGAATGTTATAACTGGATTCAAAATTTTAACAAGAGGAAGTAAATACAAAATATGTAAGATTTGAGTTGGGTATCCTATATATTTGACATTTAAATAAAAATGAAATATCTAAAAGAATTGCTTTCAAAAATGTACCATAAGCAAAGTATGTTCAGAGCTGGTCAAATGATAAGAAATGGACATATTTTGTCGAAAATCTGTTTTCAAAATTTTCAGAATCAGAAGTGAAAAGGGGATAAGTCTTAATGCTAGAAAATAAGAAACTGAGTGATATCAGGTTCAAGAAGCTCATTCAGCCTACTAAAATCTAAGGTGCGGGGAGGTCCAACCTTGGCAAGTTTAAGACTTGTGGGCTTCAATTCCCAGAACTCCCAGAATTCTCCCATTCTGGGAGTTGAAGTCCAGAAGTCTTAAAGTTGCCAAGGTTGAACATCCCTTATCTAAAGTAACTATGTCAAAAACATAAAACATAGAATAATACAATTGGAAGGGACCTTGGTCATCTTCTAGTTCACCCCCCCTGCTCAAGCAGGAGACCCTATTCCATAGTGGCAAATATCTGTAGCTTGGGTGTAGGATACGGGTGAAGGTTCATTTTCTGAGCTTGTGGGTTGGTTTCCAAATGTTTCATTACCAGGCTAGGTAACATGTTCTATTTCAGACGAATGATTGTCCAGTCTCTTTTTGAAAGCCTCCAGTGATAGAGCAACCACAACTTCTGAAGGCAAGCTATTCTATTGGTTGATTGCTTTCACTGTTAGGAGATAGGGTTGAGTAAAACCTGGTGGCTGGCTAATGAAAAAAGGACTGTAGAGATTTTTTATAGTCTCCAGTGGATTCTGGTGATGCTTTTAAGTTCAAACATAAGACTGGATCTTGTACTTTAGTAGAGCTGGTAGTGACTGACAGAGGGACTCTAGGGTTTCAGATCAGAGTTTTCCAGCACAACTTGGAGACAGAAAAGTAAAATATTCTACCAAGATGCATATAGCTTGTAATTCATAAAAGAACCTGCCCTCTTTGGCAAATAATAAGTAAAAGAAGCACCCTGAAAGCCCCCTTTGCCAGTATTTTTGTTGAGATACCACCTCAGAGCTGTTGGCTGAACTTGTAAATAGGGGTGGGGGGGACTCAGAAGAAGGCAGAGGCTAGAAAACTGCATGGATGTCAGCCAGGACCTGAGTTGAATCAAGAAAATCTTTCATTTTAGAACTGGTGAGATGATCCTGTGTAATCCTGCGCCATTTTAAATCAATCCAAGTTTCAGGATTTGGTGTTGTTTCTTCGTTGTAGGGTTTTCCCCCCTACTGAGCATTAAACATTTCTTGAGTAATTGCTTGGGGAAGATCTGATGTGAAGAAAACTGCCAAGCTGCCTTCTTCAAGTGTGTGATATGGTGTGTGAATGAAAATGTTCCTGGTTCAGCACTCCAGTTTAACCTTCACAGGGAAGCTGGCATGAACAGCAGTGGTGGCAGCAGCAAAGCCATCTGTTTCAGCAGGGTGTTTGGGTCTGGTGCGTGCTCCTCGGCACACTGATTAACTGCAGCTGCGCACAAATTAGCCTTCTTCCAAGAGCTATTTATTGACTTCAAATTAAGTGCATCTGCATTAATGTTGGAAGCAAACAATCCAAAGAGCAGTGTACACATAAACAAACACCCACTGCGGATCCTGACTGTATTTGCTGTCAGAACCATTCCAGAAAGCCAAACGGTGTAACAGCTGTTGGCCCTAGTGCTAGTTGTGGACTGAGGATATGCTTTAAAGCCTGCAGTGGGCAAGATATGCAAGAGTCAATGTTTAGAACCATTGCAGTTGCTGCAATTTCAATGAATTTTTTTTTTAATAGTAGGCTGTTGTGTTTTATGGGACTAAGGAATCCAATATGCTTTTTTGGTCAATCCTATATAAGATGCATATCATCCTGCCCTTATGTCCTGGACGTTTACTTGTTTATTTGTTTAAAAAAAAATAGTTGGTGAATTCTTATCAGGACCACTTTGCATAAGATGGAGGAAATGCAATCAAATTTAAATAGTCCATCTGACCCATCCAGGGAGATAATTAAAAGAAAGCTTCAGTGAAGACAAATGGAAGGTGTTCCTTCTCCTTCTCCCTCTCCCTCTCTCCCTCTCCCACCATTACCAACTATATCAAGACCTACCTAGTGGCGATAAAAGCGGCGAAATCTAACCATTTTTCCACTCTTATCGCATCTGCAGAGAACCGCCCAGCCGCCCTGTTTAGGGTGACCCACTCCCTTCGGGGGGGAGTGCGGGAAGATTCCTTGCAGGGTCGTGCTGAGGATTTTGTGCAATTCCTGCACGATAAAGTTGCTCGGATTCGGGATGGCTTGGACTCCGATTGGATGAGTCCACGGGAGGAGACCAGGGCAGGTCTTGAGAATGTTACCTGGGAGGAGTTTGATCCTGTGACTCCCGAGGATGTGGACAGGGTTCTGGGTAAGATTAGTGCCGCCACGTGTTTATTGGACCCGTGTCCCTCCTGGTTGGTACTGGCCTCCAGGGAGGTTACACGAGGCTGGCTCCAGGGGATTATAGGTGCTTCTCTGAGCGAGGGTGCCTTTCCTGCCGCCTTGAAAGAGGCGGTAGTGAGGCCCCTCCTCAAGAAGCCTTCCCTGGACCCGGCTGAATTAGCCAACTATCGTCCAGTCTCCAACCTTCATTTTGTGGCGAAGGTTGTTGAGAGCGTGGTGGCACGACAACTTCCCCAGCACCTGGATGAAGCTATCTATTTAGACCCGTACCAGTCGGGCTTCAGGCAGGGGTACAGCACAGAAACAGCATTGGTCGCATTGGTGGATGATCTCTGGAGGGCTCGGGACAGGGGTTGCTCCTCTGTCCTAGTCCTATTAGATCTCTCAGCGGCTTTTGATACCATCGACCATGGTATGATGCTGCAGCGGTTGAGGGGGTTAGGAATAGGGGGCACCGTTTTGCGGTGGTTCTCCTCCTTCCTCTCCGACCGCTTGCAGTTCGTGTTGGCAGGGGGACAGAGGTCGACCTCGAGGCGTCTCGCATGGGGAGTGCCGCAAGGGTCGGTCCTCTCGCCCCTCCTGTTCAACATTTATGTGAAGCCGCTGGGTGAGATCATCCGTGGTTTTGGGGTGAAGTGTCATCTGTATGCTGATGATACTCAGCTGTACATCTCCACCCCAGACCACCCCAACGATGCCCTTGATGTGATGTCTCGCTGCCTGGAGGCCGTATGGGTCTGGATGGGGAGGAACAGGCTCAGACTCAACCCCTCCAAGACCGAGTGGCTGTGGCTTCCGGCGCCCCGATATAGTCAGCAGGTGCCATCGCTGACTATTGGGGGTGAATCTTTGCCCCCCACGGAGAGGGCTCGCAATCTGGGTGTCCTCCTGGACGCACGGCTGTCTTTAGAAGAGCATATGACGGCCGTGGCCAGGGGGGCCTTTTATCAGGTTCGCCTGATCCGCCAGTTGCAGCCCTTTCTGGACCGGGACGCCCTGCGCACGGTCACTCATGCTCTTGTTACTTCCCGGTTGGACTATTGTAATGCTCTCTACATGGGGCTCCCCTTGAAGAGCACTTGGAGGCTCCAACTGGTCCAGAATGCAGCCGCGTGGGTGGTTATGGGCGCAACTCGTTGTGCCCATGTGACACCCCTCCTGCGCGAGCTGCACTGGCTCCCAGTGGTCTTCCGGGTGCGATTCAAGGTGTTGGTTACCACCTTTAAAGCGCTCCATGGCATAGGACCCGGGTACCTCCGAGACCATCTCCTGCCACCAATAGCCTCCCACCGACCAGTTCGCTCCCACAGAGAGGGTCTCCTCAGGGTGCCATCGGCCAAGTTATGTCGGCTGGTGGCACCCAGGGGGAGGGCCTTCTCTGTGGGAGCTCCAGCCCTGTGGAACGAACTGCCCCCGGAAATACGTAAGATCTCCGACCTCCGGGTGTTTCGCTGCGCACTGAAGACCCTATTGTTCCGCCAGGCTGGGTTAGCAACATAATTTTTAATTGGATGTCTTAAATTGGGGTATTTAAATTTTTTGGGGTTTTAAATCTGAGCCAATTTATTTAATTATTTTAAATTTTAAATTGTTGTTTGTCTGCGTTTTTAAATAGTACACCGCCCTGAGTCCTTCGGGAGAAGAGCCGTATAGAAATAAAATAATAATAATAATAATAATAATAATAATAATAATAATAATAATAATAATAATAATAATTATTATTATTATTATTATTATTATTATTATTATTATTATTATTATTATTATTATTATTATTATTTAACATTGAAAATGACATCAAAATAGGGAAGATATTACTTTAAATTACCCATCAGTATAAAACTTCATTTAGTTTCAAGGGTGATTGAATCTTCATGGCACACCAGATCACCAGATCAATAATATTTTAGACTACACTACCCATATAGTTGGTTTATTATACAACGTGTCATGTAGATTCACAAATATGTGAATTGAATGGGTTATGATAACTCTAGTTCACTATATTATACAAACATCTATCAACCTAGAGCTATGGTAGAGGTGAGAAGTACAGGATAAATGAATCCCCACTGCAAAAATCTTCAACTGCTATGGATTTGGGGAACTTTAAGAAAGTTTATGGGCTTAACAGAGGAAATAAATCTTCCAGGGTTCATGGGTGTCATATGTTACTGATTACACTTCCTTTCAATTACACATACATATTGTATGTACAAGGGACGCGGTGGCTCAGAGGCTAAGATGCTGAGCTTGTAGATCGAAAGGTTGGCAGTTCAGCGTTTTGAATCTCTAGTGCCGTGTAATGGGGTGAGCTCCCGTTACTTTTCCCAGCTTCTGCCAACCTAGCAGTTCAAAAGCACGTAAAAAATGCAAGTAGAAAAATAGAGACTACCTTTTGTGGGAAGGTAACAGCGTTCCGTGTGCCTTTGGCGTTTAGTCATGCCAGGCACATGAACATGGAGATGTCTTCAGACAGCAACGGAGATGAGCACTGCCCCCTAGACTAGCACATATGGGTGAGGGGAACCTTTACCTTTTACTGTATGTACTACACATGCACATGTGTGATTTGCCCACAGTGGGATTTCTCAATAACTGTGATTGGATTTCAAGCCCATAAGAAAATGCTAAGTTTGCTTTATGTTATTGCCTTAATATCATTGTGCAAATAGTTCCTTCTAGTATGTGGTTAGTTCACATTGAGTAAGACATAAAGTGTTTTGACCAGCCTTGTTTTAGGTAAATACTAAGCCACAGTTGGGCAAACAAGAAAAAATCAGAATATATAATTATAGAAATGAAGAAAAATAAAGAAAAACAGTAGGTAAAATAGTGTTAGTAAATAAATGGGAAATTTATAGTTATCGTGACATTTAAAGTTCAATATTTCAACATTAATTAATTGTATAGAACCAGGTGTATGGTTATCATTTTTTAAAGAACTAGAAATCTGTATAAAACTCTGAACAATATATTAACTTCACTTTTAATCAGTATAACCTTTTCATCTGTTAAATAAAAGCAGTTCTTTTCTTTCCCAATAATATGATATAAATTATTGATTTTAGTAAATTCAAGTGATCTATCATTACTCTTGATCCTGGTTTAAGCATTCTTTTCAAAGAAGCCATAAAGAACCTGCTTTATTTAAAAGAAGAAATAGTTCTCGCACTGGTGAAATCCAATTTTTTTTTTACTACCAGTTCTGTGGGTGTGGCTTGGTGTGGCTTGGTGGGCGTGGCAGGGGAAGGATACTGCAAATGGAGGATATGGAGGATATTACTCCATTCCCACCCCACTCCAGGGCAAAGATATTGCAAAATCTCCATTTCCACCCCACTCTGGGGTCAGCCAGAGATGGTATTTGCCATTTCTCCGAACTGCTCAAAATTTCTGCTACTGGTTTTCCAGAACCTGTCAGAACCTGTTGGATTTCACCCCTGAGTTTTCCTAAAAAATAAAGCATTCTTTAGTCTCAACTCCATTCCAGAAGATGACACATTGTCTGGGTTGTTGTCTTAAGTACAAAAATGTTTTGCCATTGCTTTCTATGGGGTTTTTGTTTTTAAAAAATATTTACTTCCTTTCTAGTTCTCCATCCTGTGATTAATTTATTTTTTTTGTGGTCTACCATTCTTATAGTAACCAAATTCACCCTTGCTTTGCTTCTAATCACACACCAGGTTCACCTGCGGTGCAACCTGTTAATATTAAAATAAACAACCATATTTCACATAAAAATATACAGCCATATTATAATATGTTATGTTCAAACAGCTGAACAGTGTATAAGTAAACTTTAACCCATAGTACTTATCTTCCATTACTGTATATATCTGTTGTGAGCAAATGTTAATGCCATTAAATGGAACATAACCTAGAACAATTCATAAACAAATAAAAATATTTTAGATATACATGTATGCAAGTAGTATTCAGATATGCAAATTCATTGTCTTCAACAAATATTTAAATCAGTACTAAAATACATTTTTACTATTATCAAACTATTATCATCATTTAAAATAATATTCTTGACGATAATGATGGATGACTAAATTACGTTTTAAATTTAACTTTGATTATTTCATGAAAAGTACAAGAAAAACAGCACATTACATGTCAGTTAAGGAAAATGCTAGCAATGTACTCATTTCAGTTAAAATAATTAATTTCTGAATCACACATTGATTAGTAATTTAACAATGGGTTTATTATGCACATCTATTTAAAGTGAAAGAAAGAACATGAACTTCCAGATAAATTTCTGGCAATGAGTTGCTTAATCTGATAAATGATTTGATGCAAGTAATTACTTGGTTAAAGCTAAAATGTGCTGAGCAAGTGGGAAGGAAAATTTGCTTTGCCTTCACGCTTTAGAATAATACTTCTGTGTGGAATTAACCATTATTACAAAACCAATAGAACACACTCTATATTTATACTAGTTAATAAAAATAAAGGAAAAAAAATGTTCACAAGCATGTTTTGCTTTACAACTACGATATTTAACTAATATCGAGTCAGGCCTAAATCTGTTACAAGATGCTAAAGATGAAAAATGAGTCTTGGGAAGGCTAAAACAATTCCCTTTTTTCAGTCTGTCTGAAGGGTTATCAAAGTTTGGGTGTTGGTTGGATGGAAGTACACCAACATCAAGGTTAGCTTCCTACAGTTCCAGACACACAAGAACTTTTTTTTTTTCATGCAACAAGACAGCAATGGAATAGACTTGTAGTTTGGAGTACATGACCATATGATTGCACTGCAAATGCATTTATGGAACCTGAAATTCTACAGCTGTTGAGTAGTTATATCTGTTAGCTGTTTCTTTCTCTAGATACAAAGTTGTGGCTTGGATGCCTGCTGAAACAAGAGTAGAATAATGGAAAGCCATTCTTGCTGACAGAAACTCTGCTTTGGTTGCATGGATTGTAGCACATTGCAGTGGTGAAATGTAAAATTTGTTACTACTGGTTCTGTGGGCGTGGCTTGGTGGGGGGGTAATGTGACTGGGTGAGCATGGCCAACTTTTTTTCTTTTAACTTTTAAAAGCATTTTTTTCGACAACCTCTTCGGCTGAGGCTTTTTTTGCTTTTAAAAGAAAAAAAAGCCTCTGATGATCAGGCAACTCAGCTGTGATCATCAGAGCCTTTTAAAAGCATTTTTTCTACAACCTCTTTGGCCGAAGAGTTTGCAGAAAAAAATGCTTTTAAAAGGTTCTGACGATTTCACTGCAGTATTTTAAAAATACTTTTAACAGCATTTGTAGAAAAAAAATGTTTTTAAATGTAAAAAAAAAGCCTCTGATGATCGCGCGGCTCAGTGGGCATGGGGGATGCAGGGATTTCTGCTACCGGTTCTCCGAACCACCCACCGCCATTGCTACCGGATCGAGCGATCCGGTCCAAACCTGGAGTATTTCACCCCTGGCACATTGGTAGCCTTTGTGGGAATCAAACAATACATAGTGGAAGAAATTATGTACATATCTGCATTGATAAAATCCATATTTTGGCTTAGCTTTTGATCCAAAATGGTCTAAAAATGATAGAATTTCCTGGGCATTTCACTTGAAAAATTTGAAATAATGGCTGTGAAGTGACCTTTGGTGCCAAGACATCCTCAGTCGTTCAGATATAACATCAGATAGCATGATGGGTATTGGCTTTGGCCAATAGTACTAAGTAGTGGCTCTTGTTCTACTCTATCATTTTCTATCATTTTGACATTTTCATTAAGGAACCATTTATTACTTTTTGAGAAAGTTCATTTTGAAAAAATTAAACAAGGAGTTGCTTCTAGACTTCAGAAAGTACACCGTAGCATAACATGGACTTCCCTCCCCCCCGCCCCTCACTTCCAAGATACCAGTGGAAAGCACCAATAAAAGGACGGATAATGAATGAAGTCATGGTTTGGTCTATCTGCTGTCTGCTGAGCAGCCACTGGGAACAGCTAGCATGGTTTTCACACATCACTTGCCCTGTTAATTGAGCAATCACTCATTTGCACAGAAGAATCGTGTGATTGATTCTATTCCATGAACCTTCTTTGTAATTATGCAAATTGTCTAACACTGGGTAGAGGTGGGCAAAATGTTCTCCTTTATTTGCTACAAATGCAATGCGTGTTTTTTAAATAGCAGAATGTGAACAAACCTGTGAATGAAACACAAAGCTCCAACCAGAAAAAAAAAATATATAAAAGAAACGCTGGCTTTATTTTATTTTAAAGTCCACTATAGGAAAAAGAAAAGAGTTGTAGCAATAATATTCTGTCTAAAGCTTTGCAAAGGCTCAGCATCAAAGTGTATTAGAGTTGCATTTTATACAGAGACTAGAATGATTGTCAACCGCCTCCCTCCAGATTGAACCTACACTAGCATCAGAAAATCAACATAAAAATGCACTGGGAGTTTGTTCATCATTATGTGGAACAAATCACAAGAAGGAATTCATGGCTATGTATTTTCAGATGCATTTACTTTTTTACTTCAGGGTGTAATCAGACAGGCCCAATATAGATGGAGCCCATGCTGAAGGTGTCAAGGATCACAATTCTTGGCTGTATTGCTAACTGCCAAGTATTTTGCTCCTATGTATATTTAATTTGAATGTTTCTAGTGTTTTATTGGTTTTACTGTTTTTATTGTTTTAACATGTCTCTAATAGTTTTAACTGTAGTATATTTTTTGAGTTGAAAGCTGCTCAGAATCATTGACTAAGGAAGGAAGGAAGGAAGGAAGGAAGGAAGGAAGGAAGGAAGGAAGGAAGGAAGGAAGGAAGGAAGGGCCAACATGTGATAAGCTCTCTTACCATGTTGGAGGGATAAAATAAAGATATACTCACTTTGAACTTGGCAAGTAGTATGGACTCAACTAAACAATAGGACAGAAGTGATTTACAACCATGGTTTTCTCTGGTGTATTAACCAGGCCAAACTCTGCTTAACTTCTAAGTGCATGCAACAGGCTGCGGTACCAGATTGTATGTGTTTGTTTGTAAATTTAGTACATACAACAATAAGCTATTTTTTTAAAATTCTACAATAAAACTTCAAGATAAGTTAAACACATATTAGAAAACAGAAAAATATGTAGCATACTCTTTTTATATCAAATCTGGTGAGTGGATTAAAATACCAGGTAGTAAAATAATTGAGTCTTTTCTGTTCTCTCTGCATTTGTGGATTGAAGAGCTATTATTTTCTTTCTTTTTATGAATTTTTCAAAATATTTAGCAGTGCCATTCCCCTTTGGTATTTCACACACACACTTATGTATATGAAACACACAAACATTTGCCAGCTTGTATTTTCTTACTGCAGTTTCATTCTTATTCTTTCTCTACTCCCTCCCTCCCTCCCTCCCTCCCTCTCACTGATCCCATTTATTTTTTATTATTTTTTTATTTTTTTATTTCGTCAAGCATGTAATAGGTAACAGATATAAGCAGTGGTGGGATTCAATTTTTTAACAACAGGTTCTGTGGGCGTGGCTTAGTTGGGGGTGTGGCTTGGCAATCATGTGACCGGGTGGGCGTGGCTAGCTGGTCATGTGACCGGGTGGGCGTGGCTAGCTGGTCATGTGACCAGGTGGGCGTGGCTATGTGCACAGGGACTACTCAGAGGGCTGAAAAAAGTCATTTCTGACTGGGCCTCGCACTTTTGACCGGTCTTCACACTTATGACCATCCTCACATTTATGCCCATGCAGCTTTCTTAACAACCATGTCACTCATTTCACAACTGCTTCTCTTCACCATGGTGACAAGGTAGGGCAAAAACGTAAAATGTGAGGACAGTCGTAAGTTCAAGGACTGGTCAAAAGTGCGAGGACTAGTCAAAAATAACTTTTTCAGCCCTCTGAGTAGTCCATATGCACAAAAGGACTACCCAGAGGGCTGAAAAAAGTGATTTCTGACAGGTCCTCGCACTTTTGACCGGTCTTCGCACTTATGACTGGTCATCATTTATGCCCATTGTAGCATTCTTAACAACCATGTCACTCATTTCACAACTGCTTCTCTTCACCATGGTGACAAGATAGGGCAAAAACGTAAAATGTGAGGACAGTCGTAAGTTCGAGGACTGGTCAAAAGTGCGAGGACCACTCAGAAATAACTTTTTCAGCCCTCTGAGTAGTCCATATGCATAAAATGATACAGCAATAGAGAGGGATGAAGGAAGGGAAGGGAAATTAGAATAGGAGGGAGGGTAAGAGAGGGAGGAAGACAGGAGGAGAAGGAGAAAGGAAGAGGAAGTAGGGAGGAGAAGAAGAGGGGGAGGAAGAGAAAGTAAGAAGGAAAGAAAAGAGAGAGGTGGTAGATTTCAGGAGAAAGATTGCTGTACAATAAAAAAGATGAAAGGGAAGAAAGCCAACCCCAAACAAATATAAAGATATTAAGATAAAGAATGAATTGTTAAACTTTAAAGAATAAAAGAGAACAAATATGAATAAATAACAATAATTAGAAACACACATACAAACATACAATGTATTTTCTTTGAACAGAGTATTTGGCCGGTTCATAAATTTAAACAGTGTTTAGTCATTTCAATTAAATTTACAATTTCTATATTTCCTTTTTGCCATATTTATTCCTCATCTATTTTTGTAAAAAACCAATATTACCCTTCATCCTCATCTCTAATCTTAATCAAATTCAATTTTTCCCTTCTATTCTATATTATTATTATTATTATTATTATTATTATTATTATTATTATTATTATTATTATTATTATTATTATTAGAATTTCTATACCGCCCTTCTCCTTTCGGACTCAGGGTGGTGAACAGCCAAAATAAAAACATTTATATATAAGGTATGATTAAAAATAGATTTAAAATAATTAAATTTGGCCCATAGTTTAAAATTTATCAATTTAAAATCCATATCAAAATTTAAAATCAACCATAAAATCAAGAGAGACCGGCTAACTGAAAGAGATGAGTTTTTAGGGCCCGACGAAAAGTCCGGAGGTCGGAGATCACTCGTATCTCTGGGGGTAGATTGTTCCAAAGGGTAGGTGCCACCACAGAGAAGGCTCTCCTCCTGGGGGTCGCCAGCCGGCATTATACCCCTTCCCATTGTCATATATTTTTATATCCATCCTCACATTGGTTAATTATGTAATATTAGTTGTTTAATATAAATTCAACATTTTAATATAAATCAATTAGTTATATAACTACCTTTTTTGTATATTAATCAATATGAACATGAATATTCCAATTATTTCTATGCAATCCAATTTCTTACAAATCAATTAATTATATTTACCAATAATAATAAACCAAATAATTTCCCCCATATATTCCTCCAAACCACAACTTAACCATTTCTGCTTTCAGAAATATACAATTAATAGTATCTCAATTATTACAATTCCCTAGTTAAATAGAGCTTTTTTTCTTTTGTGTTTTAAAATTTGAACTCTCCTCTTTTTCCCTAAATTTCCCATTGTTTGCACCTATCTTTTTTGGTGAGGAAAAAGAAAAGAAATCTGCCTGCCTAATTTTCCAACCTTGCAGCAACAGCAAAGCAGTTTCAGTTTCCTTTTTCAGAAAGGAAAAAGGAAATTGCTCCAGAACTCTTTGCAAGGAAGCAGCAGAGCCCTGAGCAAAACAGCTGAGACAAATCAGCTGAGAGTCGGGAGCCGATCTAATCAAGGGCTAATTAGCCTATGCTGAAGCTCCGTGGGCCATTAAAATTTCAAAAAAGCACCAAACCATTTGTTAAATTGCTGGCTCGCCCGCCCCTCACCCACTACTATTTATTGGCAATAAATAGTGGTGCAGAGGGGCAGGGCAAGCCAGCAATTTAGCAAACAGTTCGGCTCCTAGAACTGGCAGAATCCCACCACTGGCTATAGGGTGGCCCTTTGAAGCCCCGCAGCAAGAATTTGAAGTTTTTTTTCCTCTAGCCATCAGCTGGGACTCCGGAGGCAGCAATAGATTGGGAGTGGGCTGGGTAAGCGAACGGCCGGAGATCCAACAGAGCAGAGAGTGAGGGTGAGTGAAGGCGTGGAAGCTGCTTTCTCCATCCTGCTCTCTTCCGTCTGGAGCCGGTGGGAAACCACGTGGCAGCCCATGTGGATCCCAGGCAGCGGAACTCAGGCTAGGGAAGGGGTGGGCAATTGTGGCTCTTTTACAACCTGTGGCCTTCAACTCCCAGAATTCCTGAGACAGCCAAGCTGTATCAGGAATTCTGGAAGTTGAAGGCCACAGGTTGTAAAAGAGCCACAATTGCCTACCCCTGGCTAGGGTAGGCTGGCGCCGCGCGGGTGGGAGGTGGGGCGGGGCGAGGGGTGGGCGAGCCAGCAATTTAACAAACGGTTTGGTGTGCTGCGGGGCCAATAAATTACAAAAAAACACCGAACCGTTTGTTAAATTGCTGGCTCGCTTGCCCCATTTATTGGAATAAATAGTAGTGCGGAGGGGCGGGGCAAGGGGCAGGGCGAGCCAGCATTTTAACAAAGGGTTCGGCTGAACCCCCTAGAACCGGCAGAATCCCACCACTGGATATAAGTATAAACATAATTATGAATACATGAAATGGATACATATAAAAGGGAACATTAGGACAGGGACAGTAGGCACACTGGTGTGCTTATGCACGCCCCTTAGAGACCTAATAGGAATGGGGTGAGGTCGACAGTAGACAGTCTTAGGTTAAAGTTTTGGGGTTAGGGGAAGAAACTACAGAGTCAGGTAGTGCATTCCAGGCATTAATGACTCTGTTACTGAAGTTGTATTTTCTGCAATCATGTTTAGCACAATTTACCACAAGTTTGTATCTATTGTGTGCTCGTAAATTGTTGTGGTTGAAGCTGAAGTAGTCATTGACAGGTAGGACATTGTAGCAAATAATTTTATGTGCTACGCTTACGTCAGACCGAAGACGTCAAAGTTCTAAGTTGTCTAATGCCAAAATTTGAAGTCTGGTGGCATAAGGTTGCGAGCAGAGGAATGGAGGACTCTTCTCGTGAAATATCTCTGGGCTTGTTTGATTGTGTTAATGTCCAATATACAGTCCGGGTTCCAGACAGATGAGCTGTATTCAAGAATTGGTCTAGCAAAAGTTTTGTATGCCCTGGTTTGCAGTTCAATATTACGGGAGAAGAAGCTACGCAAGATTAGGTTAGCAACTTTTAATGCTTTTTTGGCAATGTTCTTACAGTGAACTATGGCACTTAGATCATTTGAGATGAGTACTCCAAGGTCCTTAACAGAGTGAGTGTCGTCTACAAGGTCGTATCCACCCAGCTTGTATTTAGTGTTTTGATTTTTTTTGCCAATATGTAAGACAGAACATTTGTTGGTTGAGATTTGGAGTTGCCAATTGTTTGACCATTCTGATAGATAAGGTAAAGGTAAAGGTTCCCCTCGCACATATGTGCTAGTCGTTCCCGACTCTAGGGGGCGGTGCTTATCTCCATTTCAAAGCTGAAGAGCCAGTGCTGTCTGAAGATGTCTCCGTGGTCATGTGGCCGACATTACTAAATGCCAAAAGCCCACAGAATGCTGTTACCTTTCCACCAAAGGGGGTCCCTATTTTTCTACTTGCATTTTTTACATGCTTTCAAACTCTTAGGTTGGCAGAAGTCTGATAGATAGTAATGGTCTTTTTGTAGGGTAGCAGCATTGTCGGTGGTGTTGAATAGTTTTACATCATCAGCAAAGAGAATGCAGTTGCTTATAATATGATCGCAAAGGTTGTTTATGTCAAGTATAAAGAGTGTGGGTCCTAAAACACTTCCTTGGGGGACACCGCTGTTAACTGGTGTGGGTTTGATATTATTAATGAGACAGAAGTAAGAGGGGCAGGAGAATGAGACTATTGTATTGAGGAATAAATTTCCCCTTTGGAGTGATTCAAATTTTTAAAGGAAGTCATTTTGTGAGGGGAAAAAACCTTAAACACTGAGATCAGTAATTACTGTTTTTTACAAAGTATCATTACAAATAATAAAGAAGAAGAGAACTGAAATCAAAGGCAGGATCTGCCTAGCATATTTGCTATGTTTCATCTGTAATTCTAGGCAACCTTCCACATAAGGGTTGGCATATTACAGGAGATGAAATCAATCACGTCAACAGGGCAGCTGGTTGGAAACCCGGGCTAAGAATTTTGTGTATGGAATTACAAAGTTCCATTATTCAGAGGAACTTGAGGTCCTGGGGATTCTCTGGAGTATAAGAAAGCAAGCCAAACATTATTTCATTATTTAATATAAAATCCTTATTGTCAGCCTCTTTGTCTTCTCATGTTTTCTCTTCTAGCTGAAAAGAAGAGTTCTTTACATCTGCATTTTTTTTTTCTTTGCATTTTCTTTGGAAGAATTTCAGGCTTAGTTTTACCTTCTGTTGCAGTCATTCTCTAATGGATTTTTTCATCTGTCACTCATTCATCCTTCAAGCTGCCATAGAACCATAGAGGAGTGGAGTAAAAAAAACACAACCCACCATAGGGGAATACCAGTCTGAAATTTCTAGGATCCCGTGTTTTCTGCATTGTAAGTCAAGAACAATCACTTGCCACTACACAGCCCAAGCTTTGCCTGAATTGAGACTGTTATATGACTTTTAATATCAGTATCTCCTGTGGTGATTTCAAAGCTTGGCTCCTGTACCAAATGACACTTTTTAATTATGTAGGTGGGATGTATTCTAATAAGCTCCAATGGGCAGGAAGGAACATATTCTTTAGCTTCAGAACAAGTATAAGATGAAATGATTTCTTCCCAACATCTGTGTAGAATGTTCCCAACATCCATATAGAAGAAATAGTAGCATTAATAATAACAAAAAAAACAATAATGCTTTTTCTGAACAAGAGGTATATAAGCATTCCCTATGTCAAGGTGTGTGTGTGTGTGTGTGTGTGTGTGTGTGTGTGTGTGTGTGTGTGTTTGTAGGAGTCAGTATTGACTTCTAGAAACTACCTGGAGAAGTTCCTTCAGTTTTCTTGGCAAGATTGCAGAAGTGGCATTGCTTGCTTCCCAGGGCTGAGAGAGAATTATTTGCCCAAGGTCACACAGCTTATTTTGTGCTTGAGGTGGGACTAGAACTCACCATCTCTTTATTTCCAGCCTGGTACCTTCACCACCACATCAGACTCACTCTCTACAGTCAAGATGGCAACCCCCCCCTATCATTTTAATTGACATTAAATGTTCTCCATTGCGCGATGCAGTTCAGAGGATAGATTGCCTCAACTGCCTTTTCATTTGTGCAGTCACTTTGTTCCTTGCACGTCAGAAGCTGAGCAGCCTTTGTTTTTCCTTAGCAGGCATCAGAACCAAAGAGGATAAATAGAGGCTGAAGTCCCCACCGCAGCCAGGAAGCAGTCTCACCAAAATGCTCAACTTATCTGTTTCATTAGAGCCTCTTTTATTTGTTCTAAGTAACACAGTGCATCCTGTACCAGCAAGTGTGCTGCTGCCTCAATAATGCTTTCCCCCAATTATACAGAATAGTCTATTTTTTTATGACCCCACTGCACTGACTTCAAATTGCTTTTAGTTACCACAGCACAGCAGACCTTAGCTCCCGCATGGCTGGGACAGTTTATCTGGGAACCATTTGCAACTCAAAGGCAAATGGAGCAGGAAGCAAGAGGCATTAGAAAAAGCTCACATAGCTTCTGGTGAAAGATAAGAACAAAAACTCAGCCAATCGCATAATGTCCTCAACCTTTCCTTCATTTTGCTGCTGCATTAGACAAGATCAAACTACCCCCAATCATTAGATAAAAAGACAGACACTCCACTCGAAGTGTAATTTCACTTTCTGAAATGCTATAATCAGTTGCTGAGATAGAAAAAAACCTGGACTGAGCACAATGTGTCCTGAATCATAGTATTTGATTGCTATTGGGTCTAAAGAGGATTGAATACAACAAGGCCCCTTCCACTACATCTACATGCAGGAAAGTATGCAGTGGGATACCCTAAGTTTCTGTACTGGTCCTGTACTCTTCAACATCGTCTTAAATTATTTAAATGAGGGGATAGAAGAGGAATTCATTAAATTTGCAGGTAACGCCAAGGGAGAGAGAATAGCTAATACTTTAGAAAATAGGCTCAAGATCCAAAAGGATCTTGACAGACTCAAACACTGGGCGCTATGCAACAAAATTATATTCGGTGGTGAGAAATGTAAGCTTTTACACTTAGGCAAGAAAAACCAAATGCACAGGTATAGAATAAGTGGTACCTGGCTTAATAACAGTAACTGTGAGCGGGATCTGGGAGTCCTAGTGGACAATGACTTAAGTATGAGTCAGCAGTGTGCCAATGCAGTCCTAGGCTGTATTAATAGAGGGATAGAATCTAAATCACGTGAAGTATTAGTAACCACTTCATAATGTCTTGTTAAGACCATAGTCAGAATATTACATTCAGTTTTGGTCACCACAATACAAAAAAGTTGTTGAAACTCTAATAAAAGTGTAGAGCAACAAGGTGATTAGGGGACTGGAGGCTAAAACATAGGAAGAAAGATCAAAGGAATTGGGTATGTCTAGTCTATTGAAAAGAAGAATTAGGGATACCATAACAATCTAGGGGGCTGACACAAAGAAGAGGAAGTCAACCTATTCTCCAAAGCACCTGAAGGCAGGACAAGAAGCAATAGATGGAAACTTATCAAAGAGATCAAACATACTATGTTTTTATTTACACATAGGAATTACATAGAATAAGCATACATAGCATTTGGAAAGAGTCATATATTGTAGGATGCTTATGGTTGAATATTCCAAACTGATTTCTTCATCAAAAAATTTTTGTAGTTTCTCCCTTCCCAGGTCTCTTTAGTACAGTGAGAATTTTTCTTCATTTAGTGTTCATAGTGTACTCTTCTTTAGAGACCTGTTAGAGGCTGCACCTATTGAACTAAGCTGGTCTGAAAAAATTAAGCAGATCCAGATCAGATTAGTACTTGGATTGGATACCATCAGGAAATCCCAGGGCTACAGGCAATATGGGAATGCTAAAACAACTTAGAAGAAAATAATGGCATACCACTTTCATAATGTATAAATATAGGGGAAACTTTACATAATAGTATAAATTTTCTTAACTGAATTTCTTGTATTTCTCCTTATTGCTTTTCCTTTTGCATTATCCCAAACCAGAATTTGAAAGGGCCAATAATTTGCTTAAAGCAGAAATTTAAAGGATATGGAATAGTGTTCGCCTTTTGCATTTATGCATGCAGTCAAAAGAAAACCACAATTTTCCTAAATAATTAGTTTTACCATCAACTGCTCTTAGAGTTAGGATATAGGGTTTAAACATTAAAATGCATATTTAAATTTAAATATTAATAACAGGAAATGTTCTGTCCACAATCTTGCTTGGACAAATCTCATTGGAGTAATAGAGTATAGGATTTACTTTGGGAGCAATCCACACTTCAATACATGTAGGTGATAGATAGATAGATAGATAGATAGATAGATAGATAGATAGATAGATAGATAGATAGATAGATAGATAGATAGAAGGATGGATGGATGGATGGATGGATGGATGGATGGATGGATGGATGGATGGATGGACGAACAGACAGACAGGTAGATAGATAGATGGATGAATGGATGGATGGATGGATATGATGTATAAAATAGGTTACAGATTGATATATAAATAGCATGGAATTAAACTATGGGGAAAGACTTAACAATTGTTGATAAGAAACAGGGAAAAAAAGTCTGGAAAGTAAAATTGCAGTAGAGAAGGAATGGAAGAAAAACAACAAAATACAATCACCTGCAAATAGAAGTAGAATGACTATGGCAAAAGAAAGCAAAGATAAAACCAATAGTAATAGATGCCTCGGGTGGAATCCTAAAACATTTGGAGCACCGCTGAACAGCATTGACAAAATCACCATCAGTCAATTGCAAAGGGCAGATTTAAGTGGAGCAGTTTACATCTGCAATGATATCTTTTAACATCAGCACCTGCCCATCTCAGGTCCTTGGGAATGGTTCAATAGGTGAATAAAAATGCCACATCCAATCTAAATGTCAGGCTAACTGTGCCACCAACCATAATTACAATAACTCGATATGTGGACAAAGATGCCAAATTCAGTCTAAACATCTGGGCGACAATCCAAACGACCATAGTAAACCGGTTATAGAATGACCTGGCTATGCATTCATCTCTAGGTCAGTTCCCTAACTGGACTGCCTTCCCTCCCTTTCTATACTTGGCAACATACCATCATCTTTGTGCTAGGCAACGTATAAGGACAGGCACCAGCAAGGCCAAAAATAAGAATGGAAGCAAAGGGATCTGTTTGTTCTCTGAAAACTGCCAAACAGGTATCACTTTGCATTCATTCTAGCAGTGACATTTTAATTTATGAGCTAAGAATGCACTGATTGCCAACTACAAAAATTGATTTGCTTGTTCATCTGATTCAACCTGTGTCTGAGTTAGAAAGTAATTATGATAGTGAAGCTGATAGGCAGGCAATTACATTTTTGTTCCCCCCCCCCCTCCTACCCTACTCACTCACTCACTCACTCATTCTCTTTTTCCCTCTTTTTTATCCTCTGCTTGTTTTGTATCTTTTCTGCCTAGGAACTGTTATTTTCATTTTTAGTCTCTTACTTTGTGTGGATCACTAAATTGCAGTCTTAGTAGGTTTGGCTGCAGCCGCATCAAGTGATTTCTATAATGCTGAGCTTCCTTATTTTAGGACCCCAATAGCTTTATCAAATTGAGTACCTGCAAGATGAGTACACTTCCAATATCTGAAGCATTATGAAGTGTTACTATTTTTATTGATGTAAATAATGTAGCAATTCAGTTCATAAACAGCATTACAAGATTATCGATCAATGTTGTCTATATTAGAATATTTGGGAGTCTGTTTTTTATAATAACGTAAACCACATTTCTCTTGTATTCAAATCTTAATTGCAACTTTAATGTCTTGCTGCTTTTGATACTTCAGTCTCTTATTATATACAGATGGCTTTTTTTGCCATTGTGCAAGCTGACTTCCATCCCAGAATCACAGGGGCTCAGGTGGCATATACATTTAATCTTTCTCCTCCTCCTCCTCCTCCTCCTCCTCCTCCTCCTCCTCCTCCTCCTCCTCCTCCTCCTCCTCCTCCTCCTCCTCCTCCTCCTCCTCCTCACCACCACCACCACCCTAGACTTCTCAGTGCTGTCTCTTCCTTACATTTTCCCAGTCCAAACCTTTCAAAGCAGTTTAGGAAACAAAGATTGAAAGACGAAAGAGGCATATATTTCTGGCCATTAGAACCTCAGAGCAGGCATTTCCTATTGAGGGATGAGAGAATAGGGGCAAAAGTGGTGCTTGATTCCAAGGCTTAAGATATCATTTTCCCTTTTAAAATTTTCATAAACCCTAAAACTAAAGTTGAAAATGTTCACTTTGACCACTACAATATTTGCATGACATCAGCAGCAATTTTCCTGCAACCCATGAAGGACAAAAGTGTTCCTTATTGTTGCAAAACTGTTGTTTCTCCAAGATCAGGCCAGTAAAAATGGCCACCATTTATTTTGTTGGGGCTGCTCATAGTTTTATTCTTATTTTAAAGCAAAGGTGGGGGGGGGAACATGGAAGGATATAGCCAGAGGGTACTATAGATTATGGATACAATACTGGTCTCAATTCTTTTGTTATCTATATTTGAACTTACTTGGAAATCTCTTGTCAACATCTTAGAACTTCCCAGAAAAAAGACCAAGGTGTTTTCTCATCATCATATTTATTTATATGTAAATAAATCATGGTTCATAACATGTGAAATGAACAAGTAACAATTATAATAATTTTTAAAAGGCAATAGGAAAATTATAGATCAGTCCTATATTGGCCATAGGTGGACTGTCTTAGGAAAACAATCCATCCTTGTAGTTATCCATCATTTTAGTTTTCATTCTTGTATCCTGTTGGAAAAAAGGATCATGAGGAAAGCAAAATCATGTAGGTCTCATCAAAGCAACTTTGCTTTTTATTGTTCAATATTGTCTTCTGTTTGCTCTCTCTCTCCCTCTCCCTCTCTCTCTCTCTCTCTCTCTCTCTCTCTCTCTCTCTCTCTCTCTCTCTCTCTCTCTCTTTTCGGAAGCATTATATGGCCTTTTTCACCTTGCTTTGCTTCCAAATTCAAAATATCGTATATCTGCATTTCCAGATGCAGCCAATTCACTAAACTGCATCCTGCATCTTATTGAACCTGTCCTGTCTTTTGTGGTAAGCCAAATGACTGGAGGAAGGAATAAAAAGAGAGCTCCCACGCCCAAGCTACGTTGAACCGTAGCAACAGAATGCCAGCTAAAAAGCAATTTGTGTGATATATCAGCAAGGTGGTGGGGAACCAGCAAGTGGAACTTAATGAGCTGACATCTGTCGACAACTCAGCAGTGTCAGATATTAGTATTTGTTCACTCATTTTCACATTATGGATAAGTAGGAAACTTAGTAGAGAGGCTGGAGCCTGCCGTACAGTTCATTTTTTTCATTGCTAAGGCATGAAATGATTCTGTTGTATTGAAAACCCAGTTTCTTCTTTGGCAAATAGAGATCTTCATGTAGTCTCAGGAAAGGATATAAACTAGGAATCCACTATGACGTGCTATTCTTAAAAAAAAGGTTCTTTCACTTTTTATGTACTATCATACAGTTCTTATATCAGCAGTTTGGGGGTAATGCTCTTGATAGATAGAAAGTAGAAGTTTACTTTGATGGGCTGACAAATTAGAGGGAAAATTGCTTATAGTTTTGTACAGGTGCTTCAGGCAAGGAATGAAAAGTTCTGTTCCCTCTGCAAAGGTAACATATTGTTAGAAATTAGAAAACTTTACACACTTATTCATTGTATTTAATATTACAATTAAAAATGCTTAAAACATTATAAAGCAATAAAAAACTCTATAAATATCCAGATTAAATATACACAGGAACAAGATACTTAGCCAGTTAGCAATACAGCCAGGAAATGGGGCCCTTAATGCATTCAGCACCCTAGATATGGAAAGATAGCTAGGTTTTTACATCCTTATGAAAAGCTAACAGTGTTGGGGCCATTCTAATCTGTGAAGGGAGGATGTTCCATACAGTAGGGTCTACTTCAGAAAAAAGCCATCTTCTAATTTCCACCAGTCGACATTCTTTGGTTGACCGATCTGCAGCATTCCTATTCTACTCAATTTATTTTTATTTATTTATTTATTTATTAAATTTGTATACCGCCCTACTCCCAAAGGACTCAGGGCGGTGAACAACCAAATAAAATACATATAATACAAATGTTAAAAAACCATTAAAATACAATTAAATAATTGGCCCAGAGAACGAAATTTAAAACACCCCAAATTCATAAGACAAATTTAAAATTTAGAAATTTTAAAATTTTTTTAAAAAGTTTAAAAGAGAGGTTAGGTCAAGCCGGCCTGCTGGAAAAAAAATGTTTTGATGGTACGGCGGAAAGCGCGCAGGTCCGGGATCCTCTGTATCTCCGGGGGGAGCTCGTTCCAGATGGCGGGTGCCCCCAAAGAGAAGGCTCTCCCCCTGGGGCCTGCCAGTCGACATTGTTTGGCCAACGGCACCCTGAGGAGCCCCTCTCTGTGGGAGGGTACTGGTCGGTGAGAGGCTACTGGTGGCAGAAGATGGTCTCGTAGATACCCCGGTCCTAAGCCATGGAGCGCTCTAAAGGTGGTAACCAAAACCTTGAAGCGCACCCGAAAGACCACCGGGAGCCAGTGCAGCTCACACAGGAGGGGGGGTCACATGGGAGCACCCTGTCGCTCCCATAACCACCCGCGCTGCTGCATTCTGGACCAGCTGGAGCCTCCGGGTGCTCCTCAAGGGGAGCCCCATGTAGAGAGCATTGCAGTAGTCAGGCGGGAAGTGACGAGGGCATGAGTGACCATATTTAACGAGTCCCGATCCAGAAAGGGACGCAACTGGCGAATCAGGCAAACCTCAATCTAGTTGGGCAGGTAGAGATTTTTGGAAAACATATGGAGGGCGATCCCTCCATATGTTTTCAATTTAGTTTTGCATGGCAATTTATGTTAGTCATAATCTTGATATGATACATTTAGTAACTTGTCTCATTGTTCATGATAATCCTCCATGTTTATGGATTTTTTTCTCTTGCAGAAAATGCTCTGCAAGCATTTTCTCTGAAACAAGCTACTATTTTTAGAAGAGTTTGCTCATACGTTTCTCAGTTACTATTTTTTTGTTTAGCCTGGTTTGCAAATACAATAGGGAGAAATGGTAGAACTCTAAAATCATAGAACTGTAAAATTAGAAGACACCACAAGCATTATCTAATCCTGCCCTCTGCAATGTGTAGGAAAGCCAATAAAATCCATCATCTAGATGTGGCTCTCCAATCTTTTCTTCAAAGCCTCCAGAGATGGAAAATCGACAATGTCTTTAAGTTATTTGTTCTACTATTGTACAGATCCTATTCCCAGAAAAATATTCCTTATACTTAAATAAAATCTACAGAGCTGCAATTTATATTCATTATTCTTAGTCTTAGTTTTTGTGTCAGTGGAAAATTATCCCTATCTTTTTTCTGGCATCCTTTTTATGTACCTGAATGATGATAACATGTGTCCCTTTGGTCTTATTTTCTCCTGACTAAATTGTTTCAGGTTTTTTCAATAGGTCATGTCCATAGAGGAGTCCTTAACTTAGAAGCAGTCATTTGGTGACCATTCAAATTTACAATGGCAGTGACAAAAATGACTCATTATCATTTTCCATACTTATAACCATTGTAAGCATCCCTGTGGTCATGTGATCAAAATTTGGATGCTTGGCAACTGGCATGTATTTATGATAGGTAGTTGCAGTGTCCTGGAGTTACATGATCACTTTCTGTGACTTTGTGACTTCTGTGACCAGCAAGGAATGGTTACAGAACATCAAATGATGAACAATAGATAATGGGGTTATAATTCATTGATATTGGAAAAGTGTCTATTTGAAATCAGGCAAACAACTAGTAAAGGAGACAGCCCTAACCTACAAATCTTTGGGACACATATGTCTTAAGGGGAGGTTGCTATTTTAATAAATTACTTGGTGCAGTTAATCCAGTGCTATTTTAAAAGTAAATACAGTAGTTAGAACTCGTGAATTAATTCATTATATTTATATTCCATTTTTCTCCAGGACAAGTAAACAATATGGTTGTTCCTCTTCATTTGTTTATTTAAACATTGATTAATATTATATAATTGTTGCATAATTGTGAAATTAGAATTGAAAGTCATGGTTGCCCCTGAATGTTTTCCCCATTGCACATTCTTTGCACGTGTTCATATTGCATATTAATGACAGTGAAACCGATGCATCTCTGCATGAGCTTAGCAACAGCAAACCAAGACAGAATTTATTATTTCCTTTCCTTTGCTCAGCATATTTACCTGTCACTGCATTTGGTCACCCAATCAGCACGGCACCCACAATCAACTTTTATGCCAACCAGTTTGGAAAGCCATTTTGAGGAAGCAAAATATTCCTCCATCGGTGCAATAAAGCAAATTCCCCTAAACGGATGCCTCTCCATCCAGATACATTCTGAAATTTTGAAACACGTATAAATGAGCTCATCATGTTCCAAATGGTGGTTCAAACCACTCAAATTCTTTTGGTCTAATACTCACTTTGAAAAGTGCATTCCAGCTGTGTATCTACTAGGCTGTTAAAATCAATTTTGTCTGTTTCGTGGTGCTCTCTTTTTAATAAATGCACACATAAAAAAAGATCAATCTGACTTTACTATAGCTAATACAGTCTAAACGGGCAATAAATAAATGGATAAAGAAAACTTTGGATACATTGTGGGGAGGCTATTTTGATAGAATAGAAGTCACAGGAGTCCATCCTCCTCCCTTCAGGAATAAATACAAATACTGACCTGTTCTCCCATATATTTATGGTATCAAATAGCAAAATTGAGCACTTACTTGCTATAGGCTCCTTCAATTGTTAAATGGGTCCATTGTTCAAAATTACACTTAAAAATTCCCAGAACATCATGGAGCTGTTAATTCATCAACCAAATAACTTAACTTCCTTCTAACTCTTCAAGAGTGCACAGAGGATTGTTGACTTAGTTAATCTATCCAACGCAGCAACATTTTCTGTGTATCCAGCTGTGGTGTTAGATAATTATTTGAATCTTTAGGTAGAAAAATTGATCAGTCTATTAAAAATGTTTTAGGCATATATTTTATTTTATTTTATTTCTAAAATTTATTTGCTGCCCATCTCATAACCAATGTCTCTGGGCGGCTTATAACATAAAAGTATTAAAATCATCCATTATAAGAACACAGCAAATAAAAACATTAACAGATGAAATCAATGTATGAAAAATCCAGTAATTTACAACTGCCTATTTCAGTTTAAGGAGAATAATTTTATTCATCTGAAATGCAAGCTGAAAACAAATTTGTTTATTTTCCTCATTGGTTTTACTTGTTTCTGTTTCTGTTTATATTAGTGACAATTACAAAAAAAGTTGAAAGTTTAAATGCAAATTTGTTTCCTAATACTAAGATATTTATCTAATAACATCTTCAATACCTTAAGAAGCTGTATTGCTAATATCCATCTATATATTTAATTCTATGTATTCATTATATTTATATTTTCCTGATCGCTGCTTCCCACTATCCATAGCTGGGTTAGTTCCTCATTTCCTGGCAACAACTGAGTGAGAGCTGGGGACACATGGGATTGGAGGCGTGGCCCAGCCAAGGGATTAATTACAGCTCTCACTCAGTTGTTGCCAGGAAATGAGGAACTAACCCAGCTATGGATAGTGGGAAGCAGCGCTCAGAAAAGGGACGTTCAGGTAAGTCAACGTCCATTCTACTTTTTTCCAGGAGCTCAACCGGAGTGAATAGTAGTATTTCCTCAATGTTGTTTCCACAGTAGCAGCCTCAGTAGATAGATTGGACTAAGAGATTGTAGTTGACCCAAAGTCACTCACATGTTTTTAGGTCCTAACCTAATTCATTATTCAAATGAAAAGGATTAATGAAAGAATTTCTTTTAATTGGTTGATAGCTCTAAAAATAGCTAACAAACTTTTTTAAAAGTAATTTTATTATGAGAAGATTTTACATAATTTTTTTAAAAAAACTTATCTTTTTTGAGCATATCTCCTTTTTCCCCACCATGTTCATCACTGTTTTATACAATTGACAAAAAGATTGATGTTTGTGTCCATTTCTCCTACAAACCAAACTGATGTGACATATATGATCAGTTGAGAAAAATTATCGCATAAGAATTCTGAGTATTTGCATCTTAGAAATGACAAGTTGATATAATGTGATGATATGGCAGAACTATGTTTGAAGCAGAAAGTTGAGGCATGCCCTTTGAATAAGGCAAACTTTTCTTTTAAATGACACACAGTTATGGAGTTTGGAGTAGGCAAAATACTTTATTAGTGCCTGATGCATCTTTTGTCATGTATTGCCAATGTAACCAAACCAGTGATGTAGGAGTGAAAAGTGCACAGGTCAAAACCAGTATTTTGAACCTACCTTAACAATCACCTTCTTTGATCTTGGGAGATTAATACTGAGGTACTAATCAGGTTTTCTGCAGAGATGTCATGCTGAATCTCAGTGAGGGTTCTTTAGTGGTTCAGAAGAGATGGGGGTTGTCTGGCATTTGTGGTCTGCACAGGACTTGAACTGAGGGAGGTTGATTGGTGGAAGGAGGTTTCTTATGAGGTTTCAATCAATCAGTGCTTGGAAGTACTGCAGTTTTCATGTTGATTGTTCATTCTGGCATGTTTGTTGTGAGTGTTTTAGATCAGGTATCTGAGTGGGAAGTAGATGGTCTCCAGTTCAATGAATTTGTTAGTTCTTCATTTATTTGAGTGTCAAGCTTCTGGAAATTTCCTAGATATTTAGATGGTTGTAAAGTTTATGATTTCAGTATTCTCTCAGTCAAATTTGTTATTATAGCTTAGTGTGTTGTGTAAATGATTCCATTATATATTTTTTCTACCTCCCTGTTCTTCTCTGCATAATAAAGTAGGCTTCCATGAGATGCCCTGGGCAGAATGTTCTTTGGACCCCTTATACACAAACATACATAGAGACACAGAGACATATCCCAGAGTTATGTAATTATTTTTTTGCTATTACTTTTTCTTCATTGAAAATAATAGGTTGGAAAATGAGAAGTGTTTAGGAAAAGCCAAAATAGTGCCGTTAATTAAAATATCTGTCCATCTGAGCATTCAAAATATTCATCCAAAATATTTTGGATAAAAGTTTCTAGATAGATGATAGATAGATAGATAGATAGATAGATAGATAGATAGATAGACAGATAGATAGGTGATAGACAAACAGACAGAAGATAGACAGATGATAAATGGATGGAGAGAGAGAGATACACAGTATATATGGAGCCTCTCTCCTTTTTCTTTCCCCCCGCTTTTTAAAAAGCAAAATAACACTTTGGATTCTAGGATTTATAATCTCAAAATATGAAGAGAAAAATCCTGGAAATTTTATAATCCCAATTAACAAGTCAGCTTCTTGCCTGTTTTCCATTTCTCCCACCACTGCTTTATATAACAACTTACTTTGTGTGCTCTTTTTGTGGGAGGGGGAATATGTTGCCTGAACATGGACTTTTATTTTCTCTCCACAAAGGTATGTGTTATATATTCTAACCAGGCTGTGATCTGTAAAAACTATTAAGGGACTAGTTCCAGGTAATCTCTCATGTGCAGAAAGAGTTAGGGAGGATTTATTCTGCATTTCAAAGTATTTGGAGACCACCCTGGATGCTAATGTCTGCCCTCAGAGTAAAGGTACTTAAACAGTATTTCAGAGACATGTTATTCTGAGCAAAGCAAGTAAATGAAGTGAAAAAAGGAATGATCAATTGTGCTAACAGCAGATTGTACTACTTAAGATTTAAAGTCTGGCAAAGGAGCAGCTTAGTGCATTATGGTGAATTTCAAAAGTAGATGTTTCTCTTATTGGACTCTGAGCTATTTCTGTACTCTATAATTTTTTAAAAGAAGAAAGTTTAAAGCACATTTATTAAAAGCTATTCTGCTTATGTTGTTTTATTCCTTGCCACCTAAGGTTTAAATAAAACATTTTTGGCAGTGTGAAAATTTTGTCTTTTTGGAGAAATTTCCTTCCCAGTCTTTCAGTCTGTTTAAATGAAAACTTCCCTTTGGCAGTGTTAGATTTTTGATGCCACATTTATTAATAGCTATCAATTATCTACTTTTCTGCTAGTAGGAGGCAAAAGTTCACATCATGGGAAGCAAATATAAAAAGATGTTATGGCAATTTGTCTGGCAGAAACAGTAAACCACAGAGCTCTGCCTTCTACTTTATTGTTTCTTGAGTTCTTCATCATTGTCTTCAGAACCACACAGTTTCATAAACATTCATCAACATACAAGCCATGCTGCACCTATTCAGCATGACTTAAAATAAAATCAAAAGGCCAGAACACATCCTCTCCAGCAGCCAAAATTTAGATAAGCAAGGATTAACATCTGACAAATAATCATGCATAAAGTAATACACCATAACCTTGATGAAGGTAATGAAATGTCTGTAAGTAAGCAGTCAAGCTCAGAGAATATCAAAAGTCTCTACTGTTGAGACTCTGTTTGCTTACTTGCTTGTTGTTTATTTAAACATTAATAGCCTTCCCTTCGGCTGGAAGATCTGAATGACAAGGTTGGGGACAAATTGTTCTGTTGAACAACTGCCTATGTGATTGCTAAGAGTCACCAATTTGATGAAACATAATGAACCAAAAATATCAGCACAGGCTATAGCCCATCAAGCGTGTAGGATAAACAATAAACATGAAATAAACATAAAAACTACTTTAAAGAGATTAACCTAACCATGACAACAATATAATGGCAGAAAGGTACATCCATGCTCACCCAAGTAAATATGTTTCTATAAAAAGAAAACAAACTCATCAAGAGAAAAATTGCACCACAGTTGTTTCCTTGCTGTATTTTTGGTCTACACACAGGGGTTAAATCCAGCAGGTTCTGACAGGTTCTGGAGAACCGGTAGCGGAAATTTTGAACAGTTTGGAGAATCAGTAGTGGAAATTTTGAGTAGTTTGGAGAACTGGCAAATACCACCTCTGGCTGGCCCCAGAGTGGGGTGGGAATGGAGATTTTGCAATATCCTTCCCCTGAAGTGGGGTGGGAATGGAGATTTTGCAGTATCCTTTCCCTGCCACGCCCACCAAGCCATGCCCACCAAGCCACACCACACCCACCAAGCCACACTCACAGAACTGGTAGTAAAAAAAAAATGGATTTCACCACTGTCTTCACACAAGACATTTACTTTTAAAAGAAACTACTTAGAATGTGATTCTTTATCTATTTTATTGATTTTTTAAAAAATTATAGGGCCAGTCAATGCTATCTCTAGGTCACTCAACCATTCACTAACTGAATTTTACTGTATTTCATAGCTATGAGAAGGAATAAATTTTGTTGACGATCAGATGGAATTACTTCATTCCCAGTAGCAGAAACAAATATTTAGCTGTTAAAACAATTTAGTAAAGTTTATGAAAGGTTCAGTGTCTTCTTTCTTCTTGTTAACTGCAAAGGTTCATGCTCTCCACATTTTTTTAAAAAAAATACAATAAATGTTGTTAACCCTGCTACAGTAGAGACAACCTTAAAATTGGTCTGGGAATATTTTTGGTAATGATATCAAATTGCTTGATGTTTTCAGTTTAAAAAGAAAGATCAGTTAATCTGCAAGAGATACACTTTGTACCCTTCTCCCACCATTAAAAGAAATCCTTTGGAAGTTCATTTTACATTAGCCAGGGACAACACTGATTAATGTGCATGACACCTTTCACATAATTTTATATATTAAGTATTTTAATTCTACTCTGCCATCAGACCAATAAACTAAAAAGCTGCACTGAAAAAACATTAATGGAATATATTAATTTCTAAAAAACTGAAGTGATACCATTTATCCCTATCGCTTCATTTTTTCACCATATTATTCGCCATAATTAGTGGGTAACTCTCAGGAGCTGAAAGCTATTTTTGACCTTTGAATGACATGGCAGGAGGATCGTTCCAAAAAAGTGTGATTTAACACAGCATACTAATTGCGTGTAATAGGCCTCTGTAAATTGCAGCTAATCCACTTGGATGAGGTACTTTGCCTTGATGGAGAGGGTAGCCTGCTTTGACTATTTGCTTTGCTTTCTATGCCACTTTGAACCTCCGCAAAATTCTAATACATAGGACATAGTCACATATTTTTATAGATTATGAAAGGTCTGTAGAGTTTTGTCAAAACTTTGATAAACCAGCATGCATAGCTGGTTTGACTGTATTTGTTGCCCCTGCAGGAAAGGGTGTATTGGGGATTTATAATGAAGACTTTTAATGTTATAAGGGAGTCAACCGATTCTGCAAAACACCTGAAGGCAGGACAAGAAGCAATGGATGGAAATTAATCGAGAGAAGAAACTTAAAACTAAGAAGAAATATTATGACAGCTAGAACAATTAATCAGTGGAATGACTTGTCTCCAGATATCGTATGTGCTCCAACAACGGAGGTTTTTAAGAAGAGATTGGGCAACCATTTGTCTGAAATGGAATAGGGTTTCCTGCCTGAGCAGGGGGTTGGACTAGAAGACTTCCATGGGGTTTCCCAACTATGTTATTCTGTTAAGCCACCCAGAGTAACTATGTATAATTTGGGCAACTGTATAAATTTGTTTAATAAATACATAAATTAGCAGGTGTTGAGCTATGGCTTTATGGATCACATCTACTGTATATTGTTGAGATCCAGCTCTAAGAGTTAACTCCTGTATTTTGCATGACAAGCCTTTCTCCTTCCTTCTCCTACTTAGACAGAGAAATGAAGCTAAGTTGTCTGTTTGTTCTTCTGTTGCATTGGGCAAGTTTCCAAGGCTCGGATGATGATGACTATGAGAAGGTTCTTTTATAGGATGCAGCTCTAAGTCATGGAATATTTTTTTCAAGGGTGTTCATCAAGCTTGTTTTGGGGGGGCTGGGGGTGGTCAGTTCTGGATTCTGGTTAATTTTTTTCCCCCATTTCTGGCATGAGTGGGAAAAATAGCTGTTTCCTATTGCAAATGATGTTGTGTTTCATTATTCTGAGTGCTTTATTGTCTGCAAGACACTACTGATGTTTTAGTATTTTATAATGCTTCAAATAGTTTTACCCTGAAAGACTTTTGATTATGAGCCATTGGGGTGGCAGTGATCAATAGGATTGATTAACATTGTGGCAAGTTATCCTGAGCCCACAGATACACAGAGTCCCGCAGGAGAAGGGCGGTATAGAAATATAATAAAATAAATAAATAAATAATACAGGGGAGATATAAATATGAAATAGAGGGACATGATTTTTCAGAAAATCTATGTACAGGCTTTACTCTGAAAAAAATATGGCTCCACTTGAAATACACTGAAATATGATAAATTGTGATGTACAAGTAAGGGCACCTCTGCACTTGGATTTTGAACCACGTTGAACAAAATCTAGATCTCCCCAATTGCATGATGTTGATTTGTTTGGACAGCTGAAACAGCTAAATCCTTTTTGGGCTGGAGACAGGAGTCAAATCTATTTGTGGATTGTTTTTGTTCTCTCCTGATGGTTAGCTGGAAGGATCATTGATTGGCGTATTATGATCACTCAGCATTTGGAGATTGTTAGAACAGAATATTAGCATGTGGCTCCTTCAAAGTAGATTGGAGAAATCGGAGAGTGGAAAAAGTGTAACATAAAAGTGCCAAAGTTGGTCCTTAAATTAGGCTGCCATGTGCAAATCAGTGCCCTTTGTGTATTGATAATTGGTCTCAAGGAACTGGCAAAGCAAATTATACCATTTTAGAGTATAGGGGTTGAAGTTAATGTGCCCATGGGGGGGTTGAGGATGAACATCAAATGTCAACACAAACACAAAATGAATAGGGCTCGAATTCATCCACCATCTTTCAAATTTTGACAATATTCTGCAGGTGCCATTGGCTGTATTTCCAAACTTGTTACTTAGAGTAAGAGGTAGATGTTTTCAGTCTGCTTTATTTTTGAATGCAGAATAACAGAGTTGGAAGAGACTTTGGAGGTCTACTGGCCCAACCTCCTGCTGAAGCAGGAGATCTATACTATTCCTGACAAGTAGCTGTCCAATCTCTTCTTAAAAGCCTCCAGTGATGGAGCACCCACAACTTCTAAAGGCAAGCCATTCCACTAATTAATTGTTCTCACTGTTAAAAAAAATCCTCCTTAGTTCTAGTTTGCTTCCCTCCTTGATTAATTTCCATCTATTGTTTCTTGTCTTGCTTCTGGTACTTTAGAAAATAGGTTGACCCCCCCCCCCTCTTCTTTGTGGCAGCCACTTAAATATTGGACACTGCTATTATGTCACCCCAGTCTTTTCACCCTCTCATAAGTCCTATTTAGGCAGTTTCACCAAAACAACAACAAACTTAATTCGAGCCCGCATGAAAATCTCTATTTAAGTAATAAATAAAATATTTTTATTAAAATGTTCTTTCCAAGTATACATTCAAATATTATTATTTGCTCATATTGGGCATTTTATTACACAGTTTTTAATATTTTTAGATACTTGCTTTTTTTACACAGGTCCCCTTTTCTTCTATTCTCAATATCCCTGAATATTATATAAATATCTGTAATCAATTGCAATTTTGTCCAGATTGGAGATTATTATTGCCAGCTCTAGAATAAATTTAAACTACATTTTTACTTTGGTTTAGGTTCCTCACACAATTGATTATGCATTTAATTGGAAAGTTCTACACTGCAAGATTAAAATGAGGATAATAACTAGATATACTGTACATCTAGAAAGCCAAAGTGGTGATAGGAGTATTACTTTTATATAAATTTTATCATTAAGCCAAATATAAATGGTTAAAAGTATTAGTAATATCAGTTAATAATATCAGTAAGACAAGAAGCAATTGGTGGAAACTAATCAAGGAGAGAAGAATTTAGAACTAAGGAGAAATTTCTTGACAGTTAGAACAATTAATCAGTGGAACAACTTGCCTCCAGAAGTTGTGAATGTTCCAACACTGGAAGTTTTTAAGAAGAGGTTGGATAACCATTTGTCTGAAGTGGTGTAAGGTTTCCTGCCTAAGCAGGGGTTGGACTAGAAGACCTCCAAAGTCCCTTCCAACTCTGTTATTCTATTCTATTCTAGTTGCAATTTATTTCTGGTTCTCCCTTTCAGGTCTTCATTGAATTCTTTTCCATTTTCACAACAGATCTGGTTTTTTAAAAATCTGCATTATCTTTTGTATACATACACAAGAACATTTCTAATTTTTCTAAGTAGTGTTCCTTTGGTTCCATGTGTACATTTTTTTCAAATATAGATGCATATTTATGTTTAGAAAATTTTGTTCTACAGAATTCACTGAAGAGTGAAAATCAAAAACAAATTTGTCCTCATATTTAAATATGGTTATCTAAATACATAAGCATTGTTTATTTTCCCTGGAGGCCTCTCAAAATATTATTAAGAAAGGATGTATTTTATTATACAGAGGGGGACAGAGATCGACCTCAAGGCGCTTTGTGTGTGGGGTGCCGCAAGGGTCGGTTCTCTCGCCCCTTCTGTTCAAGCCGCTGGGTGAGATCATCCGTAGTCTCAGGGTGAAGTGTCATCTGTACACTGATGATACTCAGCTGTACATTTCCACCCTGGACCACCCCAACGATGCCCTTGATGTGATGTCCCAGTGCCTGGAGGCCGTGCGGATCTGGATGGGGAGAAACAGGCTCAGGCTCAACCCATCCAAGACCGAGTGGCTGTGGCTTCTGGCATCCCGATATAGTCAGTTGGTACCATCGCTGACTTTTGGGGGCGAGTCGTTGGCCCCCACAGAGAGGGCTCGCAACTTGGGTGTCCTCCTGGATACATGGCTGTCTTTGGAAGAGCATATGACGGCTGTGGCCAGGGGGGCTTTTTATCAGGTTAGCCTGATCCACCAGTTGCGTCCTTTTCTGGATTGGGATGCCTTACGCATGGTCACTCATGCCCTCGTCATGTCCCACTTGGACTACTGTAATGCTCTCTACATGGGGCTCTCCTTGAGGAGCACCTGGAGGCTCCAACTGGTCCAGAATGTGGCCACGTGGGTGGTGATTGGGGCGACTCGGCGCTCCCATGTAACACCTCTCCTGCGCGAGCTGCACTGGCTCCCAATGGTCTTCCAGGTGCGCTTCAAGGTATTGGTTACCACCTTTAGAGCACTCCATGGCTTAGGACCTGGGTATTTACAAGACCACCTTCTGCCGCCAGTACCCTCCCACCGACCAGTATGCTCCCACAGAGAGGGGCTCCTCAGGGTGCTGTCTGCCAAACAATGTCGGCTGCCAGCCCCCGGGGGAGAGCCTTCTCTGTGGGGGCACCTACCCTCTGGAACGAGTTGCCCCCAGAGATACAGCAGATCCCGGATCTGCGCGCTTTCCGCCGTGCCTTAAAGACGTTTTTGTTTCATCAAGCCGGGCTGACCTGATCTAACTTTTTAAATTGTTTTAATTTTAAATTGTTAAATTATGGGCTTTAATATATAGTTATATATATATATTATATATTATTATATATTATATATTATATATTATATAGATAGATAGATAGATAGATAGATAGATAGATAGATAGATATAGATATATATAGATATAGATATAGATATATAGATATATATTATATATTATTATATATTATATATATATATATATATATATATATATATATATATATATATATATATATATATATATATATATATATTTTCTGAGGTTTTCGCGGGTGTTTGTATGTAGGTCTTTGGTTATTCGGGTTTTCTCCCACATAAAATTGGAGGTGTCTTGGCAACGTTTCGACGAAGTCTCATTCGTCATCTTCAGGCTGGTGTTTTCGGCTTCGTGCTTCTAGGAGCATATATATATATAATAATATAGTTTTAACTGTGGGCCAAATTAATTTAATCGGTTTTTAATATTGTTTTAATTTTTGTATTTTCTGTATTTTATCTGCTGGGTGTTCACCGCCCCGAGTCCTTTGGGAGAAGGGTGGTATACAAATATAATAAACATAAACAACATAAACATTATCTTTATAGCTATGATCACGTATTTATTTATTTATCTTTCCAAATGATCTAATCAATAATATATATCCAACACAGTTCTCCTCTTTTGGAAGAGAAAAGAGAAAAGTTAAATAAAGATGTCCAGGAGACAGAGTCAAAACATGCCAGCAAAATGACATATTGATTTCTGGCAAAGGAGCAGACTGTAAATAAAAAAATATTCTTGGGACACAATTACAAAGTGCATAGCTGCTACAACAAGCAGAAAGCTCATTTTCTCCGACTGGAAGTTTATTCTGAAAGGGCAACTGATGCTTTTTAGAGCAGATGAACCTCTAGCTTTTGGAAAGCCATGCTATCCTTTTCTAAGTGAATAAGGTACATGTCCTCAGACTTTTACTTTTTTCATACTCAACAGTTTTTAGGAGGTTACAATCTGCATTCATCTCATTGTCATCAGGTCAGACAACCTAGAATTACAGGTCCAACCAAGAAGATATCTTCACTATGCTCAACTAAAGAAAGACGTGGTTCATGAGTTCTCCTTCAGTCTGATGAAAGAGAAATTGCTGTAGAAATCTCCTTCAAGGGAAAGTGTTTTGGAACATTATTATGGGTAGAATTTGAAATTTTTGTGCTCGGTCAATTGTGAATTGGCCAAGGGTATATATGTGTGGGTGTATAAGTATATAGGTGTGCAGGCTTTCATATGGAAACAATAGTCTTGGTGGTTTGCTGTCTAAAGCTCCATGCTTCAATCTAAATACCAAGGGATGACATAGTCCCCCAATATCCTCTTCCTCCAAAGCCATTACATAACATTGACTTAGACTTGTCTTAGAAGTGGTTATAGCAGAAGTATCCATAACTTGGTAGAACTTGGTGCTAATAAACTTGAGTAGTAGAATTTGTGTCTATCCTAAAATGACATAATCCAGAAGTACTCATTCATATTTGATATGGTTGGTTGGCTGGCAGGTAAAGAAAAGGAGCACATGTTTTAACTTTTTCTACTTGGTCCACAATTCAGCTCTAAACCTCAACAAAGATTTGTCTGCAGTAAGGAAAAATGGTTGGAAAAACATGTACGTGGTTCTGTGGTTGTTGTTTTTTTTAATGCACATCTACATGCCCTAGAGACAAAGTGGGGTGTGTAATCAATAAACAAGCAATCTAGATTCTCAGAGATGTGGGCTTTATTTATTTATTTCGCTCCTAAGTAATATGTAATTTCTTCAGGCCAAGAAATAAATGGAAAGGGTTTAGGGGGATTTGCTTATCAGCAGAAAACCACCTAGCATTATATTCCTCCTGCTTTTGAGAAGGTACATTAAGGTTGGTTTAAGCTGCTGTGGTTCAATACTTTTCTTTCCTCTGTCAAGGTACTCTGAACAACAGACAAATTAATCCTTGCTTTTTCTTTTTCTTTTTTCTTTATGTCCTTCTTAATTTCCCCTTCTCTTGACTCACTGCTTATTTTGTCCACCCTGCTAAAGGCTGAGGGAAGGAGAACATATGGGGCAGCTAAAGCCTAACCTCCTTGCTCTTCTCTTCCTCCTTTTCGTGGTCCTCCAAATGCTTTGAAATCAGATGAAAAATCTCCAATATTTTACACAGTATGTGGAGCAGCAGCAGTTGGCTTTTATTTGATGATAGTAATGATAGCAATTATATTTCCCAGAGACTAATTTCATTTTACTGTGTGCATGTGTGTGCTCACACTCTGTTTTAAAAAAAAGAACAACATTTGATAGGAGACTTACTGTATTGGACACACAGAGTGCAAAAATGAAGGCTGATTTACTTTCCCTCTTATAACTTGTAGGGGTAGTTATTTAATCTCTCATCTGCTGGGGTAATGATTGAGGAGCTGATTTTGTTACAATAGGTAACTCTACTTGATATAATTTTGCAGTAGGTAAGGTTTTCATTTTTAAATCCAACAGGGAGTATATGTGCAGTGAATATCAGGGGTGGGAATTTTTCAGAAGGGAGGAGTGTTGGATTCTTTGTTGTTGTTAACTTTGGTTGATGTAGAGGATAAAGGGCATGCTGATTAATGACTAGCCCTCAGCTAATCAGGATCAAGGGTTTATAAGAAAGAGCATATTTTCTGTGATGAGGCCTCTTGCAGTTCCTTTTGTAACTAAAATGTGCACATCTAAAAATCTGCTTTTCTGGTATCTATTAGCTGCTCTTCAAGCAGAGTTTGTCAATCTGATCTGATCCACCCTGTCAATCCCAGAACTATCTATCTGCTGGGCCACATCCTGGGCTTTCCAATTTCTCTCATCATATCTCAAATGCCTACTTTAGAGATGATGGCCACAGAGGATACTGTCTTGGCTTAATACTTTATAAATAATCCTAAAATAACCATGTATAGTGGTAACAGTCATTTCTTTGTGCCTTGTGTGAAAATGATCTTTCACCTGTCTTCAGATAATAATCAATCCATTTTTTAAAAAAAGATATGCTATTTCTAAGAAGAATTTTATTTTAGTGTTACCCAACCTGTCATCTTCCATCTACAAATAGGGATTCTTTGATTAGCATAAACCAAGGTAGCGACAATACAACTGGAGGCTGCCTATTAGCTTAAGGATCTATTTTTTGCTGCATATTTTTTCTAGGTCACTTTCATAAGTAACATTGAAATTGTTGGTTAACTTATAAATCTCTGCATGACATAAGATTTGCTTCCTTCTTTGTTATCTTTGTCAAGGAAAGAGAAATGGGAAATGTACTCTTGTTGATTCTCCTGAATGTCTCGGCAGCTTTTGATGTTATCAGTTAAAAACTCTTCTTTTGCAGAAGTTATCCAACTGAAATGTTAGTAGAAATGCTTAAAGAGGTTCCAGCCATACTTACATGGCCATCTCTATAATGTCTGTTTGACCCCATGATATTTATGTAAGATAACATTTTTAGTACCCAATGTGTTTTTTTAATGCAAATATATTTATTGAGTTTTTAAAGATTTACAATTATGTTCCTGGGAAAATGCCTTTAAAATAATATATAAGAATATATTACCAATATATAATAAACCATCTACTTTACAAAAAATATCTTTATAACAAACTATTGAAATAATGTAATAAACTCAAGAACAGAATGCTGTCAAGAAAAAGCATTACATGATTAATTTCTACAAAAGACTGTAGGGAAAGTAAATGAAGGTAAAACCTTTATCATTTTGGCAATGGCTTACAGCTGGGACTTTAAAAAAAAATAAATCAAAGGCTCGATTTTGGCTGCTTAAGAGCCAAATGCAATCAAGGCCAGAGTTGAAAAATGCATTATCAATGATTCAAAGTGCAGATTGTGCAAAAAGGCAGATGACAATAGTAGATTATATACTCACCTACTGCAAAAAAGATCACATAAATTTATTATAAACAGCAACATAACATAATTGCCAAAATGATTCATTGAAACATCTGTAAAAATTATCAGTGTAGTAATGAAACAATATAGTTGAACAATGTAGTTGAAAATTAGCAGGTTAAAATATTGTGGGATTTGAGAAATCTTTAGCTCGTAACACACCAGATTTATTTGGGGTTGAAAAGAAGAAAGTGTGGATAATAGATGTGGCAATACCAGGAGATAGTAGAATAGAACACAAAGAATTGCAGAAGATCAAAAAGTATCAAATCTGAACATCCAATTATGGCTTAAACTGGCCATGGTGGTGCCAGTGGTTATCAGCACACTGGATGTCATACCAAAAATGTTGGATGCCACTTAGAAAATCTGCAGATTGACAAAATTTCTATCAATTAGAAATAGCACATTGCCTGGATCCACACATAAATTGCACTGATACATTCTAGGTTCTTGGAAAGGACTAAGTGCATAAAAGCCAACAACAGCTAAAGAATTTGCAGCTGTGATTTCACATTTTTGTATATACAGTAATAATAATGTAAACTTGTGTGCACAAATGGATTTTACTGTTTATCCCTCCTCCCCAGTAAAAAAAATCATATCAGTTGAGAGAATGTATTTCTAATTGTTCAGTTTAAACAAAATGTTATAACAAATAATTAAGTCCCTTATTATACAGGAGGGCTGGAAGAGGCAAAGAGAGAAGTGTTTAAATCAGAAATGAAATTAAAAATTAAGATGCAGCATTAAAGTAAAATAATATTATTACGAAATGTTACTTGGTACCAAGCTCATTTTGGAGTTTCATAAAACAACTGAGAAATTGTCAAGGAAGCTAAAATAATTTTTCCTATAATTCCAGGAAAGATGTTGCCCATTATCCAATTTGTATTAAATTTTTGCTTAAAGTGAAAAATTTAGTAATATATTAACTGGTATTATTTATTTATACCAGTGAAAGACAGAAGGCAAATAAAATCCAGCTTTAGATGTGCTCAAGTTTAAAACATAATGCTTAAATTTGCCTTTTGCTTAGGCGGAATGTTTCCTCTTGATAATTGAGATCATGTTCCAGGACATTTCCTTCTTCTTCAACCATTTGAGTCCAACTTCTTAGTTAAATCTAATATATAATTTATTAATATAAGGTGAATTGAAATCTATACTACATTTATCCTAATTGACCATTGAAAACACAATTTTGATACTGATTTCTAATGAAGGTTAAGAAGTATGCAGAAGTATAATTATGGAAACAGTTTCTCAGGTAGCTAAAGGAATATAAGCCAGATTTTAAAAAGGAAGTCAGCCGTCAAGAGCATATTGTAGCACAATTTATCTGCTAGATTTGAGAAGCAGATATTTATAGGCCTTTCTCTTTTCATCTATCCTAAGAATGAGAACACATCATTCACTGGATGTGTTGTTTATAGTTTCATAAAGCTCTTCCATGACAGCTTTTATTTTATCTAGTGCTTAATACCCATAAAATCATCACATAGCAAATGAATGGAATAGTCATAGTCTAAACAGGACTGATTCCTATGGAATATTTTATAGATAGAGCCATTTTATTTGGAACAGTAGGTCAAAGGGTACAAATCTGCAGCATAAATTCTTATTTTGGACTGTCAGAAAAAGGTAAAAGGTATGTAATGGCTCTGATTGAATTTTTCTATAGTAACTGGAATTCTCTCTCATGATTCAGTACATAACTATGGATACAGATATAGAATCCTCATCAGAAAGAAAGAAATTCTAAAAGCAAATAATTAGAAATTTAGAAACAATAATTCATTAGAGTCAGTTCCTTGAAGTGAGGGAATTTGAAGGTAAACCTCTCATAAATACTGAAAATTACAGACAAAGTATTCCTACATGATATCAACACTTTTTCAATATAGCCAAATAAATAATAATAGTAAGAATAATGTAACATTTACAATTGATAGTTAATTGTATAAATTACAATCTATAAAATATAAATTGACTGTAATGGTATAGATTACAGTTGATTTATAACAAAAATCTTTTTGTTGTAAACACTGGGCTGAGTTATTTTGGTTCTGACATGTTTCTTCAAAAGAATAAAATACATATTTCAGAATACGTTACTGTGAAATATTTTCATGAAAAGGATAAACAGGCAAGCTTTATACATTCTGTTTGTCTCCCTTTTTTGCAAGTGAAAGCACTGCTTATTTTTATAAAACCTTCATTATTATTTCTACGAGTTAGCAGGTTTGTTTTTCCATTAGTTATTAAAATCAAATTTTAAACCTCTGCCTATTATTTGATGCTTACACTGAAAAAGATGAACCTTACTTAGTTTTGTCCATACTAACATTCAATAGCTCTTGATGTACTGCAGCAAGAATCTTTTCAGGTTTCATTGGCAGTCTCAGGAACTCAGTTTACTATCTTTAATATTCAAAACATGAATTCCATCAATGAGAAGAGATGTCCATCCCCATTCCAATCTCAATTCAGTTTCAAGAAAGTCTTCAGAGGGCCAACAGGCAGGGAGAACAATACTCCTGTTTTAATTTCCAATGCAAATTTGAGATTATTAAGGAAATCCCACAGAAATGTGGATTTCTATCTAATTTTTTCATTGGCCACTGAGGAACTATATTCAGAAAAATAAGAGATTTGTCTTGTTTTAATAGTTTATCAGTGGGAAGAAACAGTGGAAATAATTGCAGGTGCAATTATCTCTATTGAGATGTTTAAATATATAATATTGTCCAGAGAAAGAGACAATGATGCTTACAATGGACTAAAACAAGAGACAGAGTTATCTTTATTTCTAGTTCTCCAGAGGTTAATGAACCACATGGGTCAGCCTCTTCATAACCAAAGGAGAAGAATGCTGGTTCTGAAATTCAGTAAGAGGAGGCTTTTGTCTTCCCCAGTCATTGCACAGGTTGTAATTTAATTGAATGAAAGGATGTCATAACCAGATTCTCAAAGCACAATTCAGGAAGAGAATGAAAGCAGCCAGCCTTTTCCTCTCTTTTCTCATCCTAGCTGAAAAAGTACCAGTAGGAGGGACACAGGAGTGTATGTGAGAGAAGGCAAGTTTGCTTGCATATCGAATCCCAAGTCTGAGACTGCCATTAGGAGCTTCTGTAAATTGTTAGGTAAAGAACAGCTCCGGGCAGCCACAATGAGCCTGGTTTTCTACTGTGTATCCAACAGGATTTCTGATTGCATAGGAATCAGAACACTGTGGAATCTATACCTTTTATATACTGTTTACAGAACTGGAATAGCAAAGAGTAGGGAATGGCAGAATCAGGCATTTGTTGAGATCATGTTGCCAAGGGCTGGATACTTTCATACTCTTGCACAATATGCCTGAGTCCAGAGGCTTCCACAAAACCCTCCTATTGGTCTCCATTAGTAATTCTACTAATTGGAGCAATTACATGAAGGACTTACTACTGGGAAGGGAAGCCATTATACTTCTTAACACACCACAGTACATGCTGCTCTTTAATTAGAACAGTCACAGCCACTCACATGCTCAGAATTACTAGCTGAAAAGTTCATGGAACATGGGCTCTGACACACTCTTGATGTGGCCTCAGTTTTTTAGAGACAATAGTGCATCTGCCATGCATTACCATACCAGTGTCATAAGAGAGACAAATACTTTGCTTTTTTGTGGAATTTGAAATAAAATAGCCTTCATTTGATACTAGTACATTTTTACCAGGGACAGGTTCCAAATCCCATTGCTACCGGCTTGCTCTTGCGTGCACGCGGTGCTTCTGCACATGTGCAGAAGCTTCTGAACATGCCCAGAAGCATCCAGGCAGAGCCTGCCACCGCTGCTACTGGTTCGCCCAATCCGGTGCGAACCGGTAGCAACCCACCACTGATTTTTACTCTCCAAACCATACCTACAGCTGGATTACACACTGCATATTATTTTTAGAAATATTGTGTATTTTTCTTGCATAAATGCAATCATATCATGTATGATTATATGCATAACTATCTTATGAAGTATATTTTTATGTTTTAAATATTGTACCCAGAAATTGATTAAAAGATTATTTAGTTATGCATCTAAGCCATTTTATTTATTCATTTGTTTATTATATTTTAATTTTTCCAGTTAACTAACTGGGGAAATTGTACAAAATTAGGTAACCTTTTTTACGGTACTATATGAAGTTCTCTAGAACTTGCTGATAGTCTCTACTATGGTGTAAGAGTACTAACAGTACTAATTTGTCATTATATTTTTCAAAACAAGGGCCAAAACTCAGTACTAAACTCCCTGCTACATATATAGTAACTATTTTGTCTTTGGTATTTCCAGATATGGAGAGTTGTCTAGATAATACTAAACAAAATGAATCAGTGACAGAGTTTATGGCAATTTTCTATGTTTTTACATATGGGAAATATGTATTCTAGAAGTACCTTAGAACCATTTTAACATAATATGGAAAACAATGAAACACGTTACAGTAATTTAATGGAATCTTGGGCTAGAAAGACAACTGGACTTTTTTGGTTTTTTTCCTTGAAAACGACCAAGAAAGTCCAGTTGTATTTTGGAAAAGCATCTTTGGGGTAACAATGACCTGGATGGATGATTGAGAATCTCCATAAACATACAAAAAGAAAAAATAATGCCAACAGTCTAAATAATAAGAAAAATATGTGTCATAGAAATATCTGCTGTTCTTTTGAATATGATTCCCTTCATTTGATCTTTGTTTCCATTTTTTTTCTTTTGTTCTTATTCCCATCAGACAACAGATGACCTCGTTTCTTCAGCAGAATGTTCTAACGATGATGAAGATTTCATTGAATGCGAGCAGAGTGTAGGTAAGCCAGGTCAGTCTTCTTTTTGGCTTGCTTTTTGCAATTGACAATGCCAATACATATATGTGGATCTGAATGTATACATATATATGTATGCTCATATATGTATACGTGACATATGTATATATGGATAGGAATGTGTACTAAATTGTCACTGTTTAAAGCCAAGCATCCAATCCCATGGAACTGGCAGGAGCAAAACATGAATGGGCCATCATGTTGGAAAGCCAACTTTTGAAAAAAAGAAAAGAAAACCAACTGTTTGAACTAGTGCCTGTTCAGTTTATTGTAAACCATTGTGCTATAAATTTGTAATGGTTTTTGAACTGGCTCTGGTGGGGAGAAAGGAAGCAGATTGACGATTTTTTCCTGAAATAATAATAAAGGTCTGACTATTAATTAACAAAAGAAATAGATAGGGGAAAAAAGAGGTAGAACCATGGCTGTTTTTACATCTTTCTGACAGATATGAAAACATGCCTCAGAAGTTCTATTTGTCCATGGGATTTTAAAAGCGGTTAACATGGCAATGTATTTTTGCTAGTACTGTACCCTGTTTATTTAACCAGTCTGAGGAGATTTAAACCACAGTGAATCTGCAACAATTATTACGCTCTGCCATGCTATCTGCAGCAATGATGCTTCAAAATGTATCCACTAAAATGCCAAAACTGATTAGAAAATTTTGCAATGGGCTCAATTTCTCCCTTTGAGCATAGATACATTTTGATAATTTTATGGCTTTGAGGCAGGGGAAATAGATATGACTGTGCAATATCCAGCAGGCAACTGCAGTCTACTTTATTTTTAAAAAAATAATTTTGTTTCGAGCTTTTCTTTAAGTTTCATTTATTTTTGAGGCTTGTTCTGAATTAAAATAGTTATCTAATAGAGAACAGAATTTCATCTAATTTTTGTGTGCGTTGTAAAAAGTTTTCTGCAAATCTGTCCTTAACCACAAAACACAAAACAAAAGTCTTCTTTCTTTTCTTTTCTTTTCTTTTGCTTTTGTTAGAAACAAACAAAAAAGACTGGGTGGGGTGGATAGGTTATTATATTATTTTGAAAAGCTTTATGTTTGCTAAAAATCAAACTTCAGATGGTTATGTTCATTGTTTCCTGAAGCATTTCAGATCAATACAGTAATAGTAATAGAAATCATCCAAAGCTAGCGCTTTCACATTTCTCTTCCACTACTCATATTCTGCTTGCATTTTGGGGTAAGACTTGCTCTGACAGTAGTAAAAACCATTGTGGTTTTGCATGTAGCTAGGAAGTTCTACAAAAAGGCTAGAGAGCCAGTTTGGTTTAGTGGTTAAGATACCTGACTAGAAACCGGGAGACTGTGTGTTCTAGTCCTGCCTTAGGCATGAAAACCAGCTGGGTCACTTTGAGCCAGTAACTTTTTCTCAGGCCATATCACCTCACGGAATTGTTGTTGAGGGAAAAATTGAAGGAGTATTAGCAATAACACTTAGTCTTATATAATGCTGCAGAGTGCTTTACAGCATTATCTGAGCAGTTTACAATGTCAGCATTGCCCCCCAAACAATCTGGGTCTGATTTTATCAACCTCAGAATGATGGAATCTTGAACTGGTCAGGATCAAACTCCTGGCAATGAGCAGAGTTAGCCTGCAATACTGCATTCTAACCACTGCACCACCACAGCTCCTTTGATATATTTGCTGCCTTGAATTATTTATAAACATAATAAGGATGGAAAATGAATGAATGAATGAATGAACGAACAATCTTAAGCAACACAGATTTAACATTTAACATTGGCATTCATGTTGTTGATGTACAATTCAGTACAAACTGAGTTCAAGATGCTCCTTTCCTAACATTCTTCTTTGTTTCTCGGCCATGTTCTGCTGGAATAAAGAATGGCATTTATGAAAACAAAAGTCATAGGTCTTAAATAAAGTGGTGATTTACAAACCTCATGTGGCAGGGATTTGTGAGTTTTGTGAACTCCTTCAGTAGGGCCATGCTGGAGAATTTCTCCTATAGAATGAGCTCTTTGAGGTTCTTTCTTGTGACTGATCATGTTTTTCAGCTTTTCTTGGCACTCCTATTGTAACTTCATCACACTTGCACAGATATGCTGTCTGCAAGAAAAAAATAATAATAAGGATGGCTATTCAAAAATGGATCTGAATCTTTTATACCAGATCCCAACTTGGTCTTTTGTTTAGTCTTCAACAAGATTCAGTAACAGTTAGATTGTGAGTTTCATGTAGAAAGAGCTCAATATATATATTCAAATATATATTTGAAACCCACTGCTAATTTTCATGAGTCTGTTAATTTTTTTCTTTTTCTCTAATTCCTACTACATTTGCACTTAAACCAGAAGCCTTTTTTGCCCTTTATCAGTCTGTTCCTCTTATCCATCACCTGAAGACATGTTGTGAAGTCAGTATCATTACTTCTTCCATGGTGATGCATTGCAGTCTTTAGGACCTTGAGACGTGGCATCAGTGAATGAATCAAGTTACTACAAATGTAGGAAGTGCCTGTTCATCCATAAAGAAGCATAGTTTAGAAACATAGAGTCCTGCCATACAACTACTGAGAGAAAAAGAACTTCAAATTACATTAAAATGGCCACTAAATTATGCTTTGATCATTGTCCCCTGGTTGATAAAACTTCTAGAACCTTCTATTTTAATTTTTTTAAACTTCACAACACATTCCTTTTTTTAAAAAAAGTTTTAAAATAAATGCTTCCAGCTTGTTTCAGCCACTGATATATTTTCAGTGCCATTCCTCTTGTTGATAGGACGTGTTAGAAAATTTGAATCATATGGAATCTTTTTAGCTTTAAAGGCTATATGTATACTGGATGTTAAGTCTGGCATCACAAAGGAATCTAAATGTTCCAAGTGTTCCTGAACATGTATGCATTTATTAATGTGCATATACAAGCATTGCATGCACACACAAATGAAGACTCTCTTTCAAAGAATCTTAAAGTAGCAATTATCTCTATTATGTCTCTGCTTTGATTTATCAACATTGAAGTTGCTGCTGATTATCTGACATGTACTATTTCTGGAAGATCCAGCATATCATCTGGTAATTTTCTTCCAAGCATTAGGAGAAATCTGTGTCCTCTGGGCTTTCAGTAAAAAGTTATTTTTTAAAAAAGCATTCTTCTTCCAAGTTCTTGGCAAGGTGTAGTTATTAGGATGGTATAGAATACAAATTGATGGCTTGATTCAAAGGACATTTGATTAACTTACACATTCTAATTAAATCTGTTAACAGAATGTTCAAAGCATTGAATGAGCTCCCTGCAAATTACTTTTTTAATTTATTGATTTAAATTAATTTTTTAATTCAGATATTCAATATGTCATTTCCAAAAATCGATGCCGGTATTTTTAAGCTGGGATGAGACACTTTCTATATTAGCACATTCTCTGCATATTTGCTGGACAATTTGGAGGCTGCTAGGTTTCATCCCAGCACAGAATACTTTAAAAATGTATTAAACCACTGAAGTTATCTGGCTGAAATTTTACTGGGAAAAAGTATTGTAAAAGATCCATCATTTTAGCTATTTTCATCCAGATCTGTCAAAACAGAATCAGCTGAAAATATTCAGTATTTTACTGCTTTATAACTAATGATTTGATTTTTTTTCAAACTGCTTTGAATTGAATCTTGTTACTTTCCAATTTCAATTTCAAATTGAATTACATCATATACATAAAATTTTAATACAAATCAGATCTTGGATTAATTATGTATCTTTATTAGTAATTTAGATCCCACTCAGTGTAGAATCCAAGAAACTGATCTTCATAAATCTGTGTATACTTTATCAGGTTAACTAGGATCCTTTCTCTTTCCTACTTTCTTACTTTCTTTCCATTGGGAGAAAATTGTTTATGTATCATTAATTAAAATATGCATCTAAGTTATGTACTTTCTTCTAAGAAACTTAATAAAGATGGGCAGCATATAAATTGAATGAATGAATGAATGAACGAACAAACAAACAAACAAACAAACAAACAAACAAATAAATAAATAAATAAATAAATAAATAAGATGATATATTGAAGAAACCCAAAAGATTTTTTCTTGATAAGAATTTGCATATACTAATATTCTGTAGCAATAAAAAGAAACAAAATATAGCATGTAAAAAATATGACAACTTAGAAGCTGTGCTGCTTTTTCGTCACTATTTCTTTGGTTACAAAGGTTAACCCTTGCTGAAGCACTTGCATGGAATGGTAATTATTTTGATAAGTGTGCTAGTGCATGTTTCTCAATTATTCTTGGTTATAGGAGCAATTGTACCACTAGACAAACAAAAGATGATGGAGATAGCCAGAGAAGCCCATGCCCTGCTATTCCTTCAGTCCCTAGCCATTCTCATTTTGTGTTCCCCAGATAATAGCATTACAAGTGTCAGATAAACTGCCCTGCAGCCCCTAAACTAGCTGTGTTCATTAGTATCAGAGTACTCTGTGGCATTTTCAAGGTTGAAATGTGATTCAACTGCCAGTCCAGTCAGCTTCTGTACATGGAATGGAATACAAACTGAAAGAAAACTTGGCTTAGCTTCTTGGCGCTTTTTCCTAACCAAATCAATTCACACATCCCACCTGTCACTTGATTAGCACCATTTACAGACCTAGTTACCTGGCTTTTCAGAGGAACAAGCCAAATAACTCATAAATTAATTAAGCATGGCTATTTAGTGAGGCAAAATCAAGTGAGAACCAAGGAGCAGCACACACTAGCATTCATAGTTACTTGATCTCATTAAATTCTGCTAGTGCAAAGGTTACCTCTGTGCTAAAGGGACATTCAGCTGACCTATGCAAAGGCAAAAAATAATTAATATTGAGCTTCATCCAGAAGATTTTTTTTCAAGAACAGCAAACTGAAAAAAATGAGATGAAGGAGAAAAATACCAATCAAGAGCTTATTTGTCTGATAACTAGATTCACAAGTCATTTGTTTTGTAGATCATCTAAATAAATGTCCAGATCAGGGGCGGGTTTCAAAATGTGTCATTACCGGTTCGCTCGGGGGCATGCGTGTGCCAGATCCTATAGCTCCTTTTCTGGAGCACTGAACAGACCATTTATAATTTCTGAATATATAGATATCAAAACTGGAGACCAAGTTGAAAAGCACAACTACTTAAAAAAGGATTATGTTATAGCCAACATTGTTCATGAGAACTTCCAAGCTACATGTACATGTCTTTATGTCTACAAGAAATAAACAAAATAGCAAGTTTTACTCCTTTTTCATGCAAATGTCTTATAGGGTTCCTTTAATTAAATTTGCATTTATTACTCTTTAACTTGTCCTTTCCAAGCCCCAAAAGCCCCTCTCAAGGATCTAATATTTATATGTATACTATATACTGTGTGTGTATGTGTGTGCATGCACATGTATATGCACACATACAGTATTTTTGCTTAGAATGAATTAAAACTGAATTGATAAGTAGCCGTCATCACCTAATCTTCATTTCATCTAATTCGTCATCTACTAAAGTGGAGAGAGATGCATGATATGTTAATTAGTGTGCAAAGCATGTGAAATTTATAGAGCAATTTTTTATGTGATGTTAAATTTTGGTTTCATTTGATTAAGTGATATTTCAATTTTCCAGTTATCCTTGGGGAGGGCTGGGGCAGAGGGAATAAAAATTCTCTCTATATATATCTTTAATGTCTGCATGATTAGCCCTGGTCACATAAAATATTTAAGTTGATTGTATATATTGGAATAACATTTTCTGTCATTTCACCTCATTTTGTGCCGCATGAATTTTTGGTGGTTGATCATTCTTTATATAGATATATAGAAATATAAAACGTGTGGTACTACATTACCATTTCTTTTAATTTGAAAGTATTTGATGCATTCTTTTTTTAAAATAAAATTATTTCTGGAATAATTCCAATGAAATAATAATTCTACTCAAGAGAAATATAGATCTGCAATCAAACCAAGGCAACAAAATCTTTTCTTGCCATCTAAATAACCTAAATTTTGATAATGAAATAAATTCACCCAAGAAAGTTGTGTGCTAAAGAATGAAGTTTCTTGCTTCCTCTTCATTTTTATTATTACCTTATTCCCACCTTTCTTCCCCTCTTCTTGTGTGGAGTGCCTCCTTTTTGCCTTCTTTTTAGATGTTCTTTGACTTTGAGAAAGACGTATCAGATGACAAGTCCCTCTAAAAGCCTCCTCAAAATCTCCAGCATATTCCCCACATACAAATAGTTGATGGCATAAAAAGAATTTTATTGCAAGTGCAGAATATCTGTCGTATACACTTTATTTCTTTTGGAGTTAGTGCAAAAACACATCTTTGTGGCATGAAATAATTAGCTGACATAGCTACCCATTTATGGCCTTCATTAATTAGTGCATGGTTGTGGTAATGCCATCTTGTTTCATCAGAGTGATGTGCTCAGGCTAACCTAGCAATTCTAATTTTGTGGTCCAGTTGGAGGGAAATATTTATTTACATTTTAAAATATGTTTTAGATAAGTTTATTTTCTTTTTGGCTAATTTGTGCAAATATCATTGGCTATTTCAGCAGCCCCAATTTTTATATTTATTTACTTTTTAAAAAAAAATAAGTTATTTTGCTTTTCTCCTTCCCTCCCAACTTATCCCCACCCAATAGCAATCCTATATCTTCTTTATGTTCATCTGTCATATTTTTGTGTCTTGGAACTCACCGTTCTTGTGTTGTGCGATTCTGTTCTCTGTTTGTACAATGTTCTAATTCCTCACGCTCACTTCCTTTCCTGCCTACTTCTTCCTTCCCTTTCAATCTTTCCTTGAAGAAATTTCACAAAAGGGCAAAGATATTTAATATCTCCAACACTGATGCTTGAATTGTAGAGGGGTATAATAACTTTGGAAAAATTGTATGACTTGGAACTTATAAATACTTGAATAAATTTGAATCTGTATTATTCCACTACTAAAAAGACAGCTTCTTTGTGGGGAACAAAGTAAAATGGTTTTTACACAGTGCTTGCAACTCAACCAAAGGTTTTCAAGTATATATTTTAATATTAATAGTAATATAAAATACTACAAAATGCATTTTAATTTTATTTAACAAATTTTTCAAACCAGCTATCTTTTTACTATTTTAGTAATAACAGAAATATAAAATACTACAAAATGCATTTTTTAATTTTGTTTTTTAAAATACCTATCTCCCTTACAAGGAGATTTAACTGGGATTTAAATACAATCCACAGACTAACCATATCATCAAAAGTACAACAGTGAAACTAATTTTACTCAAATGATCTCTGGAGAATCCAGTAAACAGAATTTTAGATGGACCAGGTTATTGTTTTAACAATTTGTTTGCTAAATTAGAACAATTACTAAAAATTGAGTAATTTGGAAGTATATAAATCTGGTGTTAATTTTATTCTTTATATGTTAGTCAAAGATGTTTACCCTAACTAAATGTTTAAGGCAGAAAAAAGGTAGAAGCAGATATGAGGAAATGAGAGGAGGCAATGTTGTCAAATTGATAGTGTTTTGTGAATGAAGTTGAGTGTTGCACTGTCAGAAAACACCAGTTTGTGTGCTTTGCTTATAGGACAAGTTGGCTGAAATTTCTAATTCTTTTCCATAGTTTTACTAACCTAAAGCCAGACTAGTTGTGCAGTTAAGCTGGCAGTTTTGGAGTAAACTGCACATTTGGGTTTAGGTAACTATAGACATGTAATCAAAACTCCTAAACATTTTCCAATGTAGTTCACTCTTTACACATAATTTCTGTTTGGAAATGGATGTTAGTTTTGGGTATTTTTTTTAAACTTATGAACAAATGTTGTCTAATAATGAAAGTGTGTGATTTATTCCACTTGGTTTCATAGCAATCCCTCCTGAGTCATCTCAAATGCCATTCCAGAGGGTCTCCCACACTTAAGGGCAACTTTACAGTGGTGGACAGACTGCAGTGGAAAGGAAGAAAACAGGAAAGCTTTCTCTAGAAGTATTGGATTACAACTCCCAAGGTTCCAGTCAGTTCAGCCAATGATAAGGAATTGTAGAACTCATAATCTAACAGACTAAATAGATTAGAGAAGACTAATCTAAATATTTCTGCTATCTCTATATAATGTCATCACTTTTTTTCATAATAATAACATTATCAGTGCTATATAAATTCCAGTAAGATAGCTTTCTTCCTTTTATGTATTTGGTTAAAGGAGATTTACGTAGCACTAGCACTTTAGGCAAAATTGTTGATATATATATATATATATATATATATATATATATATATATATATATATATATATATATATATATATATATATATAAATTTTCTTACTTCTTCGTAGGGTTTATGTGTGTTTTTCTTCTAGCCAGGTTTTCCCTACGTAGCCAAGGTTTTTTTGTAGCTCCAGCTCAGTAGAATCTCATCTACTCGGTTCTGGGCTTTTTTCTTTTCTAACACCTAGCAAGCTCTCACTTAGAAAAGAAAAAAGCCCAGAACCGAGTAGATGAGATTCTACTGAGCTGGAGCTACAAAAAAACCTTGGCTACGTAGGGAAAACCTGGCTAGAAGAAAAACACACATAAACCCTACAAAGAAGTAAGAAAATTGATACTGTGCCTTTACAGGGAGGATATGGGTGTGGCCTACTGATGACAGCTAACGAGCTAGAAATGGATCTATTTAGGTCTCCCACCTAGCAGTGAGAGCTTGCTAGGTGTTAGAAAAGAAAAAAGCCCAGAACCGAGTAGATGAGATTCTACTGAGCTGGAGCTAGAAAAAAACCTTGGCTACGTAGGGAAAACCTGGCTAGAAGAAAAACATATATATATGTTTATATATATATATATACACACACATACATACATACATATATATGTAGGTCTTTGGTTATTCGGGTTTTCTCCCACATCAAATTGGAAGTCTCTTGGCGACATTTCGACGAAGTCTCATTCGTTGAAACGTCGCCAAGACACTTCCAATTTGATGCGGAAGAAAACCCAAATAACTAAAGACCTACATACAAACACCCGCGAAAACCTCAGAAAATATATATATAGATATATAGGTATATAGATATAGATATATAGATATATATAGATATATAGATATATAGATATATATATAGATATATAGATATATAGATATATAGATATATATATTAATTTCTTTCAGAATTATCCATCTGGTAATAATAAATATAGGATGCTATGAAATTTAAAATAATGAAAACAAATACAATTAAACTCACTGAGAGAGCAGTTCTAGATAGGTGATAAATTCATTTGATTCTTAATGCAGATCTAATTAGTTTGCTGTTACAAATGTATATACAGAGAGAACATATTCATATATATCAAGACTGGCAACTTTCCCACATTTTTTCTCAAACTCAAAATGATGAATACAAAAAAAATGAATTTAATAGGAACTGTATTTTGAAAATTAATGAGAAATATGCATATCAGGGAAAATATGTACAGGTGTGCAGATATTACTACAATTATTTGGGGCAGGCAGTTATTGCAGTGATCAGAAGCACAAAGCAATGTGAGAAAAGTTGTATTATATATTCAGGTATGGCCAGGAGTTCCTTTTTTTCTGAGTTTTGTCTTTTTTATTTTGTGGGTTGGTAACAATTTTCTAAGTTCTCATTTTGATTTTAATAAAGTTCAGGACTTTAGGACTTATACCATAGTTTTTCCATGCTTCGCATCTCAGAATGGGAAGGAACAGTGCTAACTTTTGACAATTGCGCTAATTGTGCTAACAAAATTAGGATAGGAAAATAAAAGAGGATGTAATTTAATGCTAGGTAATTTGCAATCAAGAGAAAAGAAATAAGAACAACCAAGTAAGAAAACAATAAATAAGATAAATCACAGTTTGATGTAGAAATAAAGGCACCAGGCTAAAAACCAGGAGACTGTGAATTGTAGTTGTGCCATAGGCACAAAACCAGCTGGGTGAACTTGAGCCACTCACTTTCTCCTAGCCCTAGGAAGCAATCAATGGCAAACCACTTTTGAAAATGTTGCCAAGAAAACTGCAGGACTTGCCCAGGGAGTGGCCTGGAATTGAAGGCCAACACAAGAAATAAAAGCAGGTATTTTTAAAGAAATGACATTTTCCAATGAAAAAAGAAACATTTTTGACAGGTTTTTTCCCCTTTTATCTGCCTGTTTATTTATTTTAATTGGTATACTCCCCAACTCATGAGAACTGCAAAACAGCAAAAACAATGCAATAATAGACCAAAAAAATAAAGTTGGCAAAACTGAGCAGCAACAAACATACACTTATTGTAATGATTACATCCATCTTAGTCGAAGGCCTGGACAAACAGCCAGGTCTTCATGGCCCTTCTGAAATGCCAGTAAAATGAGAACTCGGGTAAAACTTCATTCCAAAGGCAAGTGCTGCAACAGACAAGGCAGACTTCCAGGTCTGATAGGTGATATTGTTTGATGGAAGGAACCCAGAGCATATCAAGCCTGCTGGATTAAAACAGCCAGACAGATAATAAAAGACATAGGTGATCCCTCAAGTAGCTGATCCTATGCCATGTAAGACATTATAGGTAACAGCAACATGAATCACACCCAGAAGCAAACTCACAGAGCAAAGATGTTGCATGACATGTCCATCACAGTGAACAAGTTGAAGCTTCTGGATGACCTTGTGCCCATGTAGACCTCATTTCAATAACCAAGTTGTAAGCTGACAACACTGACTGAATGTGTGATGGGCTTCCCAATTTAGGAAGGGGCACAATGGCATACCAGATAAAGGCTTCCTTGGCCACAACTGCCACCTTCTCATTGAACAGGAGCTGTGAAACCAACACATTCCCCAGTTTGTACACCACTCTTGAATGGGGACATGCCCAGACCTGGGTGGCCCAAACACCCACAGCCTCTCTGTCTAGGACTGAATTGGAGACAGAACCTCTCCTTCCACTATAGTAAATTAACTATATGTGACTATAGATACAATACATAGTAAGAAAGTATAACACATATTTGCAAAGGAAAGAAAAATATTCCAACACTTATGATATACTTTGGATCTTATTATTAAAAGAAAAGCCTTTAATTCATAGAGAGTTTTGAAAGAGAGATTTTGAAAGAGAGATTTGAAAGCACAGTTGGTTAGTTGGGTTGATAAAATGATCAGCACCATTTTCATAACCAGAAAATGTCATAAATGTACAAGATCAGAGGAAGGAGGATAATTATAGAAATTGTATAATGGAGGGGGGAAAAGGTAGGCTTTCTTTCCAAAATTGCTCTGTCAACAATTAGAATATCTTGAAATCGAATCATCTGAGATCTGCAATTAAATTAAATTTAGCCAATTCTTGTTTGGATTCTTCTTAACTTGGATTGGAAACAAACATAATAGTATGAAGTATTGCAACTAACTGCATGAAAAGCTTCAAATAAGGCTATCAATAGGATTGACATTATGTTTTATTATTATTTCATTCTTTTTGTTATTATTTGTTGAGTGGGAGGCTACATAAATTTAATGACTGGCTGAATAAATAAATAAAGGCATAATTTTTACTTAACCAACAGAAGCGGAGAACTTAATCTAAGAAAATTTACTGTGATATAACTCAGATCACCAAATAGTTCCATGCAATTGCTGAACAGAGAGAACAGGCACAGAAAGTAGTTGTTTCATATTTAATTCAAATATTAATCTGTGCACTTGGCTAACATTGCTGGATTTATTGCAAATGGATACTTTACCATTTTGTAACTGACAGTGACAGTTTCCTGCTGTTGCACTACTCATTGTCGCATTACACACAGTTGTACATCTTTACTTTTTAGCTGTCAGTCAAAAGTGTAGTTAATTTAATCACTTTTATAAAAGACAATTTCTTTTTAAAATTGTGCTGATAGCAAATCTGTATATGACTTCCAATATTACCTGGAAAGAAAGATTTTGCTCATCACCTAATAGCTCCTGATTGCAGCGCTTATTTTAGAGAATACTGTATTATATAACCTAATATAAAACTTTCTCTTTTTTTTTGCTTATGTTTCCAATAGTGCCTCTTTTTTTCTTTCTAATGATCATGTACATTGACCAGACCTGATCTGTAAACCAGCTGAACTAATATAGAATCAAAACAGATTTGAAGTAGGGACACTCTTAGGAACTGTCCTTGGTGCTGAAATAAAACATATTTTTCATAATTTCCTTTGCTGACATGTTAAAAATATGGATCAAATATATATACAGATAGTTGGAAGAGGCAAGGAATGTAATGGGAAAATTGGAGAAACATTTAAGTAGTCTGTTTTATTTTGTTACTCCACCCCACTCCCAATGTTTTATCACTAGATTCTGCCATTTTAATCACTGGGTATATTGTGCATCTTTATGTAGCTGCTGAAACATTATATAGTATATTTGGTTCTGATTCATGTATTATTTAGCTGAACAGAAAGAGGGAAGAAAGGGAAGGATGAGGAATTAGTTAAATTATATGTATTTTTTCCTCATCTCTTCCTATTTGTTAACCATTCATAAGCTTCTAGTTTTTCTATATGAAAACAAGTGAGAATATAATTTTAGTTTTAAGGATAAGCTCATCCACAATATGTTCGTGTATAAATAAGTGCCTGGCTCTAAATAATGTACTTTTCAATGAGACAATTATGGTATTATATTTAAGAATAAAACATAGATGACTAAAATTATCTAAAAGGATTATACAAGTCGTTATCAGAGTACATTAATAAATAGACTACAAATTTACTTGTTGAAACAAAAGGGAGGGAAAACCACTGCTAAAGAGCTCTATTATCATTTAGTGAAATGAAGATTATTTTAGCATTCAATTGTAACAAAGTATAAGATAAATCCATATTATAAATATATAATATGAATTTCTTAGGGAATACAAGGTAACAGTATTAAAGTTTTTTTAAAAAATAATCAAAAGATGTTGATTAGGAACTGTGGATGATCCACTATTTATTTGTTTATCTATTTATATATCTATTTATCCATTTATTTATTTTAAGAATTTGGTTTCATTTCTTTTTATTACTGAAGTAACAGTCTTTGGTAAAGCATAGATATTTTCATTCCTATCAGAGATTTCAGATTTACTCAATAAAATGGTGAAACCTTGACAGAATGTGTTTAAATGAGGAACAGAAATATATAGTATTTGGTTTTTTTATTTTTATTTTTTGTTTCTTGATTACTGGGAAAAAATGCATTTCTGGGAAAGTGTTTAGAGAGTCCTATATATCTTCCTTCGTTCCTTGTTTCTTTTCTCTCTCCCTCCCACCCTTCATTATTTTTAACAGGAGATACAAAACAAACAGTCCATTGTAGAACTTTTGTGATCTTCCAAACAGATGCTATTTTCCATATCTGTCAGTATTGTTAGGTTATTTTTTTCCTGCAGCATGAAACCCTCTCCAAAATAAAGCTTTTTTTTTCTGAAAGAGACAGAGAGAGCAGAACCATACAAGTATTTTTAGAAACATCTGGTAAAACAAACTGTGCTTAATGTTACGCCTGCAGCATATCTCTTTTAACCGTCTTCTTTAAAGATGAAAGCGATCACTGGTGCTTCTGTTTTTTGCAATGTTAAAATAATTCTCACTTGCACAAAGGAAGCCTAGAGAATCCTGATGGCTCTTAATACCCAATTTGCTTTGGACATCAACCATTTGAACTATTCTTCAGAAAACTGCATGCATTCATAACAAACAAAGGAGAGTAAACATCAATAAATCTAGTAAATGTAGCCTGCTTTCCTAATGATATTATTTCCACAAAGAAGGTAAACTTTGGGCTATTATTTATGTGGTTTCAGGTAAGTTTAAACATGCTTAACAGTTTTAATTATGTTTAACTCAGTTTTATGGAAGAGGGATTACTAATACTAACAGACATGATTATAGTTAACTTATAGACAGGAAGAGCATCTCTTTTGCCTCCTTGCTAATGACCTATCTATAAAGGAGACCTGATCAGGAATAAATAAAAATAAATACAAAAGGATCCTTTATATATCTTCTCAAAAATTAATTCCTTTGATCAGGATCCTACTTTTATATAAGTATATATAAAAGAATGAAGCTTTACAGGGCAAACAGAATGAAAGCTTTACAGGGCAAACAGCCTTCCTCAGAGCTATTGGATGCTTGATGCATACTGGTCAAATGTCTAACAACATAGCAATATAACCCATTGGTATAAACCTTTTTCAAAGCTCTAGCATTTAGAAATTAAAAGAATAGTAGAATTTTATAACCCACTCAGTCACTTTAGAGGTAAATGCCAAAGTATTTATTTATTATTTATTTATTTATTTATTTATTTATTTATTTATTTATTTATTTATTTATTTAATTCTATGAAGGTAAAGTTAGATATTTCCCTTCAATATCAGCCTGCTTCTCAAGAAGAATTTTTTTTTCATCCATATTAGGGACTGCCGAAGGATTGGAGTCCTAATTACGCATATGCTTATAACCCATACTATTGCATTCTGGACTAATTGTACTTTCTAAATAGGCTTCAAGAGCTGATCCAAGTAGAATGCATTGCAATAGTCCAAGTGTGAAATATTCAAGACACGAATGACCATGAGCAGGGCCCCCCAATCCAGGAACAACAGCAATTAGTGCACAGGTTCTTCAAGCAGAAGTCCCCACTTCAAAATGATAGAATTATATATCTGTTCTATCTGGAATCTTGCTATCCTATCCAGGGCTAAAGACAGATCTAAAGATCTAGTTATCTAAAGATTCAGGGAGACCTAAAACCCTCAGTGATTTGATCTTGCTAGTCTTGAAACAAAGCCACTTATTCCTTATCCAGACAACAGAGCATCTCTAGGCACTGGGAAAGATCATTGATGGTGTCACTGTGTCAGACTGTGGTACAGAAGTAAATTTGTGTGTCGGTATAAGGATGATACTAAACCCAGTATTAATAGATAACATTACCCAGTTATTTCATTTAGATGATAAATAGTCTATGTGTCTGTGTGTGAGAGAGACAGACAGAGACAGAGAGACAGAGATCTGAGGAACTCTACAAAGCAAGGTTCTAGGGTAAGACTTCTCCCCTACCAACTAGCATGGGAGAAAGAAGGAAAATAAATATAAAATTCTTCCTTCCATACTATAAAAACCAATCCAGAAGGCTATTACAATTGATGGAATCAATATCACTGTCTCCTATCCAATCGTGTCACGTCAACTACAAGTGCAATCAATAATTGACAGCCAACTAAAAAGGTCCAGATAATTATTTTCCTCCAGGTTATCTGGAGCTGAAGGTTTACCACATTTTTAACAACTTTCCCTAAAAATGAAAATTTGGAGAAAGGAAAAAAAAAATACCCAGAACTATTGTACCGAATCATGATTTCTTGAGAAAGGGTGGATTACTCTTCTTTGAAAGCTGGCAGAGCCTCTTTACTCTAAAATGCATTTACTACTGCTTGAATCCAACCACACCTAGGAGAGACATGACTGTAATGCATAATGGCTCCACTTATAGCCCTGAAGACCCTGTCACTTTCTCAGGATCAATAGGCATGAACTCCTCTAGATAAGCAAAGTAGATTGTGCTATGACCATCTTCAAAAAATCTGCACTGTTGGCTAGCTATCTGCAGATGAGATAACAGTGGAGAAATAATCAGATTTTTCCATTCATTGTACCACAAGATAATCTTTAATAAGAGCTTTTTACCCATATTCAGTCAGATTTGCTATTTGCTTTGCTCCAGCAAACAATTTGCTATTTGTTTTGCTCAACAAACATCTAAGCATTTCTTCTGCTGATTCATCTCTTGGATCACATCTGAAAACCCAAAGTTTTCCAGGATTCATGAACAGATGAGCAGAAAGAATCAGCAGGTACAATCTGATCCAAGGCCATTGCCCTCATTCCATGCAATGACTAAAGCCTCACTCACACTGTGCATCAGATTCTCATGAAGTATGCCAGGTTTCCTCTTGAGTCTAACAGCTTGGGGAGGACTGACTGGATATCTGTGCTTTCTCACCTGAAAGGTGTGTGTGTGTGTGTGTGTGTGTGTGTGTGTGTGTGTGTGTGTGTGTGTGGAGGAGAGGGTGTAGACTATAAATCACTTGCATTTTTCTTGTCTAGTTTTCTATTATATTCCTGGGAATAGTCCCACTTAGTATGTAGTTCTATTATATTAAATGAATCAGTGTCAGAATAACATTGAAAAGTTCTTTTCCTCTTGATTCTGCATCCCCAAATATGAAGCCCAACTTTTGTCAACTGTAGCATTGTGTAGAAAAGCTTAATGAGGAAAAAAAAAAACCAAGCACAGGAGGTAGCAAAGTTTTTCATATCAGGAGGTTATAAGAAATGTAGTTCTCTTTATGAAGTCCTGGAAATTATAGCTCTGCAGTAATAACTACAGCTATTACTTGGAAAGGTAATAGATATTGGAAAACTGTATAAAAATGAAAAAAAAAATAGACATGTGCATGCAGGTGTGCAAAATAATGAAATACAGACTCCTAAAAGCAACAAAAGAATATTGTTTTAGCCTCATATGTCACTAGAAGACTTATAGTGTGACAGGAAAAAAGTGACATCTGCAGATTTTTATTGAATCCTTGAAAGCATCAATAAATTCTATTGCTACATGTCTAAAATCTTAGGTCTTGTCCAGCCTAACTCGCCATTGTAGTGATCATTGCCACTGAAACCCTGAAAGAACTAGCTTTTACACACACACAACAACAACAACAACAATAAAAACAAAACCACCATCACCAACATCATTTCTGTAGGCTTAGACTTCTGGAAGTTGCATCCCTGACACATTGGGAGGACACCAAGTTCAAAAGGCTGATTTAAATGATTTACAGACCCAGGTAATATTTCTGTTAGAGTTTGGAAGATCAAATTTGACTAGACTGAAGTTTTCATTTATGTTCAATATATGAGGTCATTCATGGATAAATTAAATACCTACAAAGGTCTATGTTTGTAACAAAATTTGTTCTTTTTAGTCAATTTATTTTGCCTGAAATACTAGGCAGCATAAAAATCAGCACATTTTTTTGTGATTTTTCCATATATGCTTCTTGGTTTCTATGGTGGCCCTTTTTTTTTTTTTTAATTTGATTTATATGCCGCCCTTCTCCGGAGACTCAGGGCGGCTTACAATGCATTAAGCAATAGCCTTCATACTTTTGTATATTTATACAAAGTCAGCTTATTGCCCCCACAAACTGGGTCCTCAATTTACCTACCTTAGAAAGGATGGAAGGCTGAGTCAACCTTAAGCCTGGGGAGATTTGAACTTGCAGTAATTGCAGTAATTGCAGACAGCTGGTGTTAATCACAATGCTATCAGTCTGCTGAGCCACCAGGCCCTTAAAATACTTTTGTACAATGAAAACTGGCACCTCCCAATGATTTCTTAAAGTAACACTGGAAAATCTTCATCCATACAACTATTCTTAAACCATAGTTCTTTATCTACATTGTGATCTTCCCAAAGGTGCTTTTCAAAAGTTCTAAAGAAGCTTTTTGGATGAAAAGTGAAACCTTTTCAAGAAAAAAACAAACCCAAGAAAGTCCAGTTGCCTTTTGAAAAGCACCTTTGGGACAGCATTGATTGACCTGGATGATTGAGAATCTCCGTAGACACATTATAATCTAACTCTGGGTAAGGCTGCCAGAAAATTCAGCAACTTTTTGAGGGCCACATGTTTTTCCTCCTTGCCTAAAAGGGTTGTATTAATTTGTATTTAGCCTTATAAAAGAATACTGATCTGTCATTAAGAAACTGAAGTGAACATGGATCAGCTTAATAAGTATCTATAGGAATTGTTTAGCTGCCCCAAAGGTGCTTTTCAAAAGGCAACTGGACTTTCAAACCGGTGTGGAATCTTCTTGGAACTGCTGAAAGGACTGTATGGTTGATGTAGATTATGTTGTGTTGTATCCTCCCCTTCAGACCACTGGTTTGAAAGAGGGGATCAAAAAGTCCATCTAGGTTAAATGAGCAGCCCTCTTTCAACAGAGAGGGAGGGATACGTCATCATCTATCTCCTGTCTATAACACAGTCCTTTCAGCAATCCCAAGAAGGTTTTACACACATTTACACTCTGATTCAGGTGACCCTGAGGGTAGAGATAAATCCCCAGGTGGCCACAACAACTCTTGGAGAGCTAATGATTGACCTTCAGAATGTTAACAGCTAGATGACTCCAAGGAATATAAATCCTTCCACTCCCCACCAATCAGTGAGAACTGAAGATGCTTCTTGGATGAGAAGCGAAATGTCTTCAAGAAAAAACAAAGGAAGTCCAGTTGCCTTTTGAAAAGTACCTTTGGGACAACCATGACCTGGATGACTCAGAATCTCCATAGATGAGTTGTTTAGTTCTTAAATATAACACAAAGGTTGCTGACATGGAATTGACTCAGCTCAGTAGAGTATCTTTTAAATGTCTCCAATAGTTTCACCCATCTAGTACACATTACAGTAGCCTCATCTTTTAGATTTCAAAGGAACCTAAATTGTAGGAACCATTTTTACTTTTCATTAGTATTTCTGTTAACATATCTGAATCTGCTTTAGAACGAGGTAGTTGTAGAAAAAACATACATTTTGAAATGTACCTAACTATTGATTAGAGCAGGAGTGTCAAACTCAATTTCATTGAGGACCACATCAGGGCTGTGGTTGACCTTGGGGGGCTGGGTGGGCGTGGGCGACTGGATAGGTGTGGCTGACTGGGTGGGCGTTGCCACCTTGATACCACTTACTGGGTGTGGTTGACTGGGTGGGCGTGGTCACCTTGATACCACTCCCCAAACTGCTGGCATGTTTCCTCTTTGCATTGGGTAGACCAGGCTGAAGAGACGCTGGTGTTAAGGATATTCTTGTCTCACAACCGATGTTGTGGGTTATTGAGCAGAGTACCCTTTGAGTTTACGCACGAAAGCGACTGAGAATGATTGTGGATAATAACAGTTAACATACAAACAAACTGGGTTTTGATAATATTTTACTTTTAGGGAAAAAGCAAAATCATAGTACAAAAACATTCCAAGTCATAGACATATAAAGTGAGATAAAGATCAGTCCAGGGATATTTTCCAATATAAAGTCTTCTTACCAGTTGTAGAAAAATACAATAAAACAGATCTTCTTTAGTTTCATTCAGGAACACAGTTCAATATAAAAACAATTAATAAATATTAGAGAAGCAATAAATAGCCATGATCAAGCAATGATCATGCAGAGAGATCAAATATAGAGTTACAGCATATCAGCAGGTAAAATGGTGTAGTGTCCACACAAACCATAATTCAGCTCTCCTTAAGTACATTGGCTACAGAGCTCAGCCAATCAGGATGCATGATGATGCAACAGTTTTTAAAGCTACACAATACTTTTAGCTACAAACACACAATGTTGGTTTATATATTTCCTGACCAACCAGTTGGGTAATAACAATTTCCTAACAGCTGGCCCAATGTTTCCTCTTTGCATTGGATAGACTGGGCCAAAGCAGGCAAGCCCCTTACATTTTCCAGGATGGCCATATGGGCCGGATCCAACCACATCGCGGGCCGTATCTGGCCTGCGGGCCTTGTGCTTGACACCCCTGGATTAGAGAATCATATCCATCATACTTTATTTTTGGTTACATAAAGTTTATGTGTGTGCATATATCGGCGAAGGGGGTATAGCTTTATACATTTATTTGTACAACTCTGTCAGGTGTTTCCACCCAAAATGCACTGAAGGTAAAACAATAAAGAAAAAGCAGACTAACTAGAGAAAGATATTTTTCTCAATTTTGTGCAGTTAGGTGATTTCACTGAACTAGGGTTGCATAATATCTTGGTTTACGTAGGTAGAACCTGGCTAAAGAGAAATACACACACACACACACACACACACACACACACACACACACACACACACACACACACACACACACACACACACACATATATATATATATATATATATATATATATATATATATATATATATATATATATATATATATATATATATATATATGCATATTCTTTCTAGCCAGGTTTTACCTACGTAATTCTAGAATTAGGATACTTGAGAAGAGGGTGTGGCTCACTGATGATGCCTTACAAGGCAGAAATAGCTATTTGAGTCTCCCAAATTGCAGCACAGAGTTGTTGCTTGTCAGCAAGATACAAAAAGCCCAGAAACTTGTGAATGAGATTTCACAGAACTAGGGCTGTAGAACATCTTAGCTTACGTAGGTAAAACCTGGCTAGAAAGAATATGCACATAAAAGCCTACGAAAAAGAAAAAGAAACATATACATACATACATACATACATACATACATACATACATACATATATATATATATATATATATATATATATATATATGTTTTCTATAGACCCGAATAACCAAAGACCTATATATATATATATATATATATATATATATATATATACATATATATGTAGGTCTTTGGTTATTCGGGTCTTCTCCCACGTAAAATTGGAAGTGTCTTGGCGACGTTTATTCTGATATATATATATATTCTGAGGTTTTCACGGGTGTTTGTATGTAGGTCTTTGGTTATTCGGGTTTTCTTCCGCGTAAAATTGGAGGTGTCTTGGCAACGTTTCGACGAAGTCTCATTCGTCATCTTCAGGCTGGTGTTCTCGGCTTCGTGCTTCCAGGAGCAATGTGTGTGATCACAGCTGTTTCTTCCTTTTAACTGCCAGTGGGGGTGTGAACTGATTGGGTGGGAGCTTGGCTGTGTTCTGATTGGGTGGAGGTGTGTTCTGATTGGTTGGGGGTTTGGCTGTGCTCTGATTGGATGGATGTGTGTTCTGTTTAGGTGGGGGCTTGGTTGTGCTCGGGTTAGTCTGAGTAGCAGGGGGATTTGAGCTGGTGAGCTGTGTTGCTGTTGTTTGGCTTCGTGTTTGTGGCCGTGCCATCTCTTTATGTTGGGTGTCAGTCTGCTTCATGTATGGATTGGAGGGGTTTAAAGTGGCTAATGATGCAGCTGTGGTCTGGCTTCTGGTCTGTGGTCGTGCCTGATCATCAGTGTGGGTTTGAGTCTGCTTTCTGCGTGGATGTGTGGTGGTTACATCCTGTGTGGCTCTCGTGAGTGTGGGTCTGGTGTCATTCTTTGTGTTAGGGACTCGTTTGTCAATAAGGGCAGGTTTCCAAATGGCTGACAGGCGGGAGGTATCATCTCATTTATTCATGCTGTGTGGACGTTTTTCTATCTTGATGGCTTCTCTGATTATTATGTTGTTAAAGTGTTCAGTTTTGGCGATAGTTCTGGTCTTTTTAAAGTCAATATCATGTCCTGTGGCTTTGAGATGTTGGACCAGGGAAGAAGTTGGTTCCTCTTTTCTAACTGAGTTCTTGTGTTCTTCAATACGTGCACTTATTCTTCTGTTGGTTTGTCCAATGTATGTGGTGGGGCAGGCGGTGCAAGGAATTTCATATACTCCTTGATTTTCTAACTCAATTTTGTCTTTGAGATTTCTTAGGATGGTGGATATTTTTCAGTTTGTGCAGAATGCTGTCTTGATGTTGTGTTTGTGGCGGATCTTGCTGATTCTATCTGTGGTGCCTTTTATGTATGGGAGAAGGGCTTTGCCGTTTTTTTGTTCTCTGTCTTGGATTTTAGTGGGTGTTTCTTTTTGGATTAGGTTGGTGATCTTATTTCTTTGGAATCCATTGGATGTTAGTATGTTAGTGAGAGTGTTTTTAGGTATTGTTTGTCAGCTAAGCGTTTTGTTCTGGAGATGAGTGTCTTGGCTACGGAGTTGATCTGTGCTGGGTGGTGGTGTGAGAGTGCGTGCAGATAGCGGTTTGTGTGTGTTTTCTTCTGGTAGATGGTGTGTCCTAGAGAGCCATTGGACTTTTTGTAGACTATTCCCTTCCTGGATGTCTTAGTCTACACCCAGTAGTAGTAGGTAGTAGTAGGCCTACTGATGAAAGCCTGGCTAGAGGAAAAACACACATAAACCCTACGAAGAAGTAAGAAAATAGATACTATACCTTTACAGGGAGGATACATAAGATATAGGTGTGGCCTACTGATGAAAGCAAACGAGCTAGAAATAGATCTATATAGGTCTCCCACCTAGCAGGAAGAGCTTGCTAGCTGTTAGAAAAGAAAAAAGCCCAGAATCGAGTGGATGTGATTCTACTGAGCTGGTGCTGCAAAAAATCCTTGGTTACATAGGGAAAACCTGGCTAGAGGAAAAACACACATAAACCCTACGAAGAAGTAAGAATATATATATATATATATATATATATATATATATATATATATATATATATATATATATATATATATATATATATGTGTGTGTGTGTGTGTGTGTGTGTGTGTGTGTGTGTGTGTGTGTATGTGTGTGTGTGTGTGTATACACACACACACACACACACACACACACATACTGCTTACTATAGTTCATTAAATATCTGGATGGATAAAGTATATCTGGGAGTTTTCCAAATGTAGGCATTCCTTCCCTTCAACTTTTGTCAAAGGCTGTTGCTGTAGTTCTCTTCCTATTCATTTAAGGGGAAATTATTTCCAGATGTGGCTTACTCATATCTGATAAAACTGCAAGTCCTGAGGTCCAGCTCTCCCTACAGAAGGTTATGATAAGGTAATGTATTACCTTTCACATTCTCTAGTGTCATTTCACTTGTATCTCCCACTGAAAGTTTTGTCAACTTTAGTAATTGAGAGACTGCCACTGCCATCATAAGGCACAGAAATATTACTCCCTTGTTGCACATATGCCATTCTAGGTAACTTGATTATAAAAGGTTGATATGCAATGTCACCATGTTCATTTTTTATATTTCTCTTCTAGAAAACCTGTATCTAGAATGGCATGCATGATGGATCAGGACTTTTAATTCTGACTCATTATTTTCTGTAAATAATAAATAAATAAATTTATAAATATAAATATAAATAAATAATAAATAAATAAATTTCTGTAAATAAATAGGACACCCATTTTAGATGAAATCAAAATCATAGGTTCACACCCTGAGATTACATTAGGTCCCATTATCATATTTATTAGAAATACAAAGAAGGTAATTCTGGATATGTTTGAATTAGGATTAAACACATAATTCATTAAGTGATTTCTGAATAGGAATCTCCCTCAGTTTAGGGCTACCAGAGTTGGATTACAGATTTCAGGATGATCACTAGATTCAGACAAGAACTACTATTTAACAGTCTACTAATTTTTTTTACAGACAGATCTTGTAGCCCTATCTGAGACCACATATCTACGATTGAACTTGGTCTGCCTAAATTAACACTACACAACCATGCTTGCAAGAACAAAAGAGTTAATGAGGAATAATTTGTTAGTGCTTTAATGTAGTTATCTGATTACTTTTTTATTCTGACTACTACAACAAACGGCAACACAAAACTTATTATCTCAATAGGTTACACTAGTTTATTGAGATAAATAAAGGAAAAGTCCTTTCACTGATCAGAGTGATGTACTTTCTTATAATGTTATCAGATTTTCTCTAATAGCTGGCAAAATCCATCAGGACCTTTCTAGGAACAGTTCAAGGACATTGTCTATCTAAAAATACAAAAGACTAAGAAGACTTTTATTCATTTCCAATCTGTAAAGACTCCACAAACTTCTAAAACTGGACTAACTTAATTTCCTCATGTTGTGTATTTATGCCTTCAAATGTCATCTGAAAACCCTCCCCCCCCAACACTTTATAGATAGATAACATTTTTGTTTAAGAAAAAAAAAAGAAAGAAACTAATTTAGAAGAACCTAATTCCAAAGCTTCTTTAGGTATTTCCCTGAAACTGGGCAGGATTTATCTCTCAAAATAATTTTCTACATCTGAAAAATTCATCATAACCTCTTCAAAGGAAACAAAAACCTAAAATTTATAGGTTATAAATTCCCATGCTCAGAGGCACAAATCTTACTTCTAGGCCCAAGTCAAAAATCAGGCAATCTCAGATATAACCTCCACCTCACCCAAAGCATTTTCCAAAAATCTGACTAGTTCAAACCAAATTTTACAGTTAAGAGTTGATAACTACCAGTCTGGAATGCTATTGTTATATGCTGTACAGTGGGTCCTTTATTAAGAACCCAAGAATAGTCCTGCTAGATCAAGCCAAAGTCCATCTTTGTCCAGCACTTTGTTTTCCTCAACAACCAAGCAAATGGCACTCTGTCTTAGCAGTTTCCTTAAAACTGATATTTGAAGAATACTTTCCCAACTCACAGGTACCATTAACTCTAAATAGCCATTAATAACGCTGTCTTCTATTTTTTTTATATATTTTTTTTTATTTTTAAACATAACAAAACATAAAACAACCATCATCCATTACAATCACAGAAAGTGTGTTGATCGGTTAAAATTCTTTTGTGCTTAATCCCATATCCAAAATTTACAAATTATTTAATTTCTCTTATTTGACAATTTTATATATCCCTTTATGTTATTATTCTCATTTAACAATTATTTAACAAAGGCTTGACTCCCATAAGAAATCACTTCATATATTTTATCATTACATTAATTTCATATTTCATACTTCATTTCCATGCCTTATTATCTAGCCATTGATAAAATAAATCCCATATCAAATAATATTGTTTGTCTTCCTGTTCTCTAATTTCAAATGTCAATTTACTCATTTCAGCACATTCCATAATTTTCTTAATAACTTCATCTTCAGTAGGTATTTTCTCTTTTTTCCAATTTTTAGCAAATACAATTCTAGCCGCTGTTAAAACATTCACAATTAAATATCTCAGTTCTCTATTATACATATCTGGTAAAATCCCTAATAAAAATATCTCAGGTTTAAAATCAGTGTGTTTCTTTGTCATTTTTTCCAACCATGTGTGGATTTTAGTCCAATATCTTTTAGCTTCTACACATGTCCACCACATATGGTAAAATGATCCTGGAATCTGATGACAATAAAGCTGTCTTCTATGAATGTATCTGTGAAACTCCTATTAACAGGATCCACATTTGTAGCTATTGCCATAGGTTAATTATGCATTATGTGAAGAAATAATTTTTTAAGCTGATCTAAATCTTCCAGTCAGTTTCACTAGATTCCTGATCCTACTGTCTGCATTCTTTATACTTTGCATGCTTTCTCCATGCCATGGATGATTCTACACAATTCAAGTCTCCCTCTTCAATTGCCTTTTTAATATATCCAAATCCAATTCCAAATCCAAAACTGATATTCTCCAAAGGTTTCAGTTCCCAGGTGTTGGTAATCCAATATATGGTATCTAAAAAAATCATGACCAAACTGTATATTATACATTGTTTCTTTTAGCAGCATTTATGCCACTTTAAAATTAATGGATTAAGATACAGGGATAATAAATAAATTAAACTATGAAATAAAGTTGAAAGTCTTAAAAAAACAGAGATAAAGAAAAATAGTGTATATGAGAATCTAATATTCTTTTCTATTAAAATCTAGTCATATAACAACTTACACTATAATAGAAGAAAGATTGAAGTGATGAGTTTTCTGCTTCTGGTAATTAACATTCTATCTGATTAGATTTGCTTCACTATGAAGTTTTATTTTTGGTAGTTATTCTGTAATTGTGTATTAATAATCTGGAAGCTCAAAATGTAATGGTTATTAGGGACACAAAAGTCATTGTATAGATTATTTACACCCAATAATAATTAAGATTGAAGGTTATGGGAAAATGGGAAAAGAAACATTTAACTTTGGACAGAACTTATCTCTAAAATTGATTGATTGATTTGTCAAGAGGAGCTTGCATTCATCCTCAGAGAATCTTTTGAGAACAAGCCAGATAGAAAGCCTAGTGATAAAAAGACAGAAAGTCAGACTAGACCACACAGATTCCCTCTGTTTCTGTTACAGACACATACACATAGAGACTTTCAGAAAGGTTGTACACACATGCAGTATTCTTGTAGGACACTTAACTGGTTGATGGCAAGATAAGCATATTGTGCAAATCTCAAAACCTTAGAATTTAGAAAGCCAGTTCTCACAGATTCAGAGTTTGAAGTCTTTTTGCAGTGAGAAATGTGTTGGAATACATAATCTTGGAAAATGGCTATGTGTACCTTGGCCTTCATTTCTCAGAGAGTATGTTAAGGCAGGGCCCATGTATTGTATTGTTATATTTTTTTCCCTTACAGTGGAAAAGTTGCTAATCAATTATTTGATACTGCAAAAATATTGATTTTGATCTCCAATAGTTTGGAAATGCCCATTTTTATTCCCAGGCTCAGAAAATTCTATTACAGACATCACTTTCAGTTGTATAATTACAGGGATAGACAAAATTTATTCTAGCAATAGTTATCCATTTAGGTGCAATATAATAAAGCAGAGAAAGAAGATGGAAGAGAAAGAAAAATGCAAAAATGAAATGCCTAAAGAAGATATGAGATAATCAATACGCCAAACCTATATGCTTTTTTAAAAAAATTAAATATGTTTTATTTCAACATATGTTCAAAGAAATACTTTTCTAAATAAATGTATTTTTAGAAAGCTAACATCAAATATACCTTTGTTTTAGAAAATCCTAGTGAGTTTTTTTAAAAAAATACTTTGTTCACCCAGCAATGGTCTGTTATTTCCTTGTGCCATTCACTGGAGATAGCAGAGCAAGGATTTGGGCCAGACATATTAGAACTGTGGTGCATTGTCTTAAGTTTGAAGGCCAAAATATTTAAACTAAGGGGAAGGTTTATAGATTTGTTTGGGATTTAATTTGCAGGATGATCAGTGTTGGAGTGAATTCAATAGTGTTCTATGCTTTAACATGAAATCTTAAGCTAAATCCATGGTAACTGACTGCATTGTAGAAACTGTGAACAGAAACCTATTAGAAATCAGGTCAAGGCACAACTGCCCATTTGTGAAATGTCTTTAAACCAAATTAGGCCAGAGACTAAGAATCCTAGCAGGGAATAGCATCTAAGGACTTCACTTTCAGTGTGATGATAAAGAGTCATATTATATTGTGTAAAATAATAATACTCTCCAGTTTCCTGTATTCTACAAGTATTTCCCAAATTACATCTCACAACTCAACTTGCTTCAGTCCCATTAATTGAATATAGACTCTACAGTCCATGAAGCTAGCCCAGCCAGGTTTTCTTGTCTTGGTTGAACTGTTACTGCTTGAAATTTAATCCCCTTATGAAAATAAAAGATCTAAAACACACCTCCAGTAGATGCAGAGATCAATCTGCCATGCATGGCCAACTTGATGGCCAAAATGGCCTGACACTTTTACCCTCCCTCGGAGATGTGCTAATTTCCATCCACTTCCACCTTCCCATTCTCAACCAGACTGGGACACTTTTTTCAGTAAGATACCCAAGAATATGTTAAGGGACATCCTCTTTTTACATTGGTATTACTGTACCTGGAATTTTAAGTCTATCCCCTTGGCAATTGCCTTTGCTTTTTTCAGTGGGGTCTGAAAGTACAGTGGGCCATGCTTTGAAAGCTGGCCAATAAACAATAAGCTTTTTAAATTCTTTGTTGCATATTCCTATGCATAAGGCTACCGCCTTCCATTGGCTTTTAAAATTTACAAAGCTCCAGGGCTTATTAAGACGTTGCTAATTAACAGCACCTCTTTATAATATTGAAAAGACTCAACCCTGCAGTCCTCTTGTTGTACTGCCTAGATTTGTGATCAGAATCTGCACGTACTGCCAATTGTGTTCCTTTATTGTCTGGCAAATTATGCATTTGTTGATTGGGACTAATTTGCAAACTTCCTATACTCTGGGGAGATTTAATACTTTGTGCTGTCCCAATGGATCATACTTTATACTCCACCATACATAGATTAACATGCTGCAGCTGTATCTGAGAGTTCTTACATAACTAAGGCCTGAGTCTACGCATGCTTATATGAAAGAAATCACAATTGTCTCTTATGAAATTTCTCAGGAAATTTACAGTGGATTAAACTGTATGCCTCTTGCCACGAAAAAAGAGTTTAATAATAACTATTACTGGTAGTAATAATAATTCCTATAGAATAGTCTTCCCTAGCCAGATGTCTTCTGGATATCTTGAGAAAGGCTTCCAAAAGACTATTCTTCCAGTAAAGTGTTCTTGTTTATTGAGTTTTATTTTTTGACAAAATTCAACCAATCAATCAATGAGGACTGTAAGTTTGGGTCATACGGCTCTGATGCCCAAGAGTTGTGTTATAAAGAGTTGCAAACCAATTTTCTACTGCTGTCTCCAATGTCCATCTTACCTTTTTGCCCTTACTATCTTTCCCATAGCTTGTGCAATGCCCTCTGGAATGTGCTTTGCCCCTACTGGACAGTTGTGGAATGACATGCAAGCAAACGCCCTCTACCTTGAATTTGCCTCATTTGCTAACCTTCCTTCTCCTTTCCTCCTCATCTACTCCTAGCTTGCTGTTGTTTCTTCTACTTTCCCTAAATGCAACTTACTTTAAGCATGCATTATTATTAACATCCTATGATAAAGTTAAGCTATTTTTAACCCATGTGTCAATTTTAGCTAGTTTCTTACATATTTTCCTATGTCTGTTTATGGCGTACATCCAGACTGCACGTTCTCCCCAATAATAATGTATTTTGCTTTTTGAAAATAATGACAAAAAGTTTTTTTTTCAAAATAAAAATTAAAAAAGCAAATGGAAAACAAAGGGATAGTTTTTAGTGGCCTCTTTCCTGCCAAATGTTTTAATGAAAAAAAAAGGGACTTAAAAACATTTTTAAAAATGAGAATTTGAGATGATAAAAGTGTCCCTAGACTGCCTTGTCTGTTCCTTTTTGGTGTGTGCATCTGGTATATTCATCTCTGAAAGTGTGTGGATTTTTTTTTTAAACCAGTAATCAAATGAAAATATTAAAACCCAAGCAGTTGTTCTCGTCTTTCTTCTTGCTGGGAATAAATTGCTCTTTTTTTTAAGTATGCCTATTTTGATGTCTTTTCTTTTCAAATGTTGAATTTCTATCTTAGATTTGGTTTGTTCCAATCTGACAACATAGACATTATTGAATTGATTTCTAATTTTTTTTCTTCTGCCTTTCTCTTTAAATAAGGGACTACCTCAACTGCAGAACTCTTTAAAGGAAGACAAAAATAATTTTTTAAAGTATAATTTTAGCTTCAATTAGATATGATATTGGGACAAGGATTTAGAAATAAAAATGACAAAAATCCCTATACTATACTTGTCTGAATATACTGGGAACTCCCATCCTCAAACTGAATGAAAACTTTGATATTAACTATTGAAGAAACACTGGGAAAACATTCTGTAAACAAAGAAAGTGAGCAGAGCTGCAGTTGAAGTGGGTCCCCTTCCTATGCATAAATTATATTTTCTTTTTTCAATCTGATGATTACATTTAATTTGTATATTTTACTGCTTTTAAATAGGGACGTGTTTGAATTGTTCTTATAATTTGAGAACCTTACTGAAACTGTTATAGTTATTAATTATGATTATATTTCTTAGTAAATTTTGCATGTTGAAGAAGTTGCAGCTTAGGGTTTGTGAGATTGTCAATGTTAGAGTTCTGTTCTTTCTTTTTGTTGATGGGCATGAATATGCTCATTTGTTTTTGTATATTGCCCATCCCTTCCTTACAGCCAGAAGCTCTAATGCTGCTAGATCACTTCGTTCTGCACTTACATGGACATGGCAACTGACTTACACATTCACCCCCATCATCTTCATCTGTGTAGTACACTCATAGATTGTATATCCCTACTTCATTCTCCTGAGGCATCTTTTCTTCCCATGACTCCCCCCTCACTTCCCCACCTCCCTCTCTTTAGCATTGTTTCAAATTTTATGTGCAGTCATCCATTCCTTAAAACACTCACACTCCAAATTTTAGGGAAAAATAAAAAGTTTTTTCTTTTAAAAAGAATGAATAGAAAGAAAGAAAGAAAGAAAGAAAGAAAGAAAGAAAGAAAGAAAGAAAGAAAGGGTAAATGAGTCAATCTCAATTCCCACTGAGGATGTGATCCACTGAGCACTGCTTTTGAGTAAGTTCTATTGATGTTGGATGCATGGGAGCAGTAATTGGGAAAAATATGCCTCCAATCTACTGAGGTGAAAGTAAACACTAATTTGGCAACAAAAACGTAATATAGTTTTTTAAAATTAAATCATAACAAAAGAACTGTTTGTTCTTTTTTTTTTTTAAAGGGAAAATTTTGACAATTTTCAAGAATACAGAAAAAACCCAAATAAATAAGAAAAATAATTGGAAAAAAAGTTCCAATTTTCTTATAGTGCAGGATTTTTTTTTCTTTTCATGTTACGTGGTGTGGATGTATGTGTTGTTGCTTCCCTTATCATCCTTTGTTGTATATAATTATTATACTTTAAAATAATGAAAATAATAATTTTGAACAAAAAAGTTTTTTAAAAAAGAAAAAAAACAATAGCAAAATAAAAAAAGTTTCTCGAATGTGGCAATTCTGCTTATCCAAGAACATTCTTACACAACTTTCTTTTATAAATTTTTCTTTCATGCCAAAAAACATGCGGGCAATTTGTTGATGTAAGTTGACAATATGAAATCAATGTGGTATGATGCTTTTTTCTGACTATTTCATATGTATTTTCAGTTTTGTTTTTTACCAATCATATTTTTTTACTTTTTCTTGAACAATTTTCATTTTCAATTTTCTTGGTTTCCCCCTCCCTTTTTTAATACAATGGCTTACTTGTTCTTGTCACTTTTCATTCAGATTTTTTTCACTTTTGCGTGTATTTTATTTTTCCATTATTTTTCAGTATATAATTGGTTCCGGCTCCATTGTTATACTTAATTGTTGCAAAATGTTTATTTTAACATTGGCTTTTATGATCTGCATTCAATGTGTACTGTTGATAATGATATGCTTATGTTTTTGTAGGACGGTAACACAATCAGTTATATTTTCCCACCCTAGTATTATTCTACTTTTCTATTGTCTCTTGTTTCTTTTATATGTTGGAATAGATATTCAAAAAAGAACAAAGGAAATTACTTACATTGGCCCCCCAAAATCCGTGCTTTTCTGAAAAGTATAGCTGTCACATTCCTTTTTTTGGTCAAGAAGATACTCTCAGGTGCACTTTTGGTCCAGTTTCTATGCTATAAACATTCTACTTTTCTGCCTAGATGTCTGAGAAGGAAAAAAAAGTATGTTACATTTAAGAAAACAAGAGATTTTTAAATGATCTGAAGAATAGCATGCAGACAAATACAATAAGGAACTCTAGTTCTAAGAATAAATGATAATTACTTAGAAAATGGAATTTACCTGGCTCACTAAGCTGCAACGACTGCACAAAAAGCCCTTTTAAAAAGAATGGAAGGAAAGAAGAAAGAAACAAAATGAGGACATCTAAGAAAAAGTGTATTTGGTAAAAAGGAACAGATCAAATGCTACCTTTTCAGTTTAGCTTCTAGGCTTGTACAGCAAAATCTCTCTATTACACAAGTCTGCATAATTGTGTTGGTAGGAAAAAGAAGATTCTTCTTTTTCAAGCTGACCACCAAAGAGCAAACAGAATCAACTAAGTGACATTTAAAACTTGCTGTCTTGAATGCTCTTTGGACTGTGCTCCAGGAACAGTAGCCAAGGGAATAGTAGTCATGGAACAACATCTAAGGACTAGGAACAGGTGACTTTCAGGGCCCACATCCATTGCAATGTCTTTCTCATCATCCTTCACCTTGTATTTTATTTCTTGGGCTGTATTAGGATCAGTTGATGATCCATAAAGGTAACTCTTGCTGTTAAAGACCCTGTCTCGAATTTTGGTGCATAGATGAAGAACAGATCCCACCTCCCCCCCATTCTGCTCCTGCCCTACCCATTTTTAATTAGACCATAGTATTTGGCCTTATATTAATATTGATGTTTTAGTGTATATAATTTTTATCTTTTATAATTGTAAGCCGCTCAGAATTACCCTGTGGTAAGATGGGCGGCTAATAATTTAAGTAAACCAACAAACAAATGCCTCTTTGAGTAAAGAAATGTAAAGAGTCCCCAAGTAGTTAATCACAGTTGTTCGTGCTAAATTATGGTCCCAGGCAGTTTCTGACAAATCAAACTTATGATTAGATCTGAGTTACCGTCTGTCAGAGTTGCATATATTAATGTATATGCACTAAGAATAAAAGGAGAGCATTTACAATTTCATTCTGCATTTAGATGCCCATCTACTTTATATTACAGTTCTTGAAAGGAAGGACATATGAGACCATGTAGCAGGAAAATTAAAACCTCCCTGGCAATAAAACAGATTGGCACATCCATAAACTGTGAGCATACAAAATCCCACAGTAATGGTCCAGAAATATCTTTTTTGTTTAAAAGTCCAGACAAGGGCATATGAAGTGAACTGAAGTACAAACATCCTTGGCTTCCAGTTTCATTCTTTTTTCTGCTTTTTAGAGCGGCCCCTTTGTACACGAGATTCAACACTTTTGCAATCTTTGTGATTCTGTAGAGCTTAAATGGTGGTAACTTTCTTCATGAAAGATCATCAGTGGATTTCTTTAACTGTCAGGCTGTCAGGTGAGGCTTTCCACAATGGAAGAGAAAAGCCCATTCCTTGTGGGATAAGTTGTCAGCTTTAATTAATTAAGCTTGGAAAGAGATAAGGGAATATTAAAAATATTTAACTGCTAATGCAGGTTCTTATCAGCATCAGGTTTCCAGAAGCAAAAGGTGGCATTGTGGCTTTGAATATTTTATCCTGTTAGCGCATAAAGAGCTAACAAGAAAGCAAACTCTTGGAGGACTTTTTAAAAATGTCCTATACTTTTTTTCCCCCTGAAAAGAGGTTGAAAGAAAAGAATGAAAGTACAAGCTTCCATGTTTTTCTCTTTTAAAAGGGAAAATAATGATTCGAGCATTTTTTTTCCAAAAGTTTTTCTCCTAAAAGTTTATTTAAATTATAGTGAAAAGAAATAAACTTGTGAAATTCACTTCAGCTGACATTTAACGTTTTTCTATTTCACTTGGAAGGACAGAAGGAATGTTATGTGTTCCTGTGTATATTTATCATCATGCTTTATAGGAGACCTTATTGTTACAGTTGTCACTGTCTTCCTCCTGACAAGTCATAGGACTGTCTTTCTCAGGAAAGTGAAAAATAAGAGGATTCTCTAATTATCCCTCCATTGTTTTCTCCTCTCAATCTATTACTGGTCACTTGGTGCTCTATGCATTCCTGATCTGCCCACAAATTCTATTCAGTTCAGAAAGGCTCTCATTAAATTTTCAACACTCCATCTTTTCCAGTGTCAAAAAGGCCCTCACTGGAGATCAGCTCCAGAGGAGTGAATTATATATCTATAAATATACCCATAAAACAAAATAGAGGGTAGCCTTCAAAGCAAAAATAGACCTTTTATTTCCCCAGTGATATTGCTAATTTAAAGGAAAGCCCAAGTCTATCAAGCAAATGCCCCAGATTTTAAAATGCTAACTTTAAGAAATATGGAGTGTTGATTTCAAAAAGAAAAAAGAGAAGCAATTTTCACAGGAGCTCTTGGATGTTTGCATTACTAAAGATACCATTTGTCACCAGACACACCTCAATCCTCTCAGAATGGCTTCTTCATTGTATCTGTTTTATTTTTATCTGGACAAACAGAAGGTGATTTGGCATCATGAATGCAGCAGAAGCCATTATAAGTGCTGCATTCTCTTTCAAACCCCCACACTTTATTGTCACACAATAAATGTGTGTGTTGCCTTCTGCTGGAAACAAAAACTATCTAGGGAAAAGGAGGAGGCCAGATCTAAGTTTATTAGGTTGAACAATGTCTAGGTAGAGCAACACCTAGAAGTTTAAACAAATTAAATTTGGAACAGATGCAGATACACGGCTTGTCCCCACTTATATCACAGAGTCAACATCAGTGGTGGGCTGCTGCCGGTTCAGACCAGTTTAGGCGAACCGGTAGTTCTGACATGCCCTACCCACCCACCCTGGCGCTATCACATCCTATATAATTGCTGTGTTTTTGATGCCGTGCACATGTGCAGAAACTCACATTTTCGGTTCCAGCCAAACCGGTTGTTATAACCGGCAGCAGCCTACCACTGGCCAACATACCCTGGCAGTGTGCTTTCTCTATTTTGTCCTCATGACATTGCGTTCTCTCTTACCAATCATGAGTGAGACAGGCTTAAGTAATCCTTAACACTGGAATAAATATGTTAAAGAAGTTAAGATAGTTTTTACCATTGTTATCATATTGCCCAAGAGTAGCCTCAAGGTATGTAAAATTTGTTAGGCTTAGCTATTGATTACCTTGAGGTAAGTCAGGTGATGGGCATGGATACGGATTACAATGAGAATAGCCATCTTCAATTCAATCTAGCCCAAGAGTGTGCAACCATGGCAACTTTAAGACTTATAGACATGGGACTATGGGACATGAATATTGAAGTCCACAAGTCTTAAAGTTGCCAAGATTGGATACCTCTGGGTTACTCTAATCAAGGATGAATGCATATACTTCAGCTGAGGAGGAAACTCGCATTCTCTTCTATAAGAATTCCATTTTATGTAGGACTCTGGCCTGACTCTGCATTTTCTCTTGTTAGTCAAATGATTAAGGGTGCTACAATAGCCACTTCTTTCAAATATTACATTGTCTGACTTTGTTCTTTATTAATCCAGCAATTTTTAATTAGTAGCTTGATTCAGCTACTCAATATTTATGTGGGCTGCCTTTAGATTTTCTCGCTATTCCTTTGAGTTTGGGAATTCATATTCTGAATAAATAAGCAATAGGCAGAATAATGAGCAGAATAATAGGAACTGAACATATTAGATTGGTCAGTATAGATGAGTCACATGAAGTACATAAAAATGTATTGACAATACTTCTGAGGCCAGGAGGTAAACTGGTGCATTTGGCATTCATAAGCATTCCCCTTCCTAACCAAGTACTTGGAAATCACATCTCCCTTCTTACTATACATTTAACAAGGGTGTCAAACTGGTGGCCCACGGTCTGGATGCATCACACACAGGCCACACACACACCAGCTCCGCAAAGGGAAAAAAGTCATGAAATGTCACGTGACGGCAACGCGATGCCATGAGTTTGACACCCATGCCATACAAAGACCTGCATTAAAATGGGAATTTGAATAAGCTTCTATAGATATAGAGAATTCATTGGATCCTTAACCAAAACATAACATATGGAAAGCAAGTTTTGTGCAGTGGTGAAGATGGCAGCCTAGAAACCAGGAGATTGTGAATTCTAGTCCACCTTAAATATGAAAGCCGGCTGGATGACTTTAGGCCAGTCAACTCTCTCTCAGCCTAACTCACAACGCAGTGTTCTTGTGGAGAAAATTGGAGGAGGAAAGAGTATTAGATACGTTCATGAACTTGAGTTGCTATAAAGTAGAATAAAAATAAATAAATAATAAATTAAAAGAAAAATATTCAATTCAATATCTCCCAGCATCATTTTGGTCTTGGTTTCCTTGTCCTGAGTGCCTCTCAGTCCTTTGAGATAGTCCAGGCAGGAAGCCAAAAACATGAGTACAGGATGCAGTAACAGAATTTTGCAAGTCTGAAAGCATTTTTCCTGCTCCGCTCCCTTTACTTTCTAGAGCAGTAGTCTCCAACCTTGGCAACTTTAAGACTTGTGAATTTCAACTCCCAGAATTCCTCAGCCAGATTTGCTTCAATTCTAGGAGTTGAAATCCACAAGTCTTAAAGTTGCCAAGGTTGGAGACCCCTGATCTGGAGACTAAGGAGTCTCTTTTCCCTCTTCCCTCCTTTGGAGTCAGATTTTATATATCAGACCGTTTTATAGGCTATGACTATTTTTCTTGTTTCCCAAAGTTATTGTAGCCCATTACAGTTCCCCAGACATCATGAAAATCTCTTGAACTTGCCCCTGCTTTGGCTGCTATGATGTTACCAAATTTTATAAAATTACTTTTAGACATTCTTTCTCTACATTAGTGCAACTCCAATATTCTCCCCCACTCTGCCAACCTGAATTATTACGAAACTGGCCTCTCTTTTTTGCCTGTCAAGCTAGTTCTCTGACTGTAAGCATCAATGACAAGATAAAAGAAAAAATAGCTATTAATAATATAGCACACTGAAATGAAATCAACCGTTAAAATGAAATTTTTGATTTTTTAGATCAGAATCTTACAATCATCTTGTGATTAGAAAAAGATATATCCATGCACCTTACTGCAAAACAGCCAAGGTTTCCAAACTCTATTCTCAGTCTAAAAAAGAAGAGTTGTCTTTCCCACCAGCCTTGGGTAGGTGACATTTCGGCTGTGCGCTAAATTCTTTATAAAAATCAGAAAGTTTCATAACAAAGGCACTTCAGATGCTTTAGACAGGCAATTAAGAACTCACAATCTTAAAACTTCAATCCTAAATCACAGATGGCATAATTAAGGAGAGATAAATGCCATTATATAATGCTGGCTAAATTGCATTCTCAATAGACCTTGAATAATGCTCGGGAACTTTCAGGAGTCAAAACATTGCTTGATTCCATGTTAACTTTCCCTGTATATAAATGCCTGTATATAAATCTAAGGATCTAAACAAATGAGGGTACCAAGTTGACTTTTTCTGGTTCTGAAAGTTAAGGAGACCTAGAATTGATTAGTACATAGGGTGGGAAATTCCCAGAGCTGTAGACTAGACTGAAAAATTGAAAAATATTCCAGAAAACAATAGCAAGCCCCTTTGTAGTGCTATAGAATATGAGAAAACTACATGGATAGATTAATGAATTCACCAGCAGTGAAGCTCAAATGAAAGAAAATGACTTTTTGGCAAATTGAGAAAGTTTGTCAATTCTTAACAATAGACTAACTATCTGGGCAGCAATGAAAATCAAAAAGAGATAATAATAGGTTGAAACAATAGCAGCAATTAAATGAAATAATTGCTCAGTATAGGAAGATTCAAACAAGAACCTCCACTGTTAAGAACTAAGCTTTTCCAGCAGTTCCAAAATAGCTTCTTTGTATATGATTACTGCATTTTCAGCAAGGAAAAATATACGTTCTCTTTGGAAACAATACCATTTGCTTTATAGACTATTTCTAGTTGGATTTAAATATTTTGAACTAGGAAGGCTCAGTTATGTACTGAGTGACATACTGGGTATATCTCCTTCCCTCTCAAAAAACAATATTATGTAAATCATGTCATTACTGCACACCCAACCAATTAAGGTTACTGAGAATTTAGTGCCTTTGAATCAGTGGAGCAAGTTAATTGAGAATAGCTTAACATACAGTACATTTGTTTCAGTTGAATTTTATTGATGATACTAGGTTGGGGTGTCGAATTTGCATTGGTTACAAGTATTTCAAATCAGGGGTGGGTTTAAAAATTTTAGCTGGGGTTCTCTGCCCGGTTGCTGGGTAGGCATGGCCATGGTGGGCCATGCCTAGTTGGCTTCCTGCACCATGACATGGGGGAGCGTTTTTGCCCTCCCTGGTCTCCGGAGGTTTTCCTTGAGCCTTCAGGAGGGTGAAAATGGCCTTCCCAAGGCTCCGGAGGCCCTCTGGAGGCCGGTAATGGGCCTGTTTCCGTCCTTCCTGAACTTCCGGTAGGCCTGTTTTTCACCCTCCCCAAGCCTCCATGCATGCCCTGCCCTTACCTGCATCCAAAGTGGGCCACGTGGGGACTCCTGGGAGGGGTGGGGTGGGAGGGGCCAGCCAGGAGTGGGATTTGGGGGTTCTCCGAACTGCACAGAATCTTAGCTAGAGATTCTCCCGAACCCCTGCGAACTCCAGCAGCCCACCCCTGTTCCAAATTAAGATCTCCTTGCTTGGTCAAAGGTTTTGCAGAAATCAAGATATAGCGCATCTGGTAATCACCACATGCTGCTTTCAGATCAATCCCTTTATGATCCACACAAGAATCTGCCAGGACATTTTTATCATTCCCTGGAAGCTTCTTTTTCCTTTTTTTGGCCCATCTGATTTAAATCCATTTTCTAGGATTTTTCAAGCTATTTCATAAAACTTTGGTCAGACAGTTGAATTCCTTTAATGTCTTAGGATGCAGTTCATTCTGAAGATTTAAATTTATTTGAAGTATATAGGTATTGCTGATTATTTTTTGGTCACTCTTAAAGATCAATCTTGCCCCTTTACCTTCTTCTAACAATTTATTAGTACACACACTCTTTTCTTCAACAATAATATCCAACATATCCAACAAATTCTATGCAGCCCTGATTATGAAAGAAGTAGCAGCGATGGTAGAAGAATTTCCATTTGGCTACATGGAGCATTTTTAAATGGATGCAACCTTCCAGGTTCTTGGGAGATGTGAATGGACATTTTATTTGACTAATTGCAGTTATTTGAGTTACACACTGATCTTAAAGTGCACCTGATTGGTATCTTTTTGTTTGCTTCTTCACTTGATCAATTCTAAATTTTAAAAGTGAGATAGCCTTTTAATGGCCTGAGTTGTGATATAGTTAACCTTAAAATAGCTTGGGTGTAAACAAGGCTCAGTTCATATTTGTATTGGGATCTTTTCAGACTCCAAAGACTATTGGATAGACAAGAAAATTAACAGATGTCCCCAAATAGGCCAATATCAAGCTTCTTCTGTAATGCTGCTAATAAATTGCACAGATATGTTCATGGAGTCTCCAAGAAGTTAGCATGAGTGGAGGGACATTTTACTTTTAAAATCTTTCATATGTTGGGAATTAAAACAAAAGCGTGAAGATAATTCTAACTAACTAGCTATTATAATGAAACATGCATTTACTGAAAAGTCTTCAAATATTACATTGAACAGAAGAAATATATGATGTTAGTTAGTATTCAGCAAGTCAGTCTGAGAGTATCTTCAACAACCAATTAAATACATCCTGTCTTTGAAAAGTTGCAAGGGAGGGAAACTGCATCCAAATATTGGGGGAGGGGAGTATATTTACAAAAATGTAGAGCCCTTTTGTTGAGAGAGAAACTGCTAGTTTCATGCAGCTGTCCACATATATGTGCAGGTTTATACACTCAGGTTTTGAGACAGGTGAGGTGAATATCACATCTTGCATTGCATTCAAGATGAACTAACCTTTTCCTTTTTTCTTTTCTTCTGTCCAGGAGGTGAATTAGTTATCCCTCTTCTTGTAGAAGACCCTTTAGATATCCCTCCTATTACTACTCGTGCACCTTTCATTACACTCCCCACTACCTTCCGTCCCCTCCTCACCATTATTGAGACCACCAAAGATTCCCTGTCCATGACCTCTGAGGCGGGGTTACCTTGCTTGTCGGACCAAGGCAGCGATGGTTGTGATGATGATGGCTTGGTGATATCTGGGTATGGCTCAGGGGAAACTTTTGACTCTAACCTACCCCCTACTGATGATGAAGATTTTTACACCACCTTCTCCTTGGTAACAGATAAAAGTCTTTCCACTTCAATCTTCGAAGGTGGCTACAAAGCACACGCACCCAAGTGGGAAGCCAAGGACTTTAGACCTAACAAAGTCTCCGAAACTGGTAGGACTACTATCACAGCTTTGTCCCCTGAGCTGATCCGCTCCACAGCTTCGTCCTCGACTGGGATGGTGCCCAAATTGCCAGCTGGCAACATGAATAACCGTGACCTCAAACCCCAGCCTGATATAGTCTTGCTTCCGTTGCCCACTGCCTATGAGCTAGACAGCACAAAACTGAAGAGCCCGCTAATAACTTCCCCCATGTTCCGTAATGTGCCCACAGCAAACCCCACGGAGCCAGGAATCAGACGGGTTCCGGGGGCCTCAGAGGTGGTCCGTGAGTCGAGCAGCACAACGGGAATGGTCGTCGGCATTGTAGCTGCTGCTGCCCTCTGCATCCTGATCCTCCTGTATGCCATGTACAAGTACAGGAACAGGGACGAAGGGTCCTATCAGGTGGATGAGACGCGTAACTACATCAGCAACTCAGCCCAGAGCAATGGCACGCTCATGAAGGAGAAGCAGCAGAGTTCAAAGAGCGGCCACAAGAAACAGAAAAACAAGGACAAAGAATATTATGTTTAAAAACAAAAAAATATATTTATATATAAATATATAAATATTGAATGAGCTATAACTGAACCAAAACTGTTGCAGCCAACGAGATTGGGAGAAACCGTCTGCGGTTTAAAACCAATGTTGAGCATAAACATTTCAGTCGTTGACTGCTAAGTTTTCAAATCACTGCTTGGAGTCCCCAAACTCTGCCCTCCTGTATTATAAAGCACATATAGTGTTCAGAAGAAGGCCTCCCCAGCATATCCATGTTGGCAGACTTAAAAGCCTTCCGAGTTCCTCCTCAGCTGAACTGTTCTGCAAGGGCAGAAGACTTCACGGCTTACTTGTTTCGTATCGCCAAGTGAGTCTTTAATGATGTTCACAATCTTTGACTGTACTCTATTTTTTTTCAGTTTATTATTTTAAAAAATAACAAAAAAAAAACAGAAAAAGAAAAAAAGTGGAAATGTTAGAAACAAAACAGAACAACTGATCTGGCCATGTCCAGCCTGAGTATCATTTTTCAAGATGTGAGGGGGAAAGAAATAGTAATACTAATAATAAAAAATGGTTTGGGGTTTTCATTATATTTTTTGTCTGAGTTTTTTTCATTTTCTGTGAGAGGTTTTGGGAGAATGAGCCAGGACATAAGTCAAGAAGAAATCTTGGGGAAAATATACTAAATAAAGACTGTTGCCATATATGAACTCAAGTTCTATCCACAGTGTTTGCTCTACATATCAGGTTGTGTTGTCTCTTGAATCTGTTGTCTGCAGTAAGTTGTTAACATAAAAAAGAAAGGTGAGGAAGAGGCAGTGATGGTGATCATGCCGAAAATGATGGTCATGAGAAATTGAACAATCCCAGATACTGGCTCTAGTTATTTGTAAGCAAAGTCATAAGAGAATAACAGTTTCTTCTTTGACTAGAAACCCCTAGCCATGACTGACTACCATTTGCTCAACTATGGGGAAAAAACAACAACATCAAAATCAAACCAAAAGTAATTATTTCCAATTGAATAGTCCAAGCATAAATAAGGGAGCCATTGTCTGGTTCTTTGGCTGAGGACATTGTATGAATGCAAAGAGTAGTGATCAACTGAATAAAGTCTTTAGAAAGATTATGGAGTTTGTCTTGTGACAAAAACACATGTCACACAAGCCAAAAAATGTCACGGAGGAATTCAAAATAGGGACTGTGCTTTAAAAACAAAACCAAACCATGATGGTATGTTTCATATGTAACAATTTAATTTTGTAGATTGACATTTCTGATTCGCTGTCCTTCCATTTGCCCTATGCTCCCTATCCCTTGACTTTTATATGAAAGAAGATAAATTTAAAAAGTCCTTATGACACACAGAAAAAATAAAGGAGCTTATTAATAGTATAATATATATATAAATAAATAAATATAAATATATATATATATATACAGACACAGATATATTTATCATGGTATGTTTGATGGGATGACTGGAACTGAAATGCTGTTAAAATCTTAATATGAAATGAGACTGTTGTAAAGAAAAAATGTTTTTACAAAACAGCAAAAATCTAAATTTTAAAAATGTGAACAGAGTGTGCATTTTAACCTTGTCACAGTTACCTGTGTCAAAAAGAAAAACAATTTTCAGATAAGAATAATTTTTTGTTTATATATTTTACTACATTTTTTTTTTTTTGGCTGGTGTAATTTCTAGATGGGTACCCTAATGTACATAAAATGCTCTGAGATTTCATTGAGTTGTTGATTATATTCAGTGTACTTAATTGTTGGATTGTTTCTTTTTCTTTCTTTTTTTTAATCTCTTCCATTTTTTTTAAAGAGCAATTTACTGTACAGTAAAAATAATCAACTGGTGTTTTCTGGCCACAAATATCATGTGCAAAAAATAACAATAATAAATAAAATCAAACAAGGAAGACAGCGAGATTGATAGAAACAGGGAAAACATAAAACTTAGAGGACTCTGGCAAATTTAAAAAAAATGTACAATTTTCCTGTGTACAGATGAAATCTAATCAGCTGTTTAGGTTTAGAAATCTACTCTTGCTGGTGTTTATAAGTCGCATGAATCTTTGAAGACGTGTTATCTAATGCACACACGCACATGGGAACAATAAAAAGAAGGCAGCCTTCTCATATGCTTTGAGAAGAGGCTTACCTGGCTAACAAATCTTTTTGGTGTGTGTGAGGTTTGTTTTGTTTTCTTTGGTTTAATTTTTAATTTTTTTACACTACAACAGAGTAAGAAAGAAAGAAAGAGAGAGAGAAAGACTGGTTTTTAAAAGGTGAAAGAATGACTTTCAACAGCCTCACTGGCCAAACATATATGGAGTTGATTATATCTTGATGTCTGTAAAAGATTGCTGCTGTTCTTGGAGTCTTGTGAAATGATTTTCTGCTTTTTTCTTTTTCTTTAGGAAAACCCACTTTTCTTTTCTTCTCTCTGTTTGTTTGGGACAGATTTTGGGGAACATGTGCATTTCTGTCTGGAAGCTTCTCTCATTTCACTATTATTTTCTGAACAGAACTGTGAAGATTTTTGTTAACGTTATTGTGCTGTTATCTCTCACTTTTGTTTCCTTTCTTCTCTCCATCCTTTCTTTTTTTTCCCCGATTCTTTTCTTTTCATAATTGCCTTTTTGTTCAAGAATATGCTTAGCAATAAAATGTTCTTCCCAAAGCCCTGTTGTTGCTGTGACTTTCTGTCCAAAGAGAGAAGGGATTTTCCTTTTTCTTAAGAGATTTGGGTTATAAGAATACTTGAGCTAATTTAACAAGTTTGTTCTGCAAGAGAGCTTAGTGGGGGGGAAAAGATGCAGGATTGTCACATTTTTAACTTCACAACAAACCTTGGACTAAATTAGTCAGTGAGCTTTCTGGGCTAACGACTTCAATCTTTATACCCATTTATACCCACTCTATACTCTAAACCAGAGGTCCCCAAACCCCAGGCTGCGGCCCACCACCGGGCCGAGGCCTATTCGGAACTGGGTCCCACAAGCAGGAGGTCCATATGCACACATGCGCGTGAGCTTGATTTGCACAAGTGGCAGACCAGCACCCATGCACATGCGAGCACAGCTCAACTTGCATAAGTTGAGCTGCGTAGACATGCACGTTCGTACCAGCCCGCTGCTCGCGTTGAAGTTGAGCTGCAGGTGCACCTGCATACTGGGCCGGTTCTCCCCTCGCTCCCTGGGCAGCAAAGCTTGGGGGCCACTGCTCTAAACCAATGGATCACACTTTTGCTCATATTGTTTGGTTTATGAACAATATCTGGTTCTCAGATACTAGTATATAATAAAAACCAGGAGGGTTTTGTTAATTTGCTCATTTATTGATTGTTTGGATGTGCAAATTTATCAATCGGTTTTCTAGGCATCATTAAAAAAAAATCCTCAGAATAAAAATATGTAAGACTTTTAAACTCCAGTAAAAAAAAAAAAAACAACCCGAAGACAGAAAGAAAAAGCAAAGTCAGCACGATAAAAGTAGTCTTTTTAAAAACTAATTTATCAAATTTAGGCACTGCCCCATCTCATTCTTAGAGTTTAAAGAAAAGGTTGATAAAATAGAAGAATACATGATGTAATATTGATGTAATATTGATGTAATATTGATGCAATGCATCCAGCCAGCCAGCCAAAAAAAAGAAAGCTGTTCAAGTGATTACAAGAACAGAGACTTTAAAAACCTCTGTATTGAAGGCTTAGTATTGAAAGCAAATTGAAAAACTATACACTTAAAGAAAATATACAATACATGTGAAGATTCTGAAAATGATTTTGGGGTAAATGGAAGGATGGTGCCATGTTCCCAATCTGTTACTTGTTTTATAGCCCTCAAATCAAGCCAGCAGTCTTGATAACATTGCCACAGTCATCATTCTATACCAGTTGTTGTCAACTCTGTTTTGGGCAATTCTAGGAATGATCCAAATAGTCATCAAAAGATCCAGAAGTGCTGCAGCCAATATCCAGAAAGGAGGAATGTGGATCACCAGCCTAAATTGTTAAAAGTCACATCATACAGTAAAGCCTTTTTCAGCTGCTAATGACTGTGATCGGGTTTTCAAAATTGTTCTCAAAGAGGTGAAGTTGATTCTTCATGGCAGTGCAGTTGCTTCAGAAATAGTTTGAATGTTGCTCATTTAGTCTGAATAACTAACAGTGATCGTTTTTTTCTTGTCTGGGTCAACTCTTTGAGCTTCCTTCAGTCTATTCCAGGAGCTTCGTCTTCTTGCAAAAACAAGTAGGCTGCATGTCCTACTGATTTTTTTTTTTTTAATTTGATTTATATGCCACCCTTCTCCGGAGACTCAGGGCGGCTTACAATGCGTTAAGCAATAGCCTTCATTCTTTTGTATATTTTATACAAAGTCAGCTTATTGCCCCCACAAACTGGGTCCTCATTTCACCTACCTTAGAAAGGATGGAAGGCTGAGTCAACCTTGAGCCTTGGAGAGATTCGAACCAGCAGAAATTGCAGGCAGCTGTGTTAATAACAGGGTGCACTGATTGATGAAACTACCCATTTCATGTGGATGCTAAATTCACATGGGAAAAGGAGGCTGACAGGAAGAATTCCATAGGACCACAAAGTGAAATTGCCACATAGAAGGAAAATGCCATTATTCTAAACAGCACAAAATTTGCATGCTGAAGGTCCCCAGTCTGAGTCTTTCCTCTTCCCTGCAAATCTAGGATCAGACAATATCAAATTATAAATTATTAAGTTTGGGAGTCATGAATAAAATAGCCTAAAATGGTTTAAGATTAGAAATATAAGGAAAGTATGATTCAATCAGATGCAGTTTCATGACATTTTTCTTAATGTCTTGATGCTGCAAAAAGAGAGATGGCTGTCAGGATCATGCATGCATTTTCCAACTAACACCACCCAGAAGCACAAGAATGAATCTTGCTGTGAACTTGGAAAAGAGCCTTTACTTTTGAGTGATGTGCTGGAGAAATTTGCTGAACTTCTCGTGGCTACAGTGCTGACTGTGTCTTGGTTACAAGATGGCCAAGGAGTATGTATATTGGTTGCTTGTCTTTCATTCCCCAGTTACCTCTTAGCTATATGAATTTACTTGGCTTTGTATTTGTACCTGCACTCAGCCCATGCAGCCATGAGAGACAGTTGAGTAATGGAATAATTGTCAGGGCAAATAATGACAGCAAGAACAAGAATAATAATAAGGACCCGGCCTTCATTGCATTTTATAGGAGCAAAATTGGCCAAACCACCATAAAAATTTGAGAAAAAGAGTGTGTTTTACAAATATTGGAAGAAGACCTTATTCTGTCTTCCTTTCCCACTCAATGTGTATTTTAAATTATTCTCATTTTTTTGGGAAATAATATCTGAGTTGTAAAAACTGGATCACCACTAGATAGCAGTAAAGACATGCAAAAAACTCTAATTCTTTGCTGCCACTTTCTGGCTATCTGGATTTTTGCAGTCCAAATCTGGTAGCACATATAGAACAGGAATTCTGTTGTTGGTTTTTTGTTTTGTTTTGTTTTGTTTTGTTGTTGTTCTTTCCACTGCACATACACCAAGATGTGAAAAACAAAGTTCATAAGCACTTTGCTTTCACCAATAATGCAGTCCAGTGAAAGCAATTGGAACCCAAGAAAAATTGGAGAATGTATATAGAATTAATTTCCATAGTGGCAATCTATCTGAAAGGCTATCCCAAAGGTGCTTTTTCAAGAGGTAACTGGACTTACTTGTTTTTCTTTGAAGACGTTTCGCTTCTCATCAAAGAAGATTCTTCAGCTCTGACTGGATGGTAGGAAATGAAAAGATTTACGGTATATTCCTTGCAGACTAGCTGGTCTTTTGCATTCTTTTAGACAGTCATTGAGGACACTTGAGGATTTGTCTGTGTCCTCAGAGTTACCTGAATAGTGCAAATGGGTGTGGAGCCTTCTTGGAACTGCTGTTGTGGAGCTGTGCTTTCTGTAAGATGTTTTCTGCTCTGTGTCCCTTCACAGCAGTGATGGGCTGTTACCGGTTCTCCCCGATTTTTGCGAACCGGTAGTGGAAATTTTGAGTAGTTCGGAGAACCGGTAAATACCACCTCTGCCTTGCCCCACCCCCCAATCTATTTGCTGCCTCCTGCCTCCCAGCTGATTGGCTAGAAAGAAAAAATCAGGGCTCATTTGACAAAGAAGAGAAAAAAAACAAGACACCGTTGCTTTAAATTGAGAAGCCAAGAAGCCTCCCAACTGATCGGCTAGAAGGAAAAAATCAGGACTTGCTTCTCAGCCAGGAGATCACTTGGCAAAGAAGAAGGAAGAAGGGGGGGGGGGAAAGACGCCGTCACTTTAAATTGACAAGCCAAGAAGCAGCTGCTGGAAGGAGCGGCCTCAACAAATCTCTAAAAGAATGCAAATGACCAACTGTTTTCAAGTAATATACACTCTTCCATTCCCCACCATCCAGTGAGAGCTGAAGAAGCTTCTTGGATGAAAAGCAAAATGTCTTCAAAGAAAAACAAGAAAGCTGAGTTTCCTCTTGAAAAAGCACCTTTGGAACAACCATGACTTGAATAACTGAGAATCTCCATGGATATCTGAAAGGCTGTAGATTTTCCAGTTATGTTGGATTTCACTTTCTATATTACTCCAGCCGGACATGTCTTCATGTTCTGTGCATCAATGTGAATCAATTAATATAAAAGAGGTTTGAACTTTCAAAGAAAACTATTTCTAACTACCTCCAACAAATTACCATTTACCTTGGACAAAGAGACTCAGTCTCAAGTCTTGTCAATAGAAAAACCCTAATTCTAAAAGGGTGAATTTACTGGATGCCAATCTGTGGACTAAATCCCCAGATGAATCTATGGATTGACTATCTGCTCACAAACTCTATTATGGTAAAATCTGTCATTTATTTGCTTATCATGATATCTTGATAATAATATTCTTCTGATGCCTCTGTAAAAGCAAGCAGATCAATTCCTATATAACAGAACATATGAATATAAATCTGATTCCAGTTATAGTAATATTTGAAATCTATTGAAGATCATCTCAATTATTCAAGGCATTCAGGTCTCTTAGAATTGGAGAACAGAGAGAACAGGATGCGGCGATAAGAAAGCTATAATATGCCATAAAAAGGCAAGAATACCAACTGTGAATGTTTATAGATTTTGAAACAAATCACTTCAATGAATAATTGCTCATCAGGGATAGCGGTTCTGTTTCCTGTTCAATTAGTTTTCTGTTTGGAGATCTTTCCAAAATGAAGGCTGATATTAAACAGCAAAATCTTTTCGCCCAACCTCTGTTTTCTTATTTTGTTTGCATGCAGCTGTAGCCCAGGTCTTCATAAATTTTCAAAGTGAGACTCCCATACGTAATTCCTCCTGTGAGCCAAATCAATTAGGTTTAATTTAGGCAATTCAAGGTGTGAATTTATTTTCTGCTACAAATGCCAAGAAATATATTATAAACAGTTTACTATAGTTATAAAATCCTTAAAGTTGTTTGAAGCAGTTAACTTAAAAGTTTACGTCATGAATTAATTATAGTTACATTCACTCATAGAAAAGTAAAATATTTTTAAATGAAAAATGTAGTTTTAGGGTTTCAGGTTGTGTGTGTGTGTGTGTATGTGTGTGTGTGTGTAGTACAACTGGAATAATCTTAGAAAGAATATTCTTCCTATAGAAGTTAAATCATCACACCTTAGGCATGAAAACCAGCTAGGTGACTGGGCCAATTACTCTCTCTCCCCTCTCCTCAACAGGGTTGTCCTTGTGGGGAAAATAGAAAGAAGAAGCTGTACTAGAGATGTTCACCACCTTGAGTTATTTATAAAAATAATAAATGCAAGAAATAAATGGTATAAATAAATAATAAATCAATGGTACAGGCCATTCACCATCTCTGTATAACATTGCTTTTATTTTATTTTATTTTATTTTATTTTATTTTATTTTATTTTATTTTATTTATTTATTTATTTATTCATTCATTCATTCATTCATTCATTCATTTATTTATTTATTTATTTATTTATTTATTTATTTATTTATTCCATGTAAAAGTGTATGTGCATATTTGTGTATAATCCTTTATTTATCTACTGATATATACCCTAACAGAAATCTACAAAATTTGCAAAAGTTCTCCTCACGGTAAATAATTTAGCAGACACAAGAGGTATGGTGAGGAACAGTTATTATTAATAATGCATTAAAAGAATCCATATCTTGGAAATCCAAGATCAGGAAAATATGGTACTTGAATTATAACTGCTTCGTTGTAATTCTTTTGTATCAAAAGAAGCAGGATGCCCATCCGGTACCCTGTATTGTCAAGGACATTTTTATAGAGAGTGACGTTTAAAATACAGAAACAAATATCTCTTCAAAAGTCATTTCACAGTCCAACCTTCCTTCTTTTATTGATTTCATTTGTTCAGTAGCTTAGAACAGTGGTCATCAACTGGTGGTCCGTGGACCACTGGTGGTCCGTGAGAAAATTTTGGTGGTCTGCAGAAAAATATTGCACTAAATCAGGGGGCCGGATACGTGCAATGAACGTTTGTGAGTGTCGGAGTGGGGCAGAAATTCCAACTTGGGGTCTGCTTCAGCCTCCTGGTGTTGGGCTTTGGGTGAAGGCTGGAGGGAAGTGCCGCTGGTGGCAAAGAGTTGGAGGGCCTTGTTCCAGTGGGATTGCATCACGTCCTGGAACTGGCTGACCATCTCAGCCCGCTGAGCCTCCAGGCACCGGTACCTGGCCTTGCACTTCCTCGTGTCTTGCCTCTGCTTGGAAAGCCTATGCTCCTAGTCCTCAGTGAGGTGCTTCTGCTGAACCCCCTTCTTGGCCAGATCCAATTTGGATTGAGCTCTTTTGCCAACTCTTTCTCACGGTGGCTGCTTAGCTCAACAATTGCTTCCTGTTGGGGCCCTAAGGAGCCCAGGCGGGCAAGCGAGGAGTGGCTGGGTGGGGAGGGGCAAGTAGAGGCCAGCGAGACACCCCTCAATGTGAGTGACATAAAGTTGGCCACACCCACCCAGTCACATGACCACCTAGCTACCCCCACCCAGCCGGTCATTAAGCAGATCATATTAGTGGTTCGCGGGATTTAAAATTATGAAGTTAATGGTTCCTGAGGTCCAAAAGGTTGGTAACTCCTGGCTTAGAATGTATTTTTACAATGCATAATTAGAAGAGAAGAGATAACAAGAGAAGGCTTCATTTTATAGCGCGCACACACACACACAGAGACCCATTGACATCACATGCCTATGTCTTAATCTCAGGACAGAAACATAAACCATATGGTAGTAACTGCAAAAAGTCACTGTTGAGATAATCTTCCTACATATGAGATGCTAGTATTTAGGTCAACACTTTGAAAGATAGCTTGAAGTTGAGTTGCCAAGCTTAAGTTTAAGATGCTTCTGGCTGACTTTGCTCTGGTATAAACTTCCCTCACCATAGGCAACATGATGAGGTAAGAATAATTTAATCTTACTTTACTAGAAACCATATGTTTTAGTTTTCCAGACAAGTGAACTGCTTCTTGTTTAGACCTTCCTTAATTCATCTTCCTGCATGATACTATAATCAGAAAGGATTACAACAATGAGGGCACTGCACCAGAGAAATCTAAGAATGCGTTTAGGAACCAACCAAAGTTATTTGGAGTCAGTTGGCAGCCTAAATCAAATAAATTAAATTAAATGTTCAAGAAACTGATATATTTGGGTAGCAGTGTCTTCCTTTCCAGTCACAGCTTGTGTTTTGTAAAAAAAAAAAGAAGAAGAAGAATAAATCAGCTCATCTTGTTTTCAAGATCCTTTTTGCTTCTTTTCTTCATCCCATCAGCTTTCTACATTGAGCCCCAAATGATTTCTAAGCTCATCCCAATATCCACTGGCTGTAGCACCCTTAACATCAGTAGTCTGGGCTTGCTTTTGCCAATCTGATGGTTTTCAGGCAGGCTGGGGCTACAACAAGCATGCAATCTAGGAATTTTGGTAATTGCATGTCATCAAACCACCAGAATGTTTAAGAGTGGTCTACAATATCAAGCAATGAATGGCCTGTCATAGATCATGTCAAAAGGGGGACTTTCATATTGCTTTCTGTTGCTTGAAATATGTATTCAGTGGCAGAACAAGATACATACTTCAGTGAATTAAGAGCAGCTGAGTGATGATTCAGGTAACATAACGTGCTAGAAGTTAAGGCTTTTCTTCTTCAGATGTCATCATTTTTGCAAGATTATAACAAGTGTCCAACATGACTGATGAAAATTGGTGGAATCTTAGAATCTTAGTCCTTAGTCCTCGATTTACCACAGGAATTGAGTCTGGAATTACAGTCATAAATCACGTCAGTCATTAAGCAGACACTATGTAACTGAGCCCTATTTTACAACCTTTTTTTTTGCAGCTGTCATTAAGCAAAAGTCCCAGTCACTTAGCTGTCACTAAGCAAACATGGTGGTTTGGGGGAGGGGGGTTGGTGGGGTTTTTTTGCTAAACCAAAAGTAAACATTGATTTCTAGCAAAAGGCCATCGTAAATTGTAGTCATGTGAACACAGGATGCTGCAAACAGCTGTACATGCAGGCTGGTTGCCAAGTGTCACAAATATGATGATGTCACCGTGAGGGAGGACGGTGGGGTACCACTGCTGTTGTAGGCGGACTTCTTATTTCTTACTTTCACTTCTTAACAGCTCTTCCCATCAGGAAAGTTGTCCAGCTATTCAGTCTGGACCTGTTTTTTATTATTATTATTATTCTTTTGTTTTTGTCCTCTTCTTGGTTCAAGAAAGAACAGCTCTCTCCTTGCGCATGACATGTTTTTAGATATTTATAGAAATCTGGTAAGATATTTGTAGAAGTACGATAATATTTCCATCCAGCTTCATTAATAATTCTTCATAGGGCTTAATTTATCCTTTACTAACCTGCTAGTTCTCCCTGAATCCTCTCAACTTCTCCCTGTTTGGTACCCTGAAAGGAACAGAGTACTCCAAGTGAAGTCTGTGCAGCTTGGTGTCATCTGTAAATTTCCATTCAATTTGTTCTTTATAAAGATGCTGAATAGCACTGGATTAAAGCAGGGCCACAGAGGTTCCCACCAGGGGTAAAATGCACTTACCTTCACTACCAGATCGGAAATGTGAGTGCTTGCACCTCCTCCACGCATGTGCAGAGTCTTTTGCGCATGCGCAGAGGGTCAAAAATGGGATGTGATGACGTTCCCTTCAGATTAATTCAGAACTATTTATGAATGTCAGATACATGCAAATCCACAGCACTATAATATCCTCTAGCATGCATTTATCTATCACACTCAAAAGCAAATGGGGAGAGGATGTTTTAATTCCTTTTAACAGGAATATTAATTATGCATACATTTATGCAATCTATTTAAAACTGTCACGATATATTACAAAATTACAAAGAAGTTCAAAAATTATTCAGGCTCAAAATCCAAGAAGTGTAAACTAGACCATTTTTATTAGGATCACAGACCAGCATTACAAATGAAAACATTAAAAACAACAATAATGAAAATTTAAAACAAATTAGGTATTTTTTAAAAAATTCACTAGACCCTTTTTCCTAAGGATATATAGTAGAGATATATAAATTGCCTTCTAAGGAGCCTCATCTATAAATAGCTTACTTCCTCAGATACAAGCTAGATTTAACATCTATCAAATTCACCACATGGATCAGCCAATTTTCTCCATGCCATACAAGTATCATGTTGTAGTATGCAGGTTTTTTCCCGCTTGTTTCAGAGGTACAGTATGAAGTAAACACCTCCCACCACCTCGGTGTTCTTATGCAGCTTCAATTTTGCCTGAATCTTGACTGGCAATCATAAGCCATAAATTAAAACATTCCCATTAGTGAAGCAAAGGGCTGACAGACATAATAGACAAAGCACTCAAGAGCAGCCTCTGGGCTAAGGCATTTAAAACCTTCTATTTATTAATATTTTAAGAAGGGAGAAAAATTGACACACAGAGTAAATACAGTGTGGGTTTTTATGTTAAGAACATTTCTGCTTCAGAGCAGTTATCTCTCTTTGCCAGAATTGCCCTAGGGATTAAGATAGTTTTTAGGGATCAAATACCTTGGAGATTTATTGTAGCACTGACTGTTTACTCATTCACATTAAAATACAGAACTTAGCTTACTTCTCTGGGCATTCCACTTTCCACTCAGTAACTCTCTGCATATCTAATATCTCCCCATACACACAAATTCTCCCTTTTTTCATGCTTTCCTCCTCAGTCTTCCTCATGTACCAACTACAAATTACATTCTTAATATCCATTGCTTGAGTGAGAAAGAACTGGTCTCTATTTATATTTTTCAATACACAGCAGATTAATGAGTAGGAAAAAAAAAATCTATCCCAACTGGATTCCATTACAGCAATAAAATGGTATCTATAATCTATTTAAATAAGGGTAACTATTTAGAATGATGAGATCTGGGCTGCAAAACTCCAGATGAGCACTAGATGTCAGCAAAGAGTTATATTGTTGTGTATCTTTTTGTTACCATCTTGTTATCTAAATTCTTGCAACCCAGCCTAATACAACCATTGACATGCAGTCTAGATGGAGCCATCAAATACATAAAATAAAACTGTGTCTTGAATGAATTACTGTACTCTATGGCCAACCACAACATTTTCTGTTTTGAGACAAAGAACAAGATTGTGTCTATCACCTCTCCTATCTGAAAGTAAACTGAAGTGGCAATGGAATCCTTCCTGAACATGTGTGCTGTCCTGCTCACTCACACACACACTTAACTGTGGTTTAGTGAGTTTATTAATATTCCACAGTAATCCCCTTCACCAAAAAACACAGAACTGTCCCAATTAAGTGCAGACATGAGCAGACCAATGCTAGTCCACAGAGCAATGGCCAGATTCCACAAGACACTTGAATTTTTTTCAGTCAAACTTAAATCCATAACACAAGAGAGTTCATGGGGCAAGAAAACTCTAGAATATCCACAGCACAGTCAAGGCACTGTATCAATTCAAAATGAGGCAGGAATCACAATGACCAGAAAACACACAGTTAGGAAATAAACACATCGTTCCCAGCATTGTCTCTGCTCTGCTAAACAACCAGCTTCTGGTGCAGCCCATCAAGAAGGCTTTCTCCTCTCAAGTAGTCTGGTGACCTCTGTTCCTGCCTTTTCTCTGCCCTACATGTTCTTGGATCAGTGCAGAAGGCAGTTCCTCGTCCTCACAAACTGGCTGCAGCTGCATGTTTTCGCCACCTGGAGCTTCAGCCAAATCTCCCCAGATGGTTGCTTGGAGTCATCAATCAACTCAGCTCCTGATGTGCCAGAAACTGGTTCATCCTCCCCTGAGTTGACATCTAGAGAGGTACAGTATCTGGGGAAGCGTCCAGGGAATCATCACAACATGAGTGATGGGATTAAATTCTCCATTGCACTGAAGGCAGCAGGTAAGTATAGAGATCCTAGACATGCCGAACTATATTTAGTTCTTTCCTCCACCATCTTTGTTGCCATCTCCTGAAATCTACCATCCAAAGCATCCATCTACTTCAACTTACTGGTAGGATGGATTCTGATTTCCTCCCACTGACAGTATGACTTCAGGAACTATTACTTTATTGAAAAAGTATTAAAGTACATCAATGAACCCTACAGGGTTCATTAGCTATTTTGCATCACTAAAAATGACTATTCAACTTCAGGTGGCCCTGAACTGTGAGAGGATTGCAGGGAAGAATTAAATCCCACTACACTGCCAGAGAATCCTGCAATGCCTTGGTGTAGCATGGATTTTATGTTTTATGCTTTCTTTCTTTTGGAGAAAAAAACTAAGCCACAGCTCATCCTGAGATGAGACTTTACAAGGATTCTTTAAAAAAAAAAGTTAAAGAAACAAAGATAAATATTCAGCCACCTCATCAAATTAAGTACAGTCCAATTTATATACAAGTAATGTATATAAATGATAGCTCAGTGATTAAAGACACTGAGCTTGTCAGCTGGAAAGCTGGCAATCCAGTTTCAAGATCTGAGGGCAGCATGACAGGGTGAGCTTCTGTTACCTGCCCCATCTTCTGCCCACCTAGAAGTTCGAAAGCATGCAAATGCAAGTAGATAAATAGGTACCACTTCAGTGGGAAGGTAACAGTGTTCCATGCACCTCAGTGTATAGTCATGTAGCCACATGATGATGGAAGTATTTTCTGACAACTCTGGCTCCCTCAGCTGAGAAAAGGAGATGAATATTGCCCTCTAGAGTCAGACATGATTGGACAGGGGAAACCTTTCAGATATGATATACAAATGCTAAGTGGTATGTTCTTGAAGTTTAACCTTTTCAAACTTGTTAGCTGGAAGACAAACACCTATTATAGTGATTTTACCAAATCAATTAAACAATGACATTGCTCAGCCAGGTCCAATGGATCTATCTCTATGACATATACAGGCATACATACACACTGAGCTGTGGTGGCACAGTGGTTAGAGTGCAATACTGCAGGCTACTTCTGCTGATCACTGGCTGCCAGCAGTTTGCAGATCAAATCTCACCAGGCTCAAGGTTGACTCAGCCTTCCATCCTTCCGAGGTGGATGAGGACCCAGATTGTTGGGGGCAATATGCTGACTCTGTAAACCACTTAGAGAGGGCTGTAAAGCACTATGAAATGGTCTAAGTGCTATTGCTATACTTAAAACTATTTTCATCTTTTTGTTTGGGTTAGTACCAGGAGCATTTACAGAAGACAAATGGTGTACATGATGTCACATACATCATGAAATCATTCTGCAAATGAAGTGAATTATATATTTGGCCTCATTCGAGGAATGACATCATAATGTCGGTGATGTCCTGCTGTTTTCTAATGGATGTTCATGCTTAACATGCTGTCCCTGCTCAGTGTAGCAGCCTACATTCTATAGACATGGGAACTAAGCATCTGTTTGCCAACATTCCCCCTTCCTCCTTTTCTTCAGAGAGAGGGGGAAAAACCCTGTCTCAGGACCCCATGCTCTGTACTTTGGATGAAACGGACTGTGATCCCCTTTCTAGATATTGTAATACTTAAATTACTTAAGATAGTTCTTAAATGCCACAAGACCTTTAGTTATTTTTCTGCAAAAGAATAACACAGCTGACCCATCTGGCAACATCTATTTTCTAGCACCTGGAAATATCAGCTTTTTATTATAGCTTCCACTCCTGTGCTGTCAGCGTTTCCTGCCAGTATTCCACAAATCCTATCATTCCCTGAGGTTCAATCCCTAATCCGTTCCAGCAGCTTTTCACCACTCTCATGCTCACAGACTTCCCTCTCTCTCTCTCTCTCTCTCTCTCTCCCTCCCTCCCTCCCTCCCTTTCTCTCTCTCTCTCTCTCTCTCCCACTTGTTTCTCTGCCATGCACTGGGAATGTTAAGATATGTGGCTTTTGCAACTTTTCCATTGTCTCCTCAGTAAGGCATTTTAAAGAATTTCTAGCAGATGCATCAGCTTTGGACTGCCTTTTATAGATTTTGGTAGCTTGCTTTTCAAGATAAATAGTCTTCTGGAAGCAGATGTATTTCCCATTTCTAGCAAGCGCTGGAAAGCCAGTACTTTTGACTGCTTGTGCCACAAACCTGCAGGGTGAGCTCCAGTGGTGCACCATTGCTCTGATTCTCATGCAGGAGAATTTTGCTGCAGGCTATCCTTCCTGTCTGGCTGGAGGGACAGGTACAGTTTATGCTGTGGTGTTTGGTGGAGTTGGATGAGTGGGGAATGCTTGTAGAGGTAGGAATACTGGCTTACCCTCCTTTTCATGGCACAGTGGTTAGAATCAGCATTGCAGGCTAATTCTGCTGACTGTCAACTGCCAGCAATTCGACAGTTCGATTCTCACCGTCTACCACATGAAGGATTTGCTGAAGCAACTTTAACTCTCTGTGTGCCTAGAATTATTGTGAGCTAACTAATGCTCTAGGGTTTTGTTTAATAACTGGCCCAATGGGGGGAGGGAAGGGGAACTGGGCCACACAAGAAGTGGGCTGGTGTGCGCACACATAAAGCCTTTGCACGAGTAATGGGCCAGCATGCATGCACACACAGCTCTTGCACAAATGGTGGGCTGGCACAAGCAATGGACAGACATGCACGGTGCAAGTGCCCACCAGCCCACTGCTCACATAAGTTGAACTGCATGGACATGCATGCATGCTCCAGCCAGCTACTCATGCAGCCCAATTCTGAATAGGCCAATAGTGAGCCACAGGTTGGGGATCCCTGGATTAGAGCAATTTCTTCTTTTGGGGGTATACCCACAGCATACTGAACGCCTTCCATGATCCAGTTAAATATGACATGGGAATGATGCCGTTGTTTTGGAACTAATTCTGTGCATGCAACATTGAAGGGTAGATGCAGTCAAGTGCATTTGAAGACATGCAAAAACAGATGGCTCCTATTGCTAGCTGTGACTTCAAAGACTTGTCCGTGTACTTGGATTCATAGATCATTACTACTGTTGTCATTTTAGCAGTGCCTCTTCTCTGCTGGAAAGGGGTCTCTGCTCAGTGTCAGAGTATCTCTCACAGCCCCAGGTCTCCAACTAAATCAGTCTCAGTAGCAGCAAGGTTAGGAAAGACATCTGTCAGAGAGAAATTACCAGCCAGATACACAGTAGCAGCTGATTTATTTAAAAAGGAAAACCAGAAAGGAAAACTTGATGTGAATTAAATGAACGTACCACAAATAAACAGCCAAGAACAAGAACAAATTGGAGGTGAGAAGTTAAGTTTTTGGTGACAAACTTATTAAGTTGGTTTGCCATCTTTAAAAATAATTGAAATAACCTACATTATTGTATGAAAATGGGCTAAGGGCATAAGACATACATAAGGCATAAGGCATTTCACAAGAAGAGTACTCCACTCCTCTTCTCGCAATAGAATGCCTTATGCCACCAAGCTTGAAATTTTGGACCTGGACAACCTAGAACTACAGTCTGATCTAAGCTTAGTACACAAAATTGTATGCTACAATGTCCTACCTGTCAATGACTACTTCAGCCTCAACCGCAATAATACACAGGCAAACAAAGTAAACTGCTCCAAACTCAATTTCAGAAAATACGACTTCAGCAACAGAGTGGTCAGTGCCTGGAATGCACTACCTGACTCTGTTGTTACATCCTCAAACCCCCAAAACTTTAACCTTAGACTGTCTATCATGGACCTCACTCCATTCCTAAGAGGTCTGTAAGGGGGCATGCATAAGCGCACCAGCGTCCCTACCATCCCTGTCCTACTGTTCCCATTTATTCTTACTCATTTCTTATGTATATACTTATACCTGTTTATGCTTATATGTTAAGTTCTTACTTATACTTGTTTTCTCATACATGCTTGACAAACTAAATAAATAAATAAAAATAAATATTGTATCTACATATATACCAATATGTACATACAGCACCAGTAAATGTATAATAACATATATACCATAGATATAGCATGGTATAAGAACTAACATTACAAGAGAGAGAAAGAGGGAGGGAGGGAGGGAGAGAGAGAGACAGAGAGAGACAGAGGGAGATACACAGGGGTGGGGGGCATATTCCAATTTCTTTCAGTTTAAATTAAAATTCCTGCTTGCTCAGAGGGCTAATTCTGGGCAAACAGGAATTCTAATTTAAACTGAAATTAAACTGGAGATCTTGTTCATGGCTGTTCATTTGTGGAATGCCATCCTCCTGACTAGGATAATGATAGTGAGGAAACTGGAAAATCAGAACTTTTTTTTTTTTTTTGAGTCCATCTTTATTTGGAGGGGTGAAAAATCCCTGCTGTTTTCACTTTTCATTCTATTTCCCTCTGATTTCTAAAGTGTTGGCTTCATCATCAGTTCCCTTTTCTCCAGCTATTCCATCATTACATCTCCTCCAGCAGGGAGGGCAAGGAACCCAATCTATCAATGCCACTCACTGCATCCACAGGGGTCATGTCAGGGGAAAAGAAGCAGAAATATTTTTGTTCAAACATTTGAAGAGACCTGCTGTAGGCCTGGAGGCCAGCAAAGAATGCAGAATGCTGAAAAGAGGCTACGTAAATATCCATTATTTATTTTCACCCAGGAGGATTGCCAAATTCATATACTGCCTCAGAGTCCTAGAAATTATGGTCCATGAAACTATTTGGATTTTTTTTTTTAAAAAAAAAATAGACCTTAACATAGAAGGTCCATTTTTGAACTGACAGAAAAAAAAGGGAATGCCTCATCAAAGCCCAGCATAGATTTACATTTAAAGGTAAAGGTAAAGGTTCCCCTTGCACAGCTAGTCGTTCCCGACTCTAGGAAGCAGTGCTCATCTCCTCTTCAAAGCTGAAGAGCCAGCGCTGTCCGAAGATGTCTCCATGGTCATGTGGCCGGCATGACTAAATGCCAAAGGCGTATTTAGGGACCAAAGGTGGTCCCTATTTTTCTACTTGCATTTTTTACGTGCTTCCGAACTGCTAGGTTGGCAGAACCTGGGACAAGTAATGGGAGCTCACCCCGTTACACAGCACTAGGGATTTGAACCGCTGAACTGCCGACCTTTCGATCAACAAACTTAGTGTCTTAGGCATTGAGCCACCTAGGCCAATTAAATACTATATATAGTCATGAGTTTAGATATTTTTGTTTAAACTGTAATGATGAGAGTTTCTTATAGTTGGAGCAATGTGACCAAGATGGCTGGTGTACTTTTCTATCTGCTTTCCAGAGGTTTCTCATTCTAGGGATTTTTTTAAAATATTTTTTTTGACTGAGATCTAGTATCCAGCATGAAGTAGAACAAATGGTCACTGTATCTTTTACGATCGGCTCTATGTTTACCCTAGTTAGAACATATTCACTGAACACAGAAGAATTTAAGTTGCTGTTTATTAAATAAGTTTTAGGAATACTGACTTTCAATAAAAGTCTAGTCAGAATACCTGTATTTAGGAAGTATGACTCACAAACAAAATTAAATGGCCAATTAGCTGAAATGATATTGTTCTCTTGTCAGAGCTGAAACAGCAACTTCAATCTAGAATTATAAAAATTCTGCCTTAGTACAAAAGTGTATATTTAGTTGTATTTGAAAGAGCTTTCTCAATTGTTTCTACTTTGCTAACATCCTTTGCCTAGCACATATGAGAGCCTTCACTTTATCCAGGTTAGATGAGTTGCCTTCAACATTATTAGAAAATAGATCTAATGCCACCATATTCGGCAAGAACCCCTGTCAGCTGGGGGAAGCTAAAATAAGTTGTGCATGACCTTCCCCATTCACCTTTTCATTTAATTTGGCAGAAAGACTTAATTACACTTCTAGTAAACCAATTGTCATGAGATTTTAAAAGAAGATTTCATCATTCTCCTTGAGTTACTAAGTCAACGATGATTTCTAGAAGAGTGTTGCAAAGGAAGCAAAACTAAACACATAATTGTATAGTTTTGATGCATATACTGTAGCATTATGTGTGTTATTGTGTAGAAATTTATTACATTTCAGATTTTAAAATGGTAAGTGTTTTGTGGTCACTGGCAGTAAATACATTTTGAAGTGATTCTGCTGATGGAAATCTTTGTTCTAGCAAAACATCTTAGCGCCTTTTCCCGCTCCAAACATTCACCACAGTGGTGAAATTCTAAAGTAATTTGAAGCACCTGCAGAGTGACGAAGCAGTTCTTAAATGGAAATATATAGATTCAACTTTATGAGTGAATATATGCAAATGTTATAGAGTTTTGTGACAGCTTCCAAAATGAATGCCTTTATTGTCAGATAATTTCATGGATCACTATCACTATGAATTACTATCTACTATATCAAAGACATATAGTATACTCCTGTGATATGAGTAGTATACTTATAGGAGAAGGAATGATGAACAATAAATAAAAAGATTGTGAGGATGACCTAGTTAAATATTTGTTAATTCATTTTATTAGATTTAGGTACTGTCTGACTCCAAAATGATTCTGTTTACTAAAGAGTGACACTTCTAGTTTTTCAGTGAACTCTCAAGTTGCACATGTAGGACAATTTTTTTTTAAAAAAAACTTGGTCTATGTTTAACCCCTCTTGCTATTAAATCCTATTTATTCATTCATTTGACTGTTAGTTAAATGTGTATTTTGTTCAGTAACTCAGACTGGTGTACATAGTGCTTCTCATTCTGCTTTGTCCACAAAATCAATTTGAGAGTTAGGATTGGGGTAAGAGAAAATGACCAGCTCAAACTCAGCCAGTGAAAAGGGTGGCTTTGAACTGGAGTCTCCCAGTACTTGTTCCTTCCCCCAAAAAATGTTTTTCAATTTATTTAATCTATTTAATGAATTACATTCATGTGAGCATGGTGTTGTGAAAAAACTCTGCTCACTTAAACAAGAAAACAAAGAATTTGGAAATAGAAGCGATGAAGTATACTTTATTAGAGCAGATTTACAATGATCACTGGGCTTCCAGCCAGCCAACAGCAGGAGCGAATCCTGAGAAAAACAATCTCCCAAATTATATATGTTTGGTCAATTACTTTTAAAAACAGATAGATAAAAAGAATGCATCCATTAGGATCCAATCTGTGTCAATCATGAGGATCAGGGTTCTTCCAAGGTTTCTGCTGGAGCTCATCCTCAGGGAATTTCTCTCTAGCAGAGGGTGCGCTCATCAATTAGGCTCTATTTTTTTCCCTTGAATGCATTGATAAGCTATTTGGATCACGTCCCTTTATTTTTGAGACACTTACAATATCAACATGCATCATAAATAACAACGCTTACATTGCAATCTCTTATTACCTCATTCTAAAGATTCTCTGTTTTATGTTAACTCTCTCTGATTCAGGACCACTGGATAGTAGTAACATATACGTAAATGTTGCACTCGCTAAGCTTTAAAAATTGTACCTATACCTACCGGTATAACCTTAGTGCATACCATCACAATGGCATATAGAACCATTATTTGTGGACAGTCTCTCACAATGTCCAATCTATTTTGACTACTGTTCATTTTGCTGTTAGAAGAGGCTATTACTAAATAACTGGTTTTGTGAGGGTGGGGATTCTGCTCCAACTATATTAAGCTTCTGCAGAAGGAGGGGGGAAAAACCCCAGCAAAATAACTAGTGACATCTCAAAGGATAACACAGTCATTCTGGCATACGTGTTATGAACTGCATTGGTTCATTACAGGGGTGGGTTCTACTTACCTTTACCACCAGTTCGCAATGGGGGGCGCGCACGCACGCTCTTCTGCGCATGCACAGAAGTGTTCTCATGACATCGGGGGCAGTGGGCAGAGCCTCCCGCCGGTTTTACTACCAGTTCTATAGAAGTGGTCCGAACTGGGGGCAACCCACCACTGGTTCATTAGAAAAGTATTATCCTGAAATAGGATTATAAATAAACCTTTCTGGTTAGATAGGTAAACTGTACAGTGAGACAGAAATGAAATGCAAAAAATATCAACCTGAATGAATTTATTCATTCATAAAACAGTTGCTGGGCATGGAACACACAACCTTGCCTTGGTTAATGCCTAAGTAATACATGCGGTCTGATACCCCTCAAATCTCTCATAGGTTAAATGATGTCTTTTCAATCTTTCAATCTTTAAAATGTCATAAGCATTGCTGCCAACAGATAAATGCATTATGGTGATCTGAATTAAATTTCCATCTTCTTGAAGAAACAAAGCATGCTATGCAAGCCGACACCAATGTTAATAGTACTTTCTTCTTATTGTATCCACTGTTCTTCAGGTCAACAACTCTTGGCTTCATCTCTGCATCCTGCAGAGACTATGAAAAGCAGCCTCATACACTCTTTTTTTCCTGGATCTTTGTCACTCTGTTCTTTATTAAATATAGCTCACCACACACACACACAAATTTTATTGCATCAAGTTTTATTACAGTTTCTGCCTACCCATTTACTATTCACCGTATGTGCATTATGAATAAAATAATGAAAGTTTTACCAGGGATTATTTTCATTCTCCCGAGGAAAGCATTCAGATATGTGATACACATAAGCTAGTCAGCATGTGGAAAGGAGATGTCAGCAAGAAGCAATTGGATGCAGTCAAGCAGTAGACCTTTCATATCCTTAGTGCTGTAAAATTTTATCTTTCTCAGGAATCAACCTACTGAGTTTAATGATTTACTGTCAGGTTAAATGTCTAACACATTCATACCACATCCCCTCATGGTCCTGCAAGAGTTAACAGAGCCAGACATCCCATTACTCCACCTTACCTCTGACTCCTCCCCCTGGGTATAAGAGGTCTCACCACAGGCCATCCAGCAGTTCCAGATGTGTACCTGCAAGGGAAGGACAAAAGGTCAGCTGCTATTAGATGAATGGGCCTAGGAACCATCCAGGCCTGCAATAAAAGAATTTCTTGAAGACATTACTCTGTCTCGTGAGTTATTTGGGCTAGATCCATCAAATCCTAACATTTACTCTCTAGCAAGTATCTTAAGTGTTAAGATACTTGCGTATCTTAAGAAAAGGGTGTTTTCTTAAGAAATCAGTGTACCAATGTGGAATCAAAGTAGAGGAGTGAAACAAGTAGACATGACAGCTGCTAATCCTGCCCTTTTTGGTGACCAAGACTTACTAAAAACAGACAACACACCATCACATGCAATATTTGTCCAGAGGTAGCAGTTCCTAACATTCAGCTGAGAGACTGCAGAGGATAGACAGTTTGGGCGTACCATGCATTTGAATTCTCAAGACCATTCCTTTACACAGCTTCTCCTGATATTATACTATCCATTATCAGATCTAAGATGCCTGTTGTGACTCCTGAGCCTATCCTAACAGAGAAGGAGGACTCAGAAGGTGATGGGGAGGAACTGACAAGGCCTCCCTCTCCAGGACCCTCCTTTCTGGCAATGCCTCAGATTCCATCCGAAGGCCAGGAGGAACAGCCTGGGATGTGCCAGGAGAAAGGCATATCGGAGCACCAATTGATAGGGAGCGAGGATGATGAATCCTGGCTTGATCCCAGGCAGCGTCGGAGGGAGAAGCATGCGCAGCAACGGAAGAGGCGTGGGAGGGCCAGAGATTGAGCTGAGTCACGGAGCCATGCCCAACCAGGAATAAAAGTGGGTGGGATTGCTCTTCAGGCTTTGTGACGGACAAAGTTAAACCCTGAAAGTCACATCGTGATCTCTGAAATTCGGCTTGGATATATTTTGGACTGAACATTGACTAAACTCTTGTCTCATAGATAATTTGTTGCTCCTGGAATGGACTGAAGATAAGTCCTCTCTGCTTTATGGGAGTGAAAACGGTCTTGGCAGGCATTCGGCAGTTTGCTGCCAAAACCTTGGTCTGCCAGGAATTCTAATCTGTTTACCTAATAAAATATTGGCAGGCGTGCTTGGTATTACGTTTGCCTGTGTGAGGAAGGGGGACAGAACAATGCCAAAACTAAATGAGTTAAGGTCTCTGTTTCTTGGCTCCCATCAGATGGTTGTCCAAATTACTGACGTCCCTAATTGGTAGTTTTAAGCATCTACTTCCTACTTTTGAAGAAATTAGAGAGTACCAATAAAGTAGAATAATTGTATTTCAGGGTTGAAATGATGCTTGGTGCTCTCTGAGCTTGCTTGTTTTCTTGCAGATGTTTCATTACCCAAAGTAGGTGACATCATCAGCACTGATGATGTTACCTAGTTAGGGTAATGAAACGTCTGCAAGAAAACAAGCAAGCTCAATGAGCACTAAGGACTCCTCAAATTAGAGGATAGTAATAAGATGGTGAAACTTTGTGATCCATATAATGCATGTATTTCTTGTCTGGCTCTTGTTATTCAATCTGCCAGTTGAAATAATTACAACTATTTAAAGCTTATGAAGATGTGTTTTAACTTTCTTCTTATATTGTATCAAGGAATGGGTTATTTTTAACTTCACAGATAACGGAGAGGTAACTGTTGATTTTAAATGCCACATGGCAGAATCTACAAAAATACTTCTTCAATACTGAAAGTCCATTTGGCAATACACAATCCTGCAGGTAATTGGGGTCAAATTATTCAAGGATTTATATAATTGCTGAGCACTTTGAACTGAGTCTGGGAAAAAACCAGTAACCAAGATGCTATTCTACCATTTCTTGCTGCCAACACTCTGGATCAGTTGCAGGTCTCAGGACTGTTCCATGAAGAGTTTTGTACAATGGTTACATTTCATGTATACAGTTCGGTATACATCATCAATGTCTGGTCTTTTCCATCTCCTAATAGGCATTTTGAGCTTATTTTCTGATAAAAATCCAACACAACTGAGATAATGTGATTGTCTATTGTCAATGCCAGTTCAAATCCTTATGAAGAAGCAGCTCTCATACTCACACACACACACCCATACATACAATCAATCAATCAATCAATCAATAATCAAGATCAGATATATTCTCTCAAATCCCATAGTATGGTCGTCCTGAATCAGTAGCTACTCCCTTTTATCAACATTGACTCAATGCTTCTTGACTCAGTCTTCTGCAGCCTTGAAAGACAAATATTCTTCTAGATATTCAGTGCTGAGATTTCAGAAAAGGGGAAATAAAGATGCACATCATGTACATACTTTTTGAAGTTGTTTTTATTGAGTTTATAAGTCAGTACATTTGTATTATGTAATAAACTATAACACTATTAAAGGAGATACATGAAAGGAGAAACCTAAGGAAAATTAACTGGAAAAAATGAAAAAGAAAGAAAATAAGAAAAGCAAGAAACAAATCAAATCCCAGTACTTTGGTTTCACCACTTTTCTTTAATATAACAGCCTTAATTACACCCACACATACCATTACAAGTCAAATTTGAAATACTGAGTTAAACATAAAATATATGGAATTATGTTGCCTGATCTTGTCTTTCGACCAAGAGAAAATTCAAAAGTTGAGAGTGTCAAATTTCATGGAACCAACATTTAGGCTCTGGTACACAAGAACTTTCTAGAAATACATTATCCCATTCTTTACAACAATCTAGGCACAATTTATTTAATGTTCATACACTGATAAATCCCATTTTCTTAGAATAGAATTTAATAGCAAATTGATGTCTTTTAATTTCAGTTTCCTTTCAAGAATACAATTCACCATAACAATAATATCTATCTTATAACGAATTGCCATGACATGTATTCTAGGCTTTCTTAAAATGTATTATACCTCCAATATAGAAAGGATAATGGTCAGTCTTTTTAAAATGTCATTTGAGGAGCCCATAAGCCTGAAAACATTTTTGACTGCTCTTGTAATGGTATGTAAAGCTGACAATTCCACACTGAATTAAATTGTTTTTTTTTTTTAAATGAAGCCCTTGTGTTGCAGTGGTTAAAGTGCAATATTGCAGGCAAACTTTGCCCACAGTCTGGAGTTTGATCCTGATGGAGTCAGTGGTGGGCTGCAATCGGTTTAACAACCAGTTCACGCCAGTGGTGGAATTCAACTTTTTTTACTACCGGTTCTATGGGCATGGCTTGGTGGGCATGGCAGGGAAAGGATATTGCAAAATCTCCATTCCCACCCCACTCCAGGGGAAGGATACTGCAAAATCTCCATTCCCTCCCCACTCTGGGGCCAGCCAGAGGTGGTGTTTGCTGGTTCTCTGGACTACTCAAAACTTCTGCTACCGATTCTCCAGAACCTGTCAGAACCTGCTGAATAGCACCCCTGGTTCACACATGCCTAACATATGTGCACAGAGTTCAAAATATAGCAATTTGAAACTCAGTTACTTACCTTCTAAGGCAGCCCCGGTAAGTAGAACAGAGGAGGAGCGGAAATCAGCTGTGCCGCATGAATCAGCTGAGCCAATATGGGAAATATAGGACAGGATAGGGCAGGGGCAGGTGGGTGGGGCCAGATGATCATTGAAACTAACGGTTCGCCCGATCCGGTCCGAACTGGCAGCAGCCCACCACTGGACAGAGTTTAAGGTTGACTCAGCCTTCCATCTTCAGAGGTTGGTAAAATAAGGACTCAAATCGTTGGGGCAATACACAAATAATGCTTCTACCTTGTGAACCACCCAGAGAATGCTGTAAAATACTATGGGACAGTATATAAGTCTAAAAGCTATTGCTATTGCTATTAATTAAATTACTTTTATTTATTTATTTATTTATTTATTTATTTATTTATTTATTTATTTATTTATTTATTTTATTCAATTTGTATACCGCCCTTCTCCTAGTGGACTCAGGGCGGTGCACAGCCAGAACTAAAACACATACCAATACAAAATTTAAAATTATTAAAAGAATTACATAACTGGCCCAAATTTAAAACAATTTGAATTAAAACCCAATGACAATTTACAAGCTAAAAAACTAAAAAAGACTAAAAAGGGGGGGGGGGGTCACGCCAGCCCTGCTTGATGGAAAAGAAAAGTTTTCAGGGCACAGCGAAAGACCCGGAGATCCGATATCCTTCGGATCTCCAGGGGCAAATCATTCCAGAGGGCAGGAGCTGCCACAGAGATGGCCCTCCCCCTGGGGGTCACCAGCCGACATTGCCTGGCTGACGGCACCCTGAGGAGTCCCTCTCTGTGGGAGCGTACTGGTCGGTGGGAGGCTATCGGCGGCAGAAGGTGGTCCCACAAATACCCAGGTCCTATGCCATGGAGCGCTTTAAAGGTGGTAACCAACACCTTGAAGCGTACCCAGAAGACCACTGGAAGCCAATGCAGCTCACGCAGGAGATGTGTCACATGGGAGCGCCCCCTCACTCCCATAATCCCCCGCGCGGCCGCATTCTGCACCAGTTGGAGTCTCCGGGTGCTCCTCAAGGGGAGCCCCATGTAGTTATTATTAAAACATTATTAAAATTATTAATTTTATTTAATTTTTATTTATTAATAAATTTTATTAATTTTATTTAATTATTAAAAAACATACCTAGCAGGTTTTTTTTTTTAAAAAAAAAAATTGAAGCCATTGATAGGATTTTCCAACTCTCCACCCCATATTATATCATCTTGTATAATATTTATTTTGTGAAGTGTTTGCCTTTTTAAAAATAAATAAATAAATAATAAATTGTTGGCTCATTGAATGCCTTCTCTGATATTCTAAATTTCCAGTACTGATTTTTCTGGAATCTTGGCAGCCTCTAGGGCCTGTAATGATATATGGGAATCAGGGGTGCTATTCAGCAGGTTCTGACAGGTTCTGGAGAACCGGTAGCGGAAATTTTGAGTAGTTCAGAGAAGCAGCAAATACCACCTCTGGCTGGCCTCAGAGTGGGGTGGGAATGGAGATTTTGCAATATCCTTCCCGCCCACTAGGCCACACCATGCCTACCAAGCCATGCCCACAGAACCGGTAGTAAAAAAAAAAATGAATTCCACCACTGATGGGAATGACTTTGAAGGACAAGGAGAAAGGATGCTGCCTAGGAATGATCAGACAAGAGTAGGAGGAGCCTGCAATTGCTTAACAGTCAGAAAAAGAAACTTAGAAAAGTCCTACCCTAAGCAGGCTATAAAAAGAAATGGTGAGAGATTTGTACCTTCAGACATGCAAGCTTCTTTATGTAGCCTTATTATAAAAGATTTGGTTCATCCGGTTGTGTTTCCTGTCTGCTTTGCCTAGGAGGGCTGATAAAGCCAAATACTAAACCTAGCAAAACAATTGCTAATTTCATCCTTGGTTCTGACACATTAGTGGCTTCCACAACTATATAAATTGCCATTCATCCGTATTAGGTAAATTACATTTCTTTTAAAGCATTCTTTGTAATGCTTCAGAAGTGTTAAATGTACTTATTGCATTTTTACAGTATTAATTACATTTTCAGGCCAAATTTTCCAAAATATGTCTTTTTCTTTCACAGACATTCTTAAATAGGGATTGGTCTGCAGCATACATTTCTCATGAGAGTTGAAGTAGATTTTAAATAGGATCCAAATGTGTCAAACTGCTATCAGTACTGGAAATTTAATAAAAAGGACTTGCCAAGTTATTAAGTGTATCAAATAGTAACTGTCTAGTTGAACTCACAGTGATGAGTAGTTAATGCCCTGTTCACTCCAATATATCCATATTAACAAATATGCCCAATGATAGTCTTTAAAATCAGGAAAATTAAAGCCACCTTTATCATATAAAAACCAAATTTTAAAAAGGAAATCTACTATTCCTTCCATAAAACTTTTCTCTATTTGCTTAAAATATCTAGTTGAATTAACACTGGCATTCATTCCCCCTTCCCTCCCTCTCTCTCTCTCTCTTAAATTTAGACATATTTATTTTTGTTTATATAAATATAAATATTTCTATTCATTAAGCAGAATATATTCCTAGGAATTTCAGCCTTCTGTATTTGATAGATTGTGGGCAAATCAGAAATCTTTATTTTGATCCTCAGGAACTTTATTGCCATTTCAGTTCATTATCTATCTGGAATATTTTCCATCTCATTGTACAATTTCAATTAATTAAGATAAAGTTCTTTGATCATCATTATCAAGTAAAATTATCCAAATGTTTGATACAGTAACAACTTTAATTACATTTCAGGTCCATGCATTTCCCAGATTTAGTAGCATAGTATTTTTAGTTGGTACCCTAATTTGAGTTATATTCAATTTACCAGATTCTGCATATCCAGGTTCCAGCACTAAGTTAAATATTAAGAGATGAAGGGCATTCTACGTATTTTTATTGCAAGAACAATAATCCCATTTTTAGTTACACAAGTTTTTTTTTCTTTCCAAGAAATATATTCTGCAAGAAACCCAAACTATTTTATCATTTGTCCCAGCAATTTGATTTCCACTTTATGGAAGGCTTCATCTGTACCTTATGATGCCACAAACAAATGTATTACCCTGTTTTCCCCAAAAGAAGACATCCCCTGATAATAAGACCAATCGGGCTTTTGAGTGCATGGCAATAAGGCCAAGTGCTTATTTCAGGGTTCAAAAAAATATAAAACAGGGTCTTATTTTCGGGGAAACAAAGCATGTATATGAGGATAGAAACCTAATAAATTCATTAAATGTCTAATATTATCTGACAGTATTTCATGAAAACCAATTGTGACAGATGAATTATTGAAGGTAATATCTTTGTAATTTTCTTACCAAGTAAACTATTAAAATTTTAGCATCCACATTTAACAAAGCTAATGGGTTATAAGTAGGATATTTTATAGAATCTTTGCCACATTGGAAAATAACTGTTCTATCACTTTCAATGTATGAAGCTGGCAGGACCTCTATTTCATATATATTCTATTTCACATATAATGTTTCATGTATTATTAGCAATATATGCTCACCTTTAATTTCTTATATCAGTATGATTATTTCATCTATTTTCCAAGTAACATCTGTTTCTCCAGATTACATAATATCAATAAATGCATAGATTTCCAGGAACTGATAATGAAGTTGAATTCCAAATTGAGCAACCAAAATTTGAAGAAATTTTACTTTATTCAACAATGTCTCATTGTTACATAATTATGCATTTGCTGAATAGATTGATCTCATAAATTGAGAGCTAATTTCATTATATTTGCTATGAATTATCCTTGTTGAATTGTTTATTGAATATATTTTACTAGTTTGTTTCAATTATTTAAGCAAGAAATCAATAATTTCCCACATTTTGTTTCTGTTCCCAATATATTTGTTAGCATATGTGAGCATTCAGCATCTGATGCATGAAATTGATCAAAGTCCAGCTTAATTGATCTAAATGTTTGACATACTTCCAAACTATGAGATCTAGCAAAAGCATTTAACTCTTCTTTTGCTTGTAACCGTTGTGTATAATTCACACATTTCCTTTAAGAGGCATAAACTATTATCCTACTATGATTATCTCAGATGATCCTCAATTTTAGTCAACTTTGTTAATTTGAAAAAAAAAACCCCAACCCTCTATATCTTCTTTTTGTTCTTTAACAAACCAAGAGTCATCCAGGAATAGAGTATTAAAATGCCAACTCTTAATATCTGGATTTTGTTTTTTTATATTTTTTGCAAATCACTGACATCACTATGGATATGTGAACAGAAATTGGGACTGATCCCACCTTATACTGATCAACTAAATTAGCCATTAATCTAGCCATTTTTTGAAAAAAAATCCAGTCATGAGCACATAGCATATGCCATATGGTATAGATATAAAAGTATACCCTTGCTTATATAGTTTAAACCATCACCATATGTCCACAAATTCAATCTACAAATGTAAACATGAAGAAATTCTATCTCAGACAAGTCTTTTTTTTTTTAACTGACATATTATTCCATTAATGGATACAAAATTATATTAAAAACCCTAGCACCATTATCCAGTCCAACTGCAACTCAAAAAGATTAACAAAACAGTTATGTAAATTACGAAGTTTATCCAGGCCATTTAGTAATCTCTATTTTTAACTCCCAGTTTATTTTAGTCTCTTCTAAATACAACATCTCTTCTACAAGTTAGAAGACATAAAATAACAATTCATTGAGCCTTGGTGGCGCAGCAGATTAAAGTGCTATTAAGTAGCACCAGCTGCCTGCAATTACTGCAAGTTCAAGTCTCACCAGGATCAAGGTTGACTTGCCTTCCATCCTTTCGAGGTAGGTAAAATGAAGACCCAGATTGTAGGGGCAATAAACTGACTTTGTATAAAAAAAGAACACTGCTTAGAGGGGGCCGAAAGCCCTACTAAGCAGGTATATACAAAAGTATGAAGGCCATTGCTTAACGCATTGTAAGCCGCCCTGAGTCTCCGGAGAAGGGCGCCATATAAATCGAACCAATAAATAAATAAACAATAAATAAATTGACAAATTTTGAATTTCTGGTCGCATATAGTTGAACAAATAAATTTCAAATGAAAAAAGCTGTAAATTATTCCAAAGCGAAACTGGGAAAGATTAAAAAAAAAATAATCTAACCAATGAATCAACCAAAGTGTGCTGCTATTATAGGACTGGATCAGTAACATGTTCTCTACTATTGTAGGAAGTTAGCACCCACCACTCTCCTAGAAGAATGAAATATTTTAGGAAATATTTAAAAAGGCAGAATATTATATTTCCCTGGATGAGAAATGGAGAAACATGTTTTAAAGACAAAGCCGCTTCCTGTCTTCCCCCCATGCACCTTTGTCAATGGGTCATTAAGTCCTCAGCCAAGCTCACTCATTTCCCCCCCCACACACTTTTGTCAATGGGCCATCATCTGCAACACAATAGGACCCATCTAGCAACAGAAACTCACCACATGGCAAGACTCAAGCAAGCTTGAGAGACAACCTACAAAGTTAGCTAAGAACCCTAGGCCACCTGGGAGTTTGACAACCAATCAGGATACATTTCTTATATAGGAACAAGAAACTCAGAGGTGGGGCCCAACAGAGGGCATAAAACCAAGGCACTCCCAGCATCTGGGGCTTCTTTGTTTTCTACTCAGGAACTCAAGCCATGTGATGCTGCTCAGGAGCTCAAGCCATGTACTTCTGTTCAGGAACTCAAGCCATGTGATTCCTGTCCACCATTAAACCATCTTTCCAAGCAGTCTCCATGTTTCCAGTGTTTTTTTTTCCCACTTGGAATTGAACCCAGATGGACATTTCTTCCAACACTATGTACCAGTTGTCATCAGAAACATCTTCTTTCACCTCACCTGTTTCTGGTCACCTGAATTTTAAATATTCTTTTACATGAAACTGGAGGAAACTAGACTGTTGCAAAGCACCAGACTCAAGTGTAAAACTGAGCATGCCCACAACCAAGTGGTGTGCCACTTAGAGATTTAGAGACATTTTTAGAGAATAAAAGAGTTAATGGCTATACTGTTGGACTGCCCTGCTCAGAAATACACAAATGTAGACTGAGATGGTAAAGCACAACTGAAGAGTTTAAAAAAGAGCCGGTAAGAAATTACCTCAGTGATTGCAGCACCAAAGCAGCCCCTTGTGAGAACTAGTGTAGTTTATATACTCAAGGTGATTCAAGGGGCTAGATGTTACCTATAAAACAGGTAGCCCTCAATTAATGGCTTTCATTTTATTGTGGCTCATAAAGCACCCTGGCCATCATAAATGGTTTGCTATACACCCTCACAGTCATTGGTTATGTGGTCACCTGTTGAGTGAGACAGCTTTACAATGGGTTGTGATATTCCTGTGATGGAATGTTGTCCAGATTCCAAGGAAGAAAGGCGTACTGTACATTCCAGAGGAGCAGTTTAGATAGTTTGTGTGGGAGAAAAAGAGTTAAGACAGCTCCTTCCTCATAGTTCCTAAAGTATATATTTTATGATGCAAGTAGTCTGTTATACGATAGTTTGGCAAGATTTTTGTCTGTAGATGAGGAACAATAAAGGAAACTGCTTAGAAGAGTCTCAATGTGTCTTTCTTGCTATTTGGAACCTGACAGTTCTGTAGTCATGTGACCATAATCCACAATGGTTTTTGTTGGTTTCTGCATTTTTTGGTCAGTTTCTAGCAAAAAATGCCCATTAAATGAATGTGTTCACTGAACAATTGCAGCATTTGCTTAAGAACAATGGGAAAAAGGGCGGAAAAAAAATCACTTCTGGTCATGTGGTTTTCTCAACTTCTGACTATTAATCAACCAGAATAGAGCTGGGAGGACTTTGAGGACTTCTAGTCCAATCCCCTGCTCAAGCAGGAGACCCCATGCCATTTCAGACAAGTGGCTATCCAATCTCTTCTTAAAAACCTCCAGTGATGAAGCATCCACTACTTCTGTCAGCAAGCTGTTCCACTGGTTAATTGTTCTCACTTTTAGGAAGTTTCTCCTTAATTCCAGGTTGCTTCTCTCCTTGATTAGTTTCCATCCATTGTTTCTTGTTCTGCCCTCTGGTGCTTTGAAAAATAAGTTGACCCCTTCCTCTTTGTGGCAACCTCTCAACTACTGGAATAATGCTATCATGTCCCCTCCCCCCTTGTCTTCCTTTTTTCTAGACTAGCCAAACCCAAATCCTGCAACCATTCTTCATATGTTTTTGTTTACAGGCCTTTAATCATCTTAGTTGCTCTTCTTTGCACTTTTTCAAAGTCTCAACATCTTTTTCGTAATGTGGTAACCAAAACTTGATGCAGTATTCCAGGTGTGGCCTTACTAAGACTTTATAAATACTTCATGTGATTTTGATTCTATGCCTCTGTTTATACAACCAAGGTGGGTATTAGCTTTTTTGGTTGATGCAAGACACTGCTGGCTCATATTTAAGTGATTGTCCACTAGGACTCCAAGGTCCCTTTCATAGTTACTTTTTTGAGCCAGGTTTCATCTAATATGTACTTGTACCTTTGGTTTTTCCTGCCCATGTGCTTTTCTCCACATTAAATTTCATGTTGTTGGATATGGCCCACTGTTCAAGTCTGTTAAGATCTTTTTGGATCCTGAGCTTGTCTTCTGGGGTGTTGGCTATTCCTGTCAGCTTAGTGTAATCTGCAAATTTGATGAGTTTCCTTTCTATTCCCTCATCTAAGTCATTTATGAAGATATTGAAGAGTACTGGGCCTAAGATCGGACCTTGTAGTAATCCACTGTTTACTTCCCTCCATGTAGATGTAGACCACAGTAGTGGTGGGTTGCACCCGGTTCGCACCTGTTCTATAGAAGTAGTAAAACCGGTGGGAGGCTCCACTCACTGACCCTGACATCATGAAAATGCTTCTGTGCATGCGCAGAAGAGCGTGCATGCAGGTGAACGAAGCAAGCCCACACGCGTGGCTCCAATGCGAACCGGTAGTAAAGGTAAGTAGAACCCACCCATGGACCACAGGTGTCAAACTCGCGGCATCATGTTGCCATCAAGTGACACTTCATGACATTTTTCACATTTGAGGAGGGCATGGCCTGCATGTGACACATCTAGTCTGTGGGCTGCCAGTTTGACACCCCTGATGTAGACCATTAAGGACTACTTGTTGAGTAGGATTTGTCAGCCAGTACAAATCCATCTGATGGTGTCTATCCCACATTTTTCTAGCTTACGAAGAAGTAATTTGTGGTCTAATTTGTCAAATGCCTTGCTGACGTCTAAGTATACTATGTCCACAGCATTTCGCTTGTCTACTAATTTAGTCACTTTGTCAAAGAATGATTTTTTAAAAAAAATTTGATTTATATGCCGCCCTTCTCCGGAGACTCAGGGTGGCTTACAATGTGCTAAGCAATAGCCTTCATCCTTTTGTATATTTTATACAAAGTCAGCTTATTGCCCCCACAACTGGGTCCTCAATTTACCTACCTTAGAAAGGATGGAAGGCTGAGTCAACCTTGAGCCTGGCGAGATTCGAACCTGCAGTAATTGCAGGCAGCTGGTCTTAATAACAGGGTGCTTTAGACCACTGTACTACCAAGGCTCCTAATAAGATCAGTTTGGCATGATCTGTTTTTAACAAACCCATGCTGGCTTTTAGTTAAAATTTTATTGGTTTCTAGATATTCACAGATCTGTTTTTTCTTTACCTTTTCCAGTATCTTCTCAGTTATTAATGTTAAGCCAATTGGTCTGTAGTTTCCTGGGCCTGGTTTTTTTTCTTTTTTGAAGATGGGAATCACATCAGCTCTTTTCCAATCCTCAGGAAATATATCCTCTTTTCCAGGATTTTTGAAATATATAGTTCAATGGCTCTGAGATAATATCTGCCAGCTTCTTCAGAACTCTGGGGTATAATCCATCAGGTCCCGATGATTTATATTCATCAAGATCAGATAGGTAACCATTTTCTTGCTTATTTTAATTTTAATTTTTGACTATAATGACTTATGACCATAATCCTGACTCAGTTATAGGATCTGGTTACTTGGGGGACTAGCTGTCTCCCATAATATTGTCCTGGTCAATTTGATTCTGCAGGGTTGGCACAATCCAGGTTACTTTGATTAAACAATATCATCTACTGGGACCCTGGAAGTGCACTTTCTCTGTAGCAGCACCTGTTCTCAAGAATGAGATTCCCCCCAAGATTCAAATGGGCCCCACTCAGTTATTATTTAGAAGAGTAGTGAAGACTTGGCTTTTCACCAAGTCCTTTGAGGAGAGAGACTGAGACTCCTTGCTTCATCACACTTGGCATCTGTTCTCTTTATTTTTAATTGATTTTATTGAACATTATTTGTTTGATTGCTGTGAGATAACCAGCATCATTGAGAGCTGCGTGGTATACAAGTTTGATACATTATTTTATTGACTCAAAAATTTAAATATGTCCACCAAATCAAGAAGGTTGAGAATTTCTGAAGTAGATCATCATTATAGTATCAAATACACCAAAGTCTAAACAATCTCCTTTGTATTCTAATAGAACCTACTGTATTTGACCTCTTAATCCAGAATGTTTAGGAAACAATGTAGAAAATAAAATAAAATGCCAAAGAACCTAAAGAATTTGCCAAATCCAGTCCACTGTCACGTACAAAATTTACAGAACTATCTAAATATAATATAAATAACTAGTTTTACAGAGAAGGATTGTTTACAGTTGTCTCTAGAAATCTACTTTTATATCAGTTAGCAATAAAATAGATATACACTTATTTTACTAGACTACAGTTCAGGAGGGGGTGAATTTTATTCCATTTACATTTTTAAATTAACATACAACATTCTAATTTGTAAAATCAAAATGCAAAAAGAGTCATTTAAAATATTTCAACTACACAGGTTTATCTCCATAAAATTTCATACCACAGGGATAGAATATATATATATATATAGTGCAAAATGACTGCTAATATAAGCCTGATGATGGCAGATGGGATTCTGCCGAAACGTCGCTTCTACCCTTTTAGGGATATATCCACAATTACACGGGAAGAAACCCGAAATATTAACTATATACACACACACACACACACACACACACACACACACACACACACACACACACACATATATATATATATATATATATATATATATATATATATATACACACACATACATATATATATATATATTTATACACACATACATATATATATATATATATATATGCATAACATATTATAATAGTGTAAAATAACTTATGAAATTTATTCAGACACAACTATTAAGAGAAATGTGTGCAAAAATGCATATGAATCTAAATGCAGATTTTTCAGTCGTAAGGAAATAGGACAGAATGAATTCTTGATCAGAAAAATGAGAAATAAAAATAAACCAGATTTCAGTTTCATACTGTAAGTTCCTAGTAAGTAGCAATTGCTTCGTGTTGCTTACTTGTTTGGTTAGCTGAAGTTTATATTTTCCAGACTCTTTACCTAGAAGTTATCTACCAAATAATGAACTCTAAAATGCAGATGCAGCAATATAAAATGTAGAAGCGCTTTTTTTTTTTTTTTTTTTTTTGTATCTTTATTTATATATCCTATAACAAAACATCCCTGGGCCAATTGAACTTCCTTAAGCCTGAACTTGGCTCTGAAGGCAGCCCTGTTGAAGATGCTGACTGTCCATGCGAGAAATAGGCAGGCGGAATTGTTAAGAGATAATTAGTTTCTACTTCACAGCCCCAACACAATGCTTGGTGCTGTTATACCTTTAATAAGAACAACACAAGCTGTTACACGAGAAACATCACACCAGCGGTGCACATACTGGTTTCTGCAGCAAACATTTTTCTTTTGATTTGCATGGGAAATGCTCCGTGTCTAGCAATGTCACATTCTGAAATGCTCAACAGGATATATATATATATATATATTCTTTCTCACAACAAGAATAAGAAAAGTGGAGAAATGTATAGGGAAACTTGGAAGCTATCTTATACCAAATAAAGCTTTATAAACACTAAACCACTGGATTTACAAACAAACTGCTGCATGGACTAGCATGGAGGTCGGCAACGTGCGGCTCTAGAGCTGGATGTGGCTCTTTGGGTCCTCTCATGAGGCTCCCTGTCAGATGATCCCACCACTGGGTGGCCCCTCCCCTCCCCCTCACTCCTCTCCTGCCCTGAGAAGAGAATGGCGACTGTGGCGGATGGAGACTGGCTCTTATTCCAGAGCAGGACCGAAGCGCCCCTCTACTTGCTTCTTTTTCCGGCCCTTGTTGGAGGGGAGGGCGAGGGGGGGTCAGCCAGGCAACAGGGAGCCACAGCAGGGAGACAAAAGAGCTTCATTTATCTGGGAACCTGAAATGACTCTTGATTTAAAATTAAATCATATGGTAAAAAGCACCCAAAGAAGAAGAAAGAATAACATCAGGGGGAAAAACCCCTAACCCTCGCCTGTTTTTGGAAATGATTCAACAGGGCACGTGCGCGCACATACACACAAGTGAAAGAGAGGGAGAAAGATAGACGGGGAAAAGAAAAAGAGAGATGAGAGGGAGGGAGGAAGATGAGAAAGAGAGGGAGAAAGAAAGATGAAAAAGAGAGGGAGAGGGAGAAAGATGAGAGAGAGAAAGATGGAAAGGGAGAAAAATGAGAGAAAGATGAGGGAGAAAGATGAGAAAGAGAGAGGGGGAGAAAGATGAGAAAGAGAGGGGGGAGAAAGATGAGAAAGAGAGGGGTGGAGAAAGATGAGAGCGGGAGAAAAAGAGAAAGGGAGAAAGAAGTGAAAGAGGGAGGGAGAGAGGGAGGGAAAAAGAGATGAGAGAGGGAGGGAGGGAAAAAGAAGGAGAGTGGGAGAAAGAGAGATGAGAAAGGGAGAGGGAGAGGGAGAAAGATGAGAGAGACGGGAGGGAGAGAGAGACCTGTTTAAAAGAAAATACCTGGAGCCACAAAACCTGGGTAGGTGTGGCTGGGGGTGTCATGTGACTGGGTGGGAGTGAGTGATGTCGAGTTGGCCATGCCCACCCAGGTTTTGTTTTCTGTGGGAAACGGGCCCAAGTGGCTCTTTGAGTGTTTAAGGTAGCAGACCCCTGAACTAGCATCAAGGTCTCAGACAGTGGCCTTTCCTACACAACTTGCAGATCCTAGGAACTGCTCGTAGAGTCTTCATATACACAACTTTGCTTTGAAAACTTCCTGTGTAATCTTCCATCTTGGAATGACCCAACAAACAAAATAGCATCCTCTGTTCCATTTATAAATACAAACTTTTTCAACAGCATTTTCTGCTGCATTTGAGAGCAGAAAGCTAATTTAGAGGGTGTAAACATGCTGTGTGACACAGACAGTTTTGCCATTAAAGAGGCTTGCATGATTAGGATCCTAGCAGGTAGCATCCCTGTCTCTCATCATTCATGCCTACTTTTTATCACGAAAATTAGGAGGAAGAGGTAACCACAAAGTAGAAATGATACAGGCAACGTTATTTTGCTCTGGGCAATTTTGCAGATTTCTCTCTGAAGTTGCCACTTAATTTTAGTAGCAAGTTTGTTAAAAGTCAGTGTAGGAGATGACCAGGCTGAGCCCAAGGGATGATCAAACACATCATAAATCACAAGTCCCTGCGTACCTACAAAAGATTTTGAATGCCTTTCTTATCTCCCGCTCATTTCCCCTTGACTGTTAGTTGATCAGATTCTTGTAGAGAGTTTAAGCTTGCAATATATCTTTATACCCATTTGAACTGCCTGAAACTCCTGATCTCCCTGGCACTTGACAGTTGGTGGCTTTAAAAGTACTTAATTGTAGGAAAAAACAAAAACTGTAGTGTAAGACCTCAATTAGGCATGAAACATGAATGTATTTTTAAAAAAACAAAAGATAACTCCAGTTCTTTTCATCTGAAAAACGAGCATTCCTGCCTCAACCCCTTGTGTAGATGAGCTTGGGGCGGGGGGAGGGGGAAGCAAATTGAAATGTAATAGAGACAAATGAAAAGTTCTTCATTTAGAAAACAGAAATCAAATGCACATGTATGGAGTAATACAGCTTGGCAGCAGTTCTGAAAAAACATATTGGATATAGATCTCAGAATTTACCACCCCAAGGCCAAACCCCAGGATAATTTCTCTTGTCCATTTGCCAAGACATATTTTCAGATGTATTTTGTGTGTGTGTGTGTGTGTGTGTGTGTGTGTGTGTGTGTGTGTGTGTGTGAAAAAGCAGCATAAGGAAAAAATTATTTTTCATATAATTTATTATTATTTTCTTAATTATAGTGAAATACAAAGGAAGCTTGCATGTCAATAGGGAAAAAAGACACAGGATCGTGATGAAAGTAGACTAAATGGCAGGTATTATTATTATATTATTATTATTTATTTGATTTATATACCGCCCTACTCCCGAAGGACTCAGGGCAGTGAACAGCCAAACAGTAAAAATACATAGATACAAAATTTAAAAAAAAGTAAAATCGAATTAAACAATTTGGCCCAGACAAATTAAAACACCCCAATCATTTAAAAACCAATTAAAATTTGCATAATTAAATAGAGGGAAAAGATTAGGCCAGGCCCGCCTGGTGGAATAAAAAGGTCTTAAGAGCGCGGCGGAAGGTGCGCAGATCCGGGATCCTCCGTATCTCCAGGGGGAGCTCATTCCAGATAGTAGGTGCCCCCACAGAGAAGGCTCTCCCCCTGGGGGCCACTAGTCAACATTGTTTGGCCGACGGCACCTGGAGGAGCCCCTCTCTATGAGAGTGTACTGGCCAGTGGGAGGCTATTGGTGGTAGTAGGCGGTCCCATAAATAACCAGGTCCTAAGCCATGGAGTGCTCTAAAGGTGGTAACCAAAACCTTGAAGTGCACCCGGAAGACCACTGGGAGCCAATGCAGCTCGTGCAGGAGAGGTGTTACATGGGAACGCCATGTCGCTCCCATTACCACCGGTGCGGCCGCACTCTGCGCCAGTTGGAGCCTCTGGCTGCTCCTCAAGAGGAGCCCCATGTAGAGAGCATTACAATAGTCCAGGCGGGAGGTGATGAGGGCATGAGTGACCGTGCGTAGGGAGTCCTGAACCAGAAAGGGATGCAACTGGCGAATCAGGCAGACCTGATGAAAAATCCTCCCGGTCATGGCCGTCAAATGCTCTTCTAAAGACAGCCGTGAATCCAGGGGGACGCCCAAGTTGTGAACCCCCTCTGTGGGGGCCAATGATTCACCCCCAATAGTCAGTGATGGCGCCAACTGACTATATCATTGGAAACCACAGCCACTCAGTCTTGGATGAGTTGAGCCTGAGCCTATTTCTCCCCATCCAGATCTGCATGGCCTCCAGGCACCAGGACATCACTTCAAGGGCATCATTGGGGTGGTCCGGGGTGGGGATGTACAGCTGGGTGTCATCAGCTGTACTTCACCCCAAAACCATGGATGATCTCGCCCAGCGGCTTCACATAAATGTTGAACAGGCGGAGCGAGAGGACTGACCTTGCAGCACCCCACATATGAGGGGCCTCGGGGTCGACCTCTGCCCCCCTGTCAACACAGACTGCGACTGGTCAAAGAGAAAGGAAGAGAACCACCACAACACAGTGCCTCCCACCCCTAACTCTTCCAACCGGTGCAGCATGATACCATGGTTGATGGTATCAGAAGCTGCTGAGAGATCTAACAGGACCAGGACAGAGGAACACCCCCTGTCCCGAGCCCTCCAGAGATCATCTACCAACGTGACCAATGCCGTTTCCATGCTATACCCAGTCCTGAAGCCTGACTGGAATGGATCCAGATACGTCGTTTCATCCAGGTGCTGGAGGAACTGTTGCGCAACCACACTCTCAACAACCTTCGCCACAAAGCGAAGGTTGAAGACCAGACGATAATTAACCAACATTGCCGGGTCCATGGAAGGCTTCTTGAGGAGAGGCCTCACCACCACCTCTTTCAAGGAAGCGGGAAAGTCACCCTCATGCAACGAAGCATTTGTAATCCCCTGGAGCCAGCCTCGTGTCACCTCCCGGGAAGCCAGCACTAACCAGAAGGGACATGGGTCCAATAAACAAGTAGTCGCGTTCAGTCTGCCCAGAATCCTGTCCACATCCTCAGGGGTCACAGGATCAAACTCATTCCAGATAACATTCTCAAGACCTGCCCCAGTCCCTCCCCCTGAGACTACCCAGTCGGAGTCCAAATCTTCCCGAATCTGAGTGATTTTGTCATACAGATACTGAACAAAATCCTCAGCTCTACCCTCCAAGGGGTCCTCCCGTGCTTCCTGGTGGAGCAGGGAGTGGGTCACCCTAAACAGGGCGGCCGGTGATGATGCAATAAGAGCAGCAAAAGAAGAACAATAATATTCTTATATATTGATTAAATCCATAAGCTCATCATTCCATATTGAACATACAGAAACATTTTGCTTCAACTTATTATTTAAAAAACAGACACTTTTCAAAAATAGATTAACAGAATCTATTTTGTTAATAGATTCTGAATCTTTTCCTTATAAATGAGAAGTCCACATTTGAGGAATACAGTTTGATATCACTTAGGTCCAATGGTGAAATCCAAACCAGTTTGCTACTGGTTTGCTGGCCGTGCATGTGCAATACGCACCAAAAGGAGGCTTGGGAAGGTAAGTAGAACAGCGAGGGGGGGGAATCAGCTGTGGCGCAGGATTTAGCTTTGCTAGAAAGCAGGATTTCCTGCTTTCTAGCAAAGCTAAACCCCGCTGCACAACTGATCATTGGAAATACCGGTTCGGAGGAAGCAGAAGCTTTTTTTTTTTTACTATCAGTTTGCCAGAACTGGAGCAAACCGGTACCATTTCACCCCTGCTTAGGTCCCTAACTATAATAGGATTGTGTTCAAAGATGGCTGGCCATACAAATTGTATCAATAAATAAATATTTTCCCCCAAAAGTGTATTAACTTAGGTAATGAACTGAACCCAACGTGAGTCTATAATATCACTAGACCAGATTGTGTGAATTAAAAAACCTTCAAATTTCTTACAATTGCAGCACAAAAAAGAAAAAACAGAAATTCAACATCCACGTTTTTTTAAAAAAACATTGTTTTAGGGTTGCACATGGTTCAGAACCTCGGAGTCAAAGGATCCACTCAAAGAAAACTTCAACCGTCCATCCTAAACTGAATACTCAACTTTCTAACTATCCCGGCCAGTTAAAGCATTCACATACTTTTGCAGCCAGTGGGTAAGCATGTACTTACTATATTACACCTTCTTTACAAGCTGAACTACTGGTCAAAAGCTTGTGGCTTGTCCCTAGGCTGGGAAGCTAAAGAGACAACTCACAGTCTTGCTTACGCTTTCCTTTGCAAAGAGTTAGAGCTATGCAAGGACTGTTTTTTGCCGAAGGGTGACAGTCACTCATAAATTCAGCAAATACATAATTGTACTGCTTTGAGTCAAGTTCAATGGAACTGTGCTGAGGAGAATACAAGGTTCTGTCCAATAATGAGGTGGAAGGCAAAAGCTTATATAGTGATCCTGTTTATATGAGCCAGGGTAGCACCTCATAGCAACTAAATCCCATTTCCTAGCAACCTGATTTCCCTTTTTTATTAATAGCCTTAATCCAACAAGCGTTTGTAGGTTGAGGGATGACTTCCCTATTATCACAACTGTTCCTTTCATTTGTGCTTTACCAAGCTGCATAAGATGTACCTATATTTGTGCTTCTTTGCAATAGGTCAATGCTCTTTAGCAAGCAGAAACCATTTTACTAAACCAAACTACCTTTCAGGTCAGGTTTTTTTCTCCCCTCTATAAGTCAATATATGTTTCAATTATATGAGCATATGTTGCCAAGCAAATCTATATAAGTCATATTCAAAATTTAATATCAAGAAGTCTTGAAAACAACCATGAGAAATCAAGTGATTCAAAGGATCATGAATCCTTTGTCCGGCCATTTCTTTCTGCTTATTTTCAAATGTGGATTATTATACAACATCAATTTCTCATGCAATTCACATATAACCAAATGTGCCTGGCAGCTTTCAAGATTGGAAACAAAGATCCCTGCTTAATATATCCTAAAACATGCAATGATTTCAAATGTGTTATATTACCGCCCCACCCCCCAAAGAGAGTAATTTCATAGAAGGTCTCATTCCCCAAAAGCCATAGAGGCTAAAGGAAAAGCCCAATTATATAATTGCAAATCTAGTAGGGTTAAAGCTGCCATCATCATAAGGTAACATCAGATTGACCCAGGATATTTGAGTGGCTTTAACCTGCCATTAAAATGTTCTCATTAACTTATCTGTCTGTATAAAGTGTAACTAATAAGGATTAACATTGGAATCCCTCTTGAAATATGCATTAATCTTGATATAATATTCATGTTAATAACATTAATCTTACCCCGGAGCCTTAATGAAAATTTTAACCATTGAGTTATGTCAACTGAAATTGCATCTATCCATTTAGACATACTTAATTCAACATATTCTGATATATTTTGGGAAAGGTATAAAATCAATCTTTTACAGAGGCTATGTAAATTGTAAATCCTAATCTCAGTCCTTGCATAACTCCAAGGGTGGGTTCTACTTACCTTTACTACCAGTTCGCATCGTGCCCGTAAACGCAGATTCTGCGCATGCGCAGATCACTTCTGATGACGTCCGGGTCAGTGAGCGGAGCCTTCTGCTGGTTTTACTACCGGTTCTTGTGAACCGGTCCAAACTGGGGGCATCCCACCACTGCATAACTCCAACCTTTTGCAAAGGAAAACTGAAAAGGTTGTAGAAAAAATGGTTTTAAAAGTTTTTTTAAAAATTGGCCCACGCCCACACAGTCACATTACCTCCCCCCACCAAGCCACGCCCACAGAACCGGTAGTAACAAATTTTAGATTTCACCACTGCAACAGACTCAGGTAGAGCATTCCAGGCGTTGACCACTCTGTTGCTGAAGTCGTATTTTCTGCAATCAAGTTTGGAGCGGTTTATTTTGAGTTTGTACCAGTTGTTTGCCTGTGTATTATTGAGATGGAAGCTGAAGAAGTCGTTGACAGATAAGACATTGTAGCAGATAATTTTGTGTACTGTGCTTAGATCATAACTCAGGCGCCGCAGTATGGCTTGAAACACCTGAAGGGCAGCTCTCTTTTCATTTTATGAATCATATTTGTAAAATAATATATCTAAGTTTCTTAAAGCAAACCAAAAGGATTTGGTATAAATCACTCACTGTTCAGGTACATGATCCCATTCGGAGAATTAGAATTCTCATTTCCTGTGAACTTCTGGGTCTCTTCCAAAGCTTCAAAAGAAATCTAGCTTTTAGGACACTGATTTTTCATCTTCGATTTCCAGAGACTGCTCGAGATTATCAGAAGGGCCTTCAGTAAAATATTAGTACTTCCATCAACAGTGTCTGCAGAAACAGGTTAAAAACAATCAAGATGGTAGCCAGAATCGTGCTATCCAAGTGCTCCCTTGTTTTTACATGAATAAAGCATAGTTTCCTTTTGCCATTCGCCTTATAATAAGAATGCTTCCTGTGGCTGTACAAGGAGCGCAACAGTAACTTTTAATAATTTATATCCTCAAACATAACTCAATCTTTTGTCTCTGTCTTACAAATGAATGTAGATCTAATATTTCCTAAAAAATGTTTTCTTCAGCAATACTCATATAGTATTCTCTTTTTTTTCCATTTAAAAGCTTAGTTCTTTTTTTTTTTTTTCAAAGCTATGATTTAGACTTTCACCTAGCAGGGAATTCAAGGCAAATCTGCTGCAACTTACACAAGTAACATATTTTTCTGTTAGATCTGTGAAGGAAACTGTAATTTTAGATATAATTAGTAGTCAATAATAAGCTTAGAACAATGGGGAAATGCAGATTGAGCAGCAGGTAGGAACAATAGTGACAGAAATAGAAAAGAACAAAGCCTTGCGCGATCAGTTCAGCGTAGGGATGAAAATTCTGGCCTTAAGGACAGAATCAGCATTTGGATATTTTCACCCGAAAGAGGCCTGTGTTGGGAGGTTTGGGATCTATGGTAACATTGAAAAGGAAAGTGTAGGTTCCTGTTTTAAATGGATACTGAGATTGAATGAAGGAAAATACTGTCTTCTGTACTTAAAGCTTTATCCTGTAACTCTGAAGACTTCAAAGATACGATCTGTGTACTAATTATATACATTCCATATCCCATATACAGAACAGCCATATCTTCATTGGTAAAAGCTAAAGTTTTTGGAAGAGGGAAGGGCTACTCTTTCATGATTGAAAAGAATTCTGCTCTTTTACAGCAACCGTAATTGCTGGAGAGGAAGAAATGTGTTCTAAAGACTCTTAGCTTTCTTGGAATAATAATAAAAAGATTGATAAAGGAAGGATAGATCCTGATTCACAATGGCATCTGCTAAGTCCAGTCCAAGGAAGTGATGCCGTTACTTTAAATATCCTATCTTTATTTATTTATTTATTAGTCATATTTCTATGCCGCCCACTCTCCGAGGACTCTGGGCGGCTTACACCAAAGACAGTATACTAAATAGCATATTGCCCCCTAACAATCTGGGTCCTCATTTTACCTACCTTGGAAGGATGGAAGGCTGAGTCAACCTTGAGCCAGTGAGATTTGATCCACTGATCTGCTGAACTAGCAGTCAGCTGAAGTAGCTGCAGTACTGCACTCTAACCACTGCACCACCTTGGCTCATAACATCCTATCTTGCTTGTGTCCCCTACAGTGCTGTCTCTTTTACCCTTCCTTATTTATTTTGCTCCTTTATGAGCAATTCCTTCTCTTTCCTTTAGTTTAAAAAAAAATTGGACATACTGCCATATTGCTTCTTTAATTTTCTTTGATATATCCTAAATTGCTCTGGTTAAGTGGTGTGACCAAGCGGACTCAAACAATAGGCTCACTGCAAGATTTTATATGTCTAAGGCAGCATTTCTAAACCTTGGCAACTCTAAGATGTGTGGACTTCAACTCCCAGAATTCCCCATGGCTGGTTAATCATTCTCTTAGAGGTTCTTTCAATCATAAAGATGCAGCCTGTCATCTACCTAAACCTTTCACTGTCACTAGAGATTCTGAGGATATATATCACCAGAACACAGTTCTCATGTATTAAGTGCTCAAGGTAACAAAAAATGGTTTGCAAGCCTCATGTTTGATATCCAATGCTAGAAGTAGAACTCGATTTGAACTTCTCTGTGAAAAACTGGGAATATGCTACAAGGTGCTTAATAATAACATTAATTAGAGCAACCAATGATCTGACTTGATGGAAAGCAGCTTCCTATGTACATTACAACCAATGTCTATGGAGATTCTCATAGTCCATGGTTGTTCCAAAGGTCCTTTTTAAAGAGAAAGTGGACTTCCTTGTTTTTCTTTGAAGACGTTTCACTTTTCATCCAAGAAACATTTTCAGCTCTGACTGGATGGTGGGGGAATCCTTTGGGACATTACAGCCAACATTTCCAGACAAATAAGAGGAACCTTTTATCACCAATATCCTGCTAGTTTGAAAAATTAGGGAAGAAGTTTAATGACAACAACAAATAAACTTAACCGAGCCTCATCTTTTGCTGAAATACTAGTCTACTTGCAAGCTTCTTTTAGCCATTTTTGTGCTTATGTTGAATAAACTTTATCAACAAGTTTAAGTCTTACAGTCATATTTTAATGCAAGGGTAAAAGTAACGAAGAGAACCCTCAACATTATAAACTGGTCTTACTTTGAAAAACAGCAAACAAGAAAACTAAACCTAAATGAAATGAATGCCTCATTACTGTCATGCATTGATTTTTAGTATTATAAATGAGAAAGTGAATCATTTTCCTTACGCAAGTAAGAAATTCAAGATGTCATTTCTCTTCTTAGAAAAAAGAGTTAGAAGTAGATTGCTACAATTTATTCCTGTTTTAATGGAACTTATTTCAATCTGACAGCAAATGTAGCTGTTTTCCTAAAGGCTAGATGCAGACTGAGTAATAGAAATGATGTTTCTGAGGAGACTAAAAACAAGTAGTTAGAGCTGGAAAGGAAATGAACAGTACTTATATGTGGTGCATAACATAAAGTTTCCTTCATGACTTGATCTATTCCACAGTTTTGCATTAGGTTTCACTTGCTGGAGCACTATTAATAACCAAATGTCTCCTTTCCAAAATTATACAAAGAATTTTAGTATAAAACACAGTATGGACTGTATTATTTGGTTTTGCACCTAGAAATTACCCTTTGACCCTCCTCTGGTTTCCTTCTCCATGGTCCTGACCCTCAATATATCTATTCTAATAGAAATATTTCTATTTCTAATTCTGAAAACCACTCGTTCATAATTTCACAATCAGAAATAAAAAATGGCTTAAGTGCTGGTCATTACAGATTGTCACTTCATATCCTGTTCTGAAAGCACAAGTTAAGGGTCGAATTGAAAAAAAAAAAAACCCAATAGGTAATAAGTAGTTTTTATATTTATAATATGCCATATTTAATTGTTATGGAATGTTAAAATTTCTCTCCAATTTAATCTAAAATATGTAGACCATTTCTTTTACAAGATACTTCCTAACGAGAAGGATTTCTTTTCATGGAAATGAATGCAAGTCAGATAAATGCCAAAGGTGCTTTTTCAAAAATACGAAAGTGCTTTTTTATATTCCTTGCAGTTTGACTTCCAATATCCTTCCGTTTTCCACCATTCAGTCAGAACTGAAGAAGCTTCTTGGCTGAAAAGCGAAATGACTTTAAGGAAAAACAAATAAAGTCCAGTTGCCTTTTGAAAAAGCACCTTTGAAACAACCATGATCTGAATAACTGAGAATCTCCATAGACAAGTCAGTTAACTATCTATGATAAGTCAAAATTGGCCATGAGAGTAATAGTTTGCTTAATAGGTTTTCTAATTTAGTTATGGAAAAAGAAATATCTGACACTAAAGGATTTTTTTATGGTGATGATGTTGAGCTTTTATTAAATATTATGGTCCAGTTAAGGATAAATGAGAACAGTGGTCCCCAACCTTTGTGGCTTGGGGGGGGAGGGGAACTGGTCCAGGTGATTGGTGGCCCAGCACATGCATGCACACTGCTTGATTCGCGTAAGCGATGGGCCAGTCACACATGTATGTAACTCAACTTGTATGAACAGTGAGCTGGCACATACTGTACATGTGCACATGCAGTTCGACTTGTCCAAGTTCAGATGCACATGTGTGGGTGCACACCATTCATGCAAGTTGAGCTGCATGCATACCAGCCCTCTGGCCTGCTGCTCACGTGACCCAGTTCCAAATAGGCCTTGGCCCGGGGGTTGGAGATCTCTGAACTAGAAGTTTTAAACAATGTTTTGCTCATCTTCTTGCCTTAAAAGTAGAATATTTATATTATATTATTTATAATGTTCTATAGCCTCTCATCAGCCCTGTGACTCTAGCAAAAATTAAAAACTGACAGAAAAAAAAAAGAAAACAACAAAATAACACACTATCTAACTTAATCCACAGGACAGCACTTATCCCCCTACTCCAAAAAAATCACATTGAGAAGTTCATTCAATTGCCAGATCTATTTATAATTATTATTTTTATATGTTGAATATCTAGGCCACATAGCCTGAGTTCCTCATTAAATTTATTGATATTATAAAAGAGGTATTTTTTTATTGTTGTTGTTGTTTTTGCTTTAATTTATATGCCGCCCTTCTCCGGAGACTCAGGGTGGCTTTGATAAATTATCAGGTTATTCAATTGACTGGGATAAATCCAATACACTTCCAATTAGACCTTAGATTCCAGTTTTCAAAATTGTGGCTTCCATATTAAAATGTGGGCATTACTAGCCTGCCCCACTGTTCCAGAAGAGACTTCTGTCTCTAAGGAATTCCAGCGAGTGGAGCCTTTTCTTCTGTGACCCCAACCCTGTGAAAAACACTCCCACTGAAGGTGAGAACTGCTCCCAACCTTTCAGTCTTCCAGAAGGTTATTAAAAGTTGGCTTTGCTTTTTGGAGGTAGTTGAGAGGGTAAGAAGACTTTATTCTAGGCCGTCCATCTCTTGGTTGATTTTAGTTTTGCATATTTTTAATTTTTAATGGCTTTTCTATTTATCTTTTTATCATCTAGTCACCTAGAAATGCCTTATCAGGGTGTTGGAAGAAATAGCAATAGCACTTAGACTTATACAGCCCTCTCTAAGTGATTTACAAAGTCAACATATTGCCCCCAACAATCTGGGTCCTCACTTTACCGACCTCAGAAGGATGGAAGACTAGTCAACCTTGAGCCTGGTGAGATTTGATCTGCCAAACTGCTGGCAGCCGGTGATCAGCAGAAGTAACCTGCAGTACTGCATTCTAACCACTGTGGCATCAAGGAAATATCCAACACTGGTTCAGTTCCAAGCCAGGAGAGAGGTACTAGAAATAAAATGGAAGCTGATTGAAAAGAAGTATTCCATTTATTGATCAGCAGAACCACCAACAGTATGTGGTTCTGGGGCAGCTGACTATCTGATTGAATGAGTGGATGGATCTTTATAGGTTTCTGTGATGCTGCTGGGGATTATGCAATGCCAGAAATGCCCCTAGGGGTTGTGCAATGTAATGAACTCTGTGTCTTTTGCTATTCTAATGGTGGTGGGTTAATCCTATTATGTCCTAAAGGTCATGTCCTGTTCTTAGAATTTGAGTGGAGAAGGATGTAAACGTTAATCTTATCGCTGGAGGTGAAGGTGTTTTGTTTGTGAATAGGCACATTAAAAAAGACTAGGGCTGTTTTCTGCCTCTTTCTCCATTTCTCCTTCAGGGAAATATAATATGCTGCCACTTAATATCCCCCAATATATTTCATTCTCTAGTGTGTGTGTGTGTGTGTGTGGGCCTTCCCACAAGGGATATGGGCAGCATATATATTTAATAAATAGATAAAGGTAAAGGTTCCCCTTGCATATATGTGCTAGTCATTTCTGACTCTAGGGGGCAGTGCTCATCTCTGTTTCAAAGCCGAAAAGCCAGCACTGTCCAAAGATGTCTCCGTGGTCCTGTGGCCAGCATGAGTAAACGCCAAAGGCACACGGAATGCTGTTACCTTCCCACCAAAGGTGGTCCCTATTTTTCTATTTGCATTTTTTACATGCTTTCGAACTGCTAGGTTGGCAGAAGCTGGGACAAGTAACGGGAGTTCACCCTGTTACGCAGCACTAGGGATTCAAACCGCTGAACTGCCAACCTTTCGATCAACAAGCTCAGCGTCTTTGCCACTGAACAACCTCGTCACTAATAAATAGATAATAAAATGCTAATGTGATATTCAATTATATATGGAAAACTTGGGATTTGTTGGTTTATAAAGAATTATGAATTTATCAAGAGCTGAATTTCAACTTAAAGGTAATTTTGCATTATTGGAAATAAATTACCATTCCAGCTTTAAAATCCTGGATTTAAGAAATATCTTGTTCTCAGACTTGAAATAGTTCTTTGTTGACATAATGAAAAACCTGATTCATTTAATTCCACACTAACTTTAATTCACTGCTGTGTTTATATATAGATGTGCTTGTGTTTGTGTTCTGATGTTCTTTTCTATTTACTTTTGCTTGATTGGAGAAAGAGACAGAGTGGGGGGAAAAATAGATTTGTATATCATTGTAGTTTTTCTTTTTCCTCTGATTCCTTTTTATATAATGCACTAACATAAATATTGAAAATAACAAATGTTAGCATTCCCCCATGATAAATAAAAATAAAGTAATACATTTAGTAAGAATAATATAAATGGTAAAGTTACAGGTGCAAATGATAAAACTAGTCTCACTATGTAAAATATTAATGTGAGCTATTTAAAAATAAAAAAAGAATGAAAAAAATTAAGGAAGTTCATATTGCATTAGAAAGGTCGTAGGTAGCATTTAGTTTGTGGCAAGAAATTATTTTACAAAAAAAAAGTCATTTATGCTCATTTTGTTCTATGGAAGTTGGGCATGTAAAAGAGAAATGTAAAAGTAAATTGAATGCAACGGGGATGGGATACTTTCAAATGTATTGATAAAACAAGAAGAAATGGGATAAACAATGAATAAGTGCTGGGTGAATGATAATTTAATACAAATGTAAGTGACTAATACAGAAGTACAGTACAGTACCCTGAGACAGCTTGATCATACAGGAAGAATGAAATTAGAACTGGATTGCAAAACAAATATATGAAGGAAATATGAAGAAGTTGAGGGGGTGAATAAGATTGACAATGTTGGGGTTGAGAGAGATCCTAAAAAGTGAAGCAGAGAACAATGGATGAAGTAAGGTATGGATATGGTGGAAGCAAAGATGGTAAGCAAAGATAGTAAATTATGAACAAGTGTGGTACATGAAGATAATATAGCTACTCTGTATTTAACAATATTTTGTTGTTTATTATTACCTCATGCCTTACTTGTTTGATTTATGGCTTCTTACTTTCATTGCGAAACACTATTTATTCCAAAAGGGAATAAAATAATGGGAATGTTTGAGAAATGTACCTTAGCAGAATTTTGAGGAAGTGACAGCTCACTGATCCTGCAAAATATGCTGCATTTGCCAAGAAGAAATTAAAAGAATTGTCAGCCTGCACAATTGAGAGCAAAGTCTTAGTTACTGTATCTTCTGAGAAACTTTCCTTCAGGACATAATGCTGAACAATTGTGCACATTACAGTCATTGTGTGTCTTATTCCTGAAACATTGCTTTTATGGGAAATGCATTATTGAGCCCAAAGATCATTGCTCCACTGCAGGACATTGGTGCCTAAGGCAATTTAAACAAGAATTGAAATATATCACCTATGAAACAAAGACATTAACCCTAATCTGGTGTGTTTAGCCCTGGATCTTTTCTTTTGTACAGTTCTCTGCTATACAATAGTTTGAAAAATCAAACAAGCAGAAAGAATCAAATACATATCTTTAGTTTAGTGGTTGTCGGAAAAGCTAAGAAATAACACTATGTAAGAACAAACAAATCCTTTTATTCTAAGATCAGATTGTTCACACTCTGAGAATTTAATGGCAGTATAGATATACGAGGATTAAATTAAAAGTAATATCTTCAATGTTACAGTATAAATTGCCAACAGATGGAAACACTTATGCTGTGATGTTTTCTAGCATTGGTTCCTTTATTACAATGACACATGGTTGCTGTATAAAAGGTTGTGTTGTTATTGTTTGTAAAATGGATGATTCCAGTGAATACTCATTAGTGTGCATTAAGCAGTGTGCCACAGTTGAATTTTTAACTGCTGAAGGAATCCTTCTAATTGAAATTCACCACCAAATGCAGGTTGTTTATGGTGATGGCTGTATATCATTAGGCCAAGAAATATTAAAACTGTGAACTGGGAAGAGCTGATTTGTGTGATCAAGAACAAAGTTGATGACTGGTGATATCAACACAATGAATTTCAGATGGGAAAGGTTGATGAACTGATTAAGAACAATTGGCGGATCACTTTAAGAGAAATTGTTTTCAAAACTGGAAATTTGCAGAAATGTGTGGATCACATTATTGATATTCTTTAGTATTGGACTTTTTGTGCAAGATAAGTTTCTTGCATGCTATTGGCAAAGAACAAAATTTATGAGTTGAAAGTTGAAAATTCCCCGCAATTTATTTATTCAATTTATATCCCGCCCTTCTCCTAGTGGACTCAGGGCAGTGCACAGCCAGAACTAAAACACATATCAATACAAAATTTAAAATTATTAAAAGAATTAAATAACTGTGGCCCAAAAATTTAAAATTTGAATTGAAAATTAAAACCCATTTGACAATTTAAAAAGCTAAAAAAGACTAAAAGGGGGGGGTTCACGCCAGCCCTGCTTGATGGAAAAGAAAAGTTTTTAGGGCACGGCGAAAAACCCGGAGATCCGATATCTTTCGTATCTCCGGGGGCAAATCGTTCCAGAGGGCAGGAGCTGCCACAGAGAAGGCCCTCCCCCTGGGGGTCGCCAGTCAACATCGCCTGGCTGACGGCACCCTGAGGAGTCCCTCTCTGTGGGAGCAATTATTGTTACCCTATAAGAATAATGATGAGGAATTTCTTCATAGCATTCTGACAGCTGATTAAACATTGAATCATCATTATGATCCAGAAAAGAAGTGCTGGTTTATGGAATATCATCAGAAAGCTTCTTCTGGGAATAAAGGATTGAAAACCCAGGCTTTAGCAGAAAAGCTTAGAATTGCAGTTTGGAGAATAGTGATTGTGATATTCACATGGATTTCCTTGAACCATTATCAACTCAGAGCAGTACACAGCAACACCTAAAACTTTGAAACAACAATTAAGCAGAATTTAGAAGTACAAGCAGGAAATTTCACTGCAGCATGGCAATTCTAGACTTTATACCTCATAAGCTATCCTAGGGACAATTGCAAAGTAGGATCTCACCACATTTCCCATGCTCCATAGAATCAAGATTGGATGCCATGCAACTCCTTCCTATTCCTAGAATTAAAGAAATACCTTCATGGGCATCTGTTTGATTCAAATGAAGCTATGGAAACAATTGTTAGGATATGGTTGAAGAAACAAGGGACACAGTTCTTTTGTGATGGCTTTAAAAAGCTTGTCCATGGTTGACAGAAGTGTGTAGCAAATGGTGATGATTATATGATGGAGTAAATAAAGCTAACAAAAGAGCTCATTCAAAGGCTATTTTCTTCCTTTATTTATGAAAAGATTGCTTTTAAACTAAAGTTACAGGATGGACTCATCCAAGGGTGAAATCCAGCAGGTTCTGACAGGTTCTGGAGAACCAGTAGCAGAAATTTTGAGTAGTTCGGAGAACTAGCAAATACCAGCTCTGGCTGGTCCCAGAGTGGGGTGGGAATGGAGATTTTGCAGTATCCTTCCCCTGCCACACCCACCAAGCCACACCATGGCCATCAAGCCATGCCCACAGAACCAATAGTAAAAAAAAAAAAATTGGATTTCACAACTGAAATCATCGCTTTTTATTCAATCCTATACAGCAACATAATTTTGTAACACTGTATGTATATTACAACAACATAAACTCTCCCTTACAAGAATCAAAGAGGATAACAATACATACAAGCACATAACAAGCAAGCTAAATTGTTTGTTTACTTATTTATTTGTAATTCAAATTTCTGAACCACCTATCTTCCTTAAAATTATGTTACATGAGAGTATGGTGGAATAGAAGTTTGATGGTCCCTTCTATTCACTTATTGCTAGAATTGATTTTCTCAAATTTTATCTCTGGTGCTTCTCCCAATTGCTGGAATTACTGATCTCTATAATAACTATATGCAGCAGTTATTGTCTTCAACTTCACATGACCTTCCTTCCCTCCTTCCTTCCTTCCTTCCTTCCTTCCTTCCTTCCTTCCTTCCTTCCTTCCTTCCTTCTCTTCCCCTCTCCTCTCCTCTCCTCCCCTCCCCTCTCCTCTCCTCCCCTCCCTTTCCATTTGAAGCAATCCGGGCTTCCTAGAACAGTAAAGAAGAGACAAATTACAAGGATATTGTTGTGTTAACCAACCAGCAGAGCGTAGAGCACAGAGAAATGATGCTGAGAGCGATGAATAAAATACATACAAACTGGTTTATCAAAGTTTTTACTTTGTAGTGAAAAACAATCTCATAGTCTTTAATCAATCCAAGTCTTTGCCAGTCAAATCAGTCCAGTGATACAAAAGTCTTCTTACCATACAAAACAGCAGTAGGTAATAAATAGCAGCACATTCATGCTGGTGACAGATCACAATGGTAGCATATCCACCCACGATGATAGCATATCCACATACGATGGTAGCATATCATCAATGACTACATTTCAGCTCTTTTCTTAAATACAGTTACAACAGAGCTTATCCAATCAGGATACAATGACTCAGCATTACAATGACTCAGCATTACAATGACTCAGCAGTACTTCTTAAAGTCATAGAATACATATTCATGTTAAAGTCATAGAACACATATATTGTCCATATACTGCCTGGACAACCTGTTAGGCTTATACCATATCCTAACATTCTCTGTTTTGGACAGGCTGATATATACCTGTTCACATTCTCAAGCCATAGCTTTCGCAACACATCTTATGTTTGATTGAACCCTGCGCTTTGGTGAAATTATCGGCAATATTTTTTTCGGACATATAATATTCCAGCTGAACCATATCGCTTTGAATACTCTGATGAACATTTAAATAACGAATATCAGTATACTTAGACCTTGTATTAACTGCCAAATTGGTCGCCATTTTTATGGCAGCTTGGTTATCTTCGTAAATTATAATTGGATAATCTACCTTCAAGCCAACGTCCATCATTAGTTGTTTATAATAAATCAGATCAGTACATACTAGTGACAAACATGAGAATTCTGCTTTCATAGTGGATAGACTAATATGTTTCTGCCATATTGATTTCCATCCTATTAGACAGTTTCCTAACATTATCGCAATACCTGATTTAGACTTTCTGATGGTCAAATCAGTAGCGAAACTGGTATCAGCATATGCACTCAGTATCAGATCACGGTTAGGTTCTAAATATAATGCATAATGCATTGTCATCTTTAAATATCGCAATATCTGCTTTGCGGCCTGCCAATGCCGATCTGTTGGCTCTGCATTATATCTTGCTAATTGGTTTATGCTATATGAAATATCAGGTCTTGACCAATTGCTAATATATGATAGACTTCCTATTAGGGATTGATAGATCTCCTTACTAAATCCAGGACTTTGGATTTCTCCATGTTGAAAATCCTGTGCCATAGGCGTTTTAGCTGGCTTACATAGCTCCATACTAGCGTTTCAACATCTGACTTATCTTGCTAGACTGAGACAGCTTATATCCTCTAGCTGTTTGACCAATATCAAGGCCCAAATAATGTCTAATATGACCCAAATTCTTGATCTTAAATTTATCTTGCAACTTTCTAATAATCTCCATTGCTTCTTTATCAGTTTTAGTTACTATTGCTATATCGTCAGTAAATAATAGCAAAAATGACATTAAACCATTATTCTCTCTTTTAAAGAGACATTTGTCTGCTACACCTTCCTGAAATCCAATATTATTAAGCTCTTTAACTATACACTGGTTCCATTCAAACCCTGATTGTCTTAAACCATAAAGGCTTTATGATTGTTGGAAATTGATTTCCAACAATCAGTTTGATTATTTGTTTTAACTCCTAACGGCTTTCTCATATAAATAGTATGTCGTAATGGAGCATGCAAATATGCTGTCTCCACATGGTTAATTATGTACTTATTCTTTGCCGCCCACACTAGCATTGTTCTTAACGTGCTAGTTCTTAAACTTGGAGCAAACACCTCATCAAAATCTTTTTCAGTTTGAACAAAACCTTGAGCTACAAGGCGAGCTTTATGGGTTACAGTCCCATCTATACCTTTCTTTAATTTATACACCCATCTACACCCAATCAATTTCTCTCCAGGTGGTAATTTAACATTTTCATAAACTCCTAATTCAGTTAATGAGTTGATTTCTTTACTCATTGCCTCCTTCCATGCATTCTGCTCCTTTTCAGGATACATCCTGATGTCCTCATAATTTGAAGGTTCTATGTTAACCTGACAAACCACGGTTGCTTTATACCTATCAGGTGGATGTCTTTCCCTATTAGATCTCCTAGGCAATACAGGACTCATTGCAGGTATCTCCTTCCCTAAACCTACTTCCTCTTCTTCATCCTTAATAGAGACCTCTGCATTGTCTATATCCTCATCAGGGGTATCATTAAACATTTGATGCTCAATACTAACATTATTATCATCCTGTCTGTACTCTACACGCTAAAGTTTCTCCCATCCTTTGTGCTCCAGAAATTTTGCATTTGCACTACAGTAAACACTAGTAGTTCCTGGTGCCCAAAATCTAAAGGACCGATGATTTGAGTCATAGCCAACAAAAAACATTTTTCTGGCTCTCTGTTGTTCCTTCCTCCTCACATTAGATGGAATATGTACCCAAGCAGGGGCTCCAAATGTGTACCAGTAACTAAGGTTTGGTTTCCTCCCATGCCATAATGTAAATAGTATTTCACCCATAGATGAATGTACAACGTTATTTAACACATGGTTAGCACACATAACGGCCTCACCCCATAAGGTTTCAGGCAAACCAGAGTCTGCCAACATTGTTCTAGTCTTCTTACCATACAAAACAGCAGTAGGTAATAAATAGCAGCACATTCACGTTGGTAACAGATCACGATGGTAGCATATCCACCCACGATGATAGCATATCCACCCACGATGGTAGCATATCATCAATGACTACATTTCAGCTCCCTTCTTAAATACAGTTACAACAGAGCTTATCCAATCAGGATACAATGACTCAGCATTACAATGACTCAGCATTACAATGACTCAGCAGTACTTCTTAAAGTCATAGAATACATATTCATGTTAAAGTCATAGAACACATATATTGTCCATATATTGCCTGGACAACCTGTTAGGCTTACACCATATCCTAACATAATCCTTGATGCTCTCTGAGCTTGGTGGTTTTCTTGCAGACATTTAATTATCGACTTAGGTAATGAAACGTTTGAAAGAATACCACCAAGCTCAGAAAGCACCAAGAACTTCCAGTTCAAAACATCACTTCTATAGTCTTCCAACAAAGATTCCCAAAATTTTGAACAGAATCTAGCAGAGGCATATTCTGCTGGGGACTTTTATTATAACAAGATAGTATTGATTAAGTGATAATCTACTGACAAATAAGCATTAGAAGGGGGGAATAGGAACAGAATACCAGCATTGTTGAATCCAAATGACAGCCAGTTTCCAAAGTTACAGGGTTTTTTCCAATTTAGCTGCAGATTCCATGGATTGAACTTGACAGCTCTTGAATGAAGAATTAGTGCTGAAAAACTAAGTTGTAGCCTCCTCCTCTATTGGCTGTGTCAGTGGCTATGCTGTCAGCAAATCCCGGGAAAGCTAAACTGGAAGGCAGTAGTCTCAAAGGAGCAATGAAGCAGAGAACAATGGTTGATGAGCAGAGTGATTCAGACCAATGGCAGGTCCTCCAGGAATCACAACACTGGCCATCAACATTAAGGTCAAAAGCAATGAAGAACAAATGAAGAGATTTGAGGAGCAAAAGAGACTGAAGTGTACACAGGATAAGTTTACACAGGAGATTGCAGGGTTGCTTTCGCTGTATCAAAGGCCAAACACTGAATTTTGCCTGGTGTTCAAACTGAGTGTTGGCAGCAAATTGCAGTCCAGGGAACAGGTGAAAAATAGGAGTTCAACATTTCAGCAAAGCACATGAGCATTTAGAAAAGTTATACTTGAATGAGAGAGGAAATTAGTGGGGCATTGAGAAACTTTATCCACTGGCTCATTTTACAGTTTTTAAAATTGATCACAAAAATAATTACAAAATGTAATGGGGATGACCATTATGTGACTAGGTCCTGGAAAAAAGGAGCAGATTTGGGACAAGGAAGCATGAATTACAAGAACTACTCAGTACAATCTAAACCCAGTTTTTACTTTTTTTTTTTTTTTTGATTTGATTTATATGCCGCCCTTCTCCGGAGACTCAGAGCGGCTTACAATGCATTAAGCAATAGCCTTCATACTTTTGTATATTTATACAAAATCAGCTTATTGCCCCCACAATCTGGGCCCTCATTTTACCTACCTTAGAAAGGATGGAGTCAACTTTGAGCCTGGTGAGATTTGAACTTGCAGTAATTGCAGGCAGCTGATGTTAATAACAGTGCTTTAGTCTGCTGTGCTACCAGGGCTCCTACTTTCTGGAAATATAATAGAAATGGAAAATAGTATTTTTAGATTCTGCTATTGCCAAAATAATTGACAGATATAATTGCTCCATAGGGAGAAGATATTAAACACTTGGTTGAACAACTGTTATTTCATTGCGGTTTTGCTTGTGGAAAGTTACTATATAGATGTGAATCTGATGTAACCTTGTTTCATGCTCTGGAAAAAGAAATGTTAACATTCTTTGCCAGAATTTTTTTTTCCTCTTGCAGTTGATGTCTGCCGTCAAGTTTACTAAAGATTAAAAGAGTAAAAAGGGGTATAAATACTGTTACACTAGGATGTACAACCGATAGGAACTTGCTCGTGATTTCAAAGGTAGGAAAGTCTGGGAGCTGCTTTGAGTTTTAACCTGGACCATGCCTGGTCAGGATAGAGAAATGAACAAACTCTCAGCAGGAATCTGCCTAAAAATTTATCTTGAATGTCCAAATTTACTAGATTGAGGACTAGTATAGCACAATAAAACTGTGTGATAGCCAGTCCATAATTCAGCTGTAGCTTTAGCCACAAACCTGCATAGGATTAGGTTAGATATGCAGAATTTTTTTGAAAGCCAAATCTTCCATTTGACCATTTTTTAAGGCCAAGCCCTGCATTTGGCCTTTGAGTGGCATGACAGAAGCTGTAGAAAGGTCCAAACAAAAGTTAAATTTGATTTAAGTACAATGAAATATCGGTTAATTAAATACTACAATTAATACTCTCCATGTATTTAATCATTTTTACCTCTAAGTCACATTAACATTTAAAATTCATAGCAAGTTCTGGAATTGTTATGGTTTGGCCCTTGCTTTGAGAATAGAAATCTAGCCATAGGGCTTTCATGGTACTGATACTTCCATCATCAAATTGATATTGCTTAATTACCTAGTACCATCAGGCCTGGAAAGGATATGCTTCATGGAATCCTAATCCTATTTAACGTCTCTTCACCTTCCCTTCTCCTTTCCCCTTTCCCTTTTCCCTTTTTCCCTTTCCCCTTTCCCCTTTCCCCTTTCCCCTTTCTCCCCTTCCCCCCCTTTTTCCCCTTTCCCTTTCCCCTTTCCTTTCCTTTCCTTTCTTTTCCTTCCTCCCTCCCTTCCTTCCATATGGACACCCAATTCAATAAACTTTGGGTAGCAGAGAACAAATTTAAAAACCAAGATTAAAAACATCAATCTCAAAACAGAATTTGCAGAAATAGAGAAGAATGTTTGAAACTCAGGATTGAATAGTGCTTTACAGTCTTCTCTAAGCAGTTTACAGTCAAAAGAATAAAATCAGCTGTCCATTTTGTATTATTTTCCTGTTGCTCTACATTCTCTTTGAAGGCTATCTATGTACGGTTAACATGAATAAAACCTTTTCCAATGTTGTAGATTGTTTACACTGACTGTAAGAGCAAAAGTATATGATAAACATTTTGAAGTACATACATCCTTGTCATGCTCTTGCCTTTTCAGGTAAGCACTAGTTATATTGTTATATAGAGCTTAGAGAAGGAGTAAGAAACAATAAATTAAGGAAAGATAGCAATAGCACTTATATAGCACTGTGTGCTTTATAACACTCTCTAAGCAGTTTACAGAGTCAGCATATTGACTTCAATAATCTGGGTCCTCTTTTTACTGGAAGGATGGAAGGCTGAGTCAACCTTGAGCTGGTAAGAATCAAATTCCTGGAGTGAGCAGTGAGTTAACCTGCAGTACTGCATTCTAATCACTGTGCCACTGCAGCACAGGTCTAATATTTTGGGCAGAATTAATAGATGGCAAGTGTCCCCACAATAAATAATCCCATGAATAACCTGGCTTTATTTATATATTTTTATAAATTGCCCATTTTATAAGCAACTTTGGGCAGCTCCCAATCCTAATGCCACTTATGCCAAGTGACAACTAGCCACTTGAATCACACTCTGACACATAACAGAATTAGTGTGGCTTACAAGGTAAATGGCCTAATTCTGCTGTCTTCTGGACCAGTTGCAGTTTATAAGCGGACAGTCTCATTTGAGCATTCAAACAGGACCAAAATCCAGGAGGAGTCTCAAATTGTGCAACAATTCTGCCTAGAGGACTGCTGCCTCATCCAGATTTTTTGGCACTATAGGTTCCATGCAGATGTTAAATAGGGATAGATGGCAAAATCTAGGGCCTAATTACTCCACCCCCATTCTTTCCCAATATTCTGTAGTGAATAATTACTTTTGTTAACAACTGTGTAGACTCCTTTCCAGACTTGATACAGTTTCTCTTTAGTAGTACTGTGGTTGCAATTATGTTGAAACTAGTGACTTCTAAAGTCATTTAGGCAAAAACTATGTTAGGGCAACAATTCTTATATTCGTTAAAATTGTCTACTCACAATAGTCACACTCTATATGGCTTTCAAAGTGCAAATATCTTCATGTACATTAGCTGGTAAATTTGCTTTGATGAAGTGAATTTGATTTTGGAGATGACCTAACATCTTTCAGTGATTGAGGAATTCAGGTGGTCTCAAAACTCTTCTGAGAAACATTGATGAACAAACATTTTATCTGCTTTCTCCCCCACTGCTATCCAAAATGTTCCCATGCCAAACAGTTTAGACATTTCTGCAGAGCCTGGAAGCACTTGGATGAGTGTTGTAAAAAAAATAATCATTTGTCATGTCTTCTCAGCTTTCTTATGAAGTGTTTCATGAATAAACACTTTCTGTCCCTAGGGGCTGTTCTCTTCCTTCTAATGCCATCCTAATGGTCTTCCTCAAATTCTTCTGAGCTGGCAACCATTTGGGGGATTTTGATTGGCATGACATGACTGCTAATTTCTTTGGTTGCTTTCAGTCTCAAGAAAATTGCCCTCCATCCACACTGAATCCACTCAGCTAGGAAGATTCTATAGCATATGCCAAAGCAGTTGAGGTCCAATATTTGTGATGTGCAAAGCAGCACAACCCACTGTTCACACCCTAGCTGCCCAATCCTGATTATCCCTTGACGAGTGCCAGGTTGAATGGCTGCAGCATAAATAGTGAGCAATCTTTGATCTACTTGTCTTCTTCTGTTGACAAGACAGTAGTAATGCACAACACATCTTTTCATGCCACTTGGCTCTCCAAACCATGTTGATGAATTGTTCAGAGTCCAATAACACGTGTCAAAACCACCAGCCAAAGCCACCTTGGCAAGGCCAGAGATTTTCCCAGGCTGAGTAGCTGCAACACAGATAGCAGGCATTCTGTAGCACATTCTGGAGGCAATGAGCCCAAAAATCCATCAGTACATGGAAAAACTTTTTAGGCAGAGCATCTCTGACTTGGACAGTGGGCAAGTCTTTTGCATTGCTTGCATTCTACCAACCACTAACAAGAAGCACTGAGAAAAGCAAGCAGTATGAAAAAGGTCTCAACCATTTACTGTCTTGAATTTACTATCTAATGAGTAGTTGTAAGAATTCAGCGGCAAATGCTGAAGCTCTCCAGCCTGACATTGGTACATGCTAAAGGACTTCCCAGGTTGTGTGGCACTGTCGCTGAGCAAGTAGGTTTCAGAATGGCTAGCTTTGATGAGGACAGAGATGTAGCTTACTTGCATGTTGGAGCTGCCCAGTATGTTGTCTAATACAGCTATATATCCTGGGACACCCGCTCAACCATCACCTCATCAAAAGGTGTCTAACAGGAATGTCTTCAGCCTTCTACATGAGGTCTTTGTGAAGAAGCTTCTGGCTAGATGGATTTAATACAAGCCAGCAGTTTAGACATTAATGGCTGTGTGTTGCGTTACTTTGAGGGGACAGCACATTTACATTGTTATTCAAGCTGTATACTCACTACTTTACATTGTAGCCAAGTGTCATTTCTTCAGTGTTGTCACATGAAAAGATATACTTAAATATTTACAAAATGTGAGGGGATGTACTCACTTCTGTGATGTACTGTATGCATACAATCCACATGAACAGGAAAATATATAACAGGTGTTATGAAAAGTGCTATGTGGTAGTCTTTTCACAATTACTGTTGGCAAAGAAAATTGATACTTTACAAAGTAGCAGAAATTGATTTAATGGGCTACATTTGTGTGGAAGTTTGACATGCCCTATAGCCTATGTTAGGCCTTGTGATGAAATTACAAATGCATTGTGCAGCTGTTTTCAATACCATTGCCAATAAACTGAAAAGCACAGTCTGGAAAAAAAAACAGAATTATACATGTCTAATTTTCTCAAATGTAATATCTGACTCTTGTTGAAACAAAGTACCTGTAGGTCTTTGCAAATACAAATGTTTCATTACAAGATGTGAGTGGTGGTTCTGGCATATCTGAAAATGAAATTGCATTGGTCACACCCCACTGTGAATGCAGAACCCCATTCTAGATATCTTATTTTAGTTCAGTTTGTTTGAATTCTTTTTAGACACAAAGAGCGACAACAATGATCAAGGGAATCTTACTAAGGGAAGCTTAAGGGGAAACTAAGTCTTACAAGGAAAGATTGAAGGATCGAGACATGTTTAAAAACTCAACAGAAGTTCACACAGAAGAAAGCTGTGCACTCTATTGCCCAAAGGGCAGAATCTGGGATAATGGTCTCAATTTGGTTCCAGGTGGTTCTGGTTGAATGATAGGAATAATAATGTAATGTAAAAAGCGGTTTGAAATGGAAACCAATTATCTGAAAAGGAGTGGGTTTCCTTTTATTAGGTGTATGTATATCTTCTATTTTCTGGAGTTATTATACAGCACCCTCCAAAACTATATAAATGTTCCAGAATATCTGTGGTGTGGCTCCAGTATTTTATTTATTGTTTATTTGATAAATTTATATGCCACCGATCACCATCACAAGATGACTCTGGGCAAATTATTTGTTAAAATCTTTACCTCCAATATCTCCAATATTTACTTCCAATATTACCTCCAATATCATAATATTTCCAAAACAAAATCTGGGCTCAGAAATCATTTTATATGAAAGCTAGGTAACATACTATGGCTTGCAGTCTTAATAAATTGAAAATAAATGGAAGCCTAAGATAGTTAGATGATGATAGATAGATAGATAGATAGATAGATAGATAGATAGATAGATAGAGATGATAGATAGATAGATGATAGATAGATAGATAGATAGATAGATAGATAGAGATAGAGAAAGAAAGAAAGAAAGAAAGAAAGAAAGAAAGAAAGAAAGAAAGAAAGAAAGAAAGAAAGAAAGAAATATAGACACAAAATGTCCCCCATAAGAAAGAAAATCAGGAAAAGTTTTTAAAAGCCTGTATGGACAAATATAATATTCATAGGGAAACTGAGAAGCAAAATAGTGTTTAGAAAATGAAAACAGAGAAAATAACCAAAATGAAATACAAACTACATTTTGAATGATGAAGAGCCAAGAAGATTTAAGCTCAGAATGAGATAAAGATGATGATGAACACAAAATATACTAAGAAAGGTTTGGGGGATATAGCCCAATAAATGAACTGAGAGAAGGTAAGACTTCTTGATAGTTTATATATATATATATCAGTTTTCTCTAATAGATCTCTTCTTAACATAATTGAGGCTGTGGGATAGGGATGTTGCCCAGGACTGATGAAGGGATAATAAGAACCCAGCTTCCTACCCTAAATCAGTTCAATGCTCCAGAGCTAAATTACATCCTAGGATGTTGAAACAGTTGGCAGAAGTAATTTCAGAACTACAGACTCTAATCTTTAGAAACTCCTGAAGAACTGATGAAGTGCCAGAAAATTGGAGAATGGCCAATATAGTTCCAATGTTCAAGAAGAGGAAGAAAGAAGACAAAAAAACAAAAACCCCAATGGATTAGTTAGCTTAATGTCTTTTTCAGACAAGAGGCTCAAAAATTATTAAGCTATATACAGTATACCAGCATCTAATAAAAAATGCTATTTGAATCAAACACTAACATGGATTTGTCAAGAATAAGACTCAGAATAAGACCTAGACTAACCCAAGCTGTTTTTGTGACAGAGCAACTTATTTAATTGGCCATGCAAATGTTGTGCATGTGTTCATGGTAAGGTCTGTAATCTTTGTGATCAAGGTAAATAAATGTAGGCTATGCAGTTGAATTTATATTGGTTAATGCTCATAAATGGTTCTGCATCACTCTGGAAGAAATATTAAATGGAGTTCTCAGCTCAAGATTATTCAACCTGATAAATGACCTAGAAATAGATTTAGAATTGCAGACGACATCAAGCTAAGACGATTGACTACCATGTTTCCCAAAAATAAGACCCTATCTTATATTTTTTTGAACCCTGAAATAAGTGCTTGGCCTTATTGCCATGTGCTGAAAAGCCCAATTGGGCTTATTATCAGGGGATGTCTTATTTTGGGGAAAACAGGGTAGTTTTTTTAGAGGCCAAAATCACCATTAAAAATGTTTGCACATTGCCCCAAATCCAATAAAATGATATTCAGCCATAAGAAGTACAAGCAAATGCAACTGGATAGAAAATATTAAATACTGTACAAATTGGTTCCCAGACTATAAGGATTTAAGAAATCATTATATAAACAGTCTTCTTGTTCTTTGAATTATTCCTGCAGGATCCTCAGCTTTGCATTTCACACATCACTTTGTCTGGTCTGCAGCATCAGTGGGGCATACCCTTATGGCTCGCCTGTCTTCATGCAGACAGTCCATTTCTTCTTCAGCTTGTCCCGGCCACGAGCAAGTAGCCCTCATCCATTTGTCACCCCAGTTGACTAGGGTCAGAGCACATTGCCTTAAGGGGACATCCCAGTTGCATCTCAAGTGTTGGTTTGGGTTTGATGCGTAATGATGCAACATTGAAATCTTTGCACAGACAAAGTCTGATGTCTATCTTCTTCCTTTTTCATCCAGGCTTGGGACCGGCAATGGCAGAGTTAATCATTAAATCATTATATAAACAATAAACTGCATGAACAGGTTATTGGTGAAGAAACCATCCTCTTTGCCAGTTCTTTGGAAGAATCTTTTTCTTTGGAGAAAAAGAACTAGAAATGCTTGATCTTTCTTTCTTTCTTTCTTTCTTTCTTTCTTTCTTTCTTTCTTTCTTTCTTTCTTCTTTCTTCTTTATTTATTTATTTATTTATTTATTTATTTATTTATTTATTTATTTAACAAATGTATGTAGCAATTCATCTATCACAAGAAAATCTGGGTGGCCAACAACAACAACAACAATACATGAAAAAAAACCATTTAAAATAATAAACAATGCATAACATTGAGGCCCAAATAAAACTCACATTCATACATCAATATAAACATAAATATATTGGTTCTCAGTTGAAAATAGTTCAGTAGCTCAAATTCTTGGACCTCTGCTCTTTTCATCTCAATGCACCTTGGTAAAGTTACCTCTGTGTGAATTTTACTGGAAATATATCCCTTTTGATTCAGGCTTCTGCTAAAGAATCTGGCAATGCATGGATTGAGGACTAAGGAGATCAGACTTGGTAACAGTGTGCCTGAGAAGAGTTTGGGAATGCTAATATACAATCAACTAAACATGAGTAAGCATCAGTTAAAAAGACCAGTGAAAACTGAGGGCGTATTAAAAGAAACACGATATCCAGATCATAGGAGATAACAATCCCACTATGTTTTGTACTGCTTAGACTACCCTTGACTCTACTTAGGGCTTTTCCACAATATACCATTAAGCTTAGGAGATCAATTAGAAATGAAGATGGATTAAGAAATCTCTTTGTGGATTTCAATTGCTTTCCATGCTTTGGCCAGAGTGATAGCCTAATGTTTTATCTGGACCATATTTACCATGGGTACTGACTCTTTTCTGACTTTTCTTGGATCAATAAAAAAGGAAAAAACAGAACAATTTTGTTTTGTTTTTTCCTGGCACTTCTGCTAAAAGGGAAAGTAACAGGTTTCTTGTCTATTTTACCTGGATAAAGTAAAATAAAACAATAAAGTTAGATCCATTGCATTATTTTCTTGGGGAATTTGTAAAATAAACAAAGAAGCCAAATTTTCATTGCTAGTTGACTTGTAAAAAAACCTGTAGACAATGACCATCAATTATTGAAAGGGTGGAAGTGTTCCTGCCACAGCACACAGTAATCTTGGAGTGGAGATGTCTGCATAAACAAGTAGGTTCTGTTACTGTGTGGGTCTACAGAAGCAGGATGGTTTTTAGACATCTAGACCGTTACAATACCGTGACTTTTGACTTGATGTGCTTATTTTTATTATCAGCTTCTGAATCAAAGAACAGAGGTACTGCTTCTGAAGTTATTTGAAAGGATTTGATGAATAACTCAACAGTTACCATGTTTTTAGACTTAGTCCAATGAGTGATGACCAGAGAATCCATAGTTAGCTGCTGAAAGCATTGGGATAATCTAATTATACTTGATTCAAACACATTTCTCAGAAATGTAGTCTGCTGTATAAATGAAGCTCCTTTGTGTTTTGGCTTCTCTAATTTCAATAGAAGCAGTTGATTTTGATGCATCAAGCAATGTACATTGAGTTGTTTCCATTGAAATGAAAAAGAAAACCATGGCGCTATTCTAGAATCATAATCCAACTAATTAAGTCAAAATTTATTCCAACCATACAGACAGTGACTATGACACACTATTTTCTTTGGACTCTGGTTAAGCAAGACTCAGACATGGCCAATACTGAATTCCACTCATCTTTGATGCTACAGTTTATAGAGAATATACTCATAAGATTTAATTACTTGGCAAGCTTTTTTCTTGCATGCAACCAGCAGTGGATGTAATTCTTGGTAATATTTAATTAAAGCCACATGTGTTGGAGCATATGGATAGAAAGATATTTTTCTCCTCCTCCTTCTTATATTAGAACTTGTCATCACTCAGTGAAATTGATTGGCAATAGATTCAGAAATTACAAAAAAGAATAGTATTTCATTACATTAACCTATTGAATTGATTATAACAAATGTCACAAACATGAATAATTTTTAATGAATGGGGAAAATCAATAACAACAACTAATCACGACAGCAAACTCTCTGCCATGATTTTCAGGGGAAGACAAAAAGAGGCCTCACCATTCAGAGTAATAATGATTCAAATCCACTATCTTGTTCCTCACTCAAACATTTTCACAAAGGTATATATTTTGTCTGTATATATACGGTTGTATTTGAGATTCTTCCATTTAAAAAATAAATCTATAATCAAACTACTTTAATTCTGCTTTCCTTGGTTTTAAGATAAATTTCTTACCATTTACTTGTGTAAGACAAGGAGAACAAATGCATATATATAAAGAACAAATTTAATTCAAATAAAAATTTAATAAAGCATAATCCAGACTCTCTCTATATATACATTTCCTGATATTTTTTGGGATAAATTATATTATGTAAAGCATAAAAAGTAAGAAAATAAACTAAAGGCATGGCATAAGAGAAACAGAAATTTTAGTCAATTATGGTTTATATCATTCACTATAACACTCCGAACCATTCTATCTTTGCTTTCATTATAACCAGAACCAATTGACACATTACATTTTGTTCCTCAAGTTGTCACCTCTCTCTTTGTGAGATTTCCATTAGCTTAATCCAACCATGAGATTCTCCATCTTCCTCTTTCTTTTGATCCATTCACTCTTTCCTCATATATTTATCTGACATCATCACAAGCATTCCTCTTATATTTATCCAATGAGCAAGCAAGGATATTTCACATATCATTGTTTTAATTCTTGTTTGAAATTAAACTATTGATAAGCATCATATTTAATCTCAAATATGTTTCATTTCTGTCATTATCAATTCTTCCATTATCTTCTTCCAATTCTTCCGTTCTTTCCATTATCAATTATTGAATGTTTTCTCTGTATGTACATAGTACATCCTACAACGCAAGCCTATTCATTATTGAATTCTTTCATAACATCAATAAATATGCAATACATTTTCTGCAGTGCTCTGCACATCCGGTTTTTGCAAAACATGGCCCACTTTTGGGCTCCCCAACGCGTCACGTTTTTGCCCTCCCCAGCACCCCCGAAACACTCTACAGGCCAAAAACAGGTGCATTTTTTTGAAAACGGGCTTGTTTTTAGCAAAAATGGGATGTACAGAGCACTGCAGAGTACCTCTGAGGGCTGGGGCGAGGGGGCAAAAACATATGCACAGAGGCCAAAAACTTTTTTTTCTTGTTTTCGTCCTGTAAATCTAGGTACACCTTATAGTCCGGTGCATTTTATAATCCGAAAAATATGGTAGGTTGATCCTCTCTTCTTTGTGGTAGCCCCTTAGATATTGGAATACTGCTATCATGTTACCATAGTTCCGTGATGGTGAACCTATGGCACGCATGCCACAGGGGGCATATGGAGCCATATCGGTGGGCACACAAGCTCAGCTCTGGCACACATGCGTGCACCGGCCAGCTGATTTTCAGGCCTTCCGGGCCCACTGGAAGTTGGCAAACAGGCCATTTCTGGTCTCTGGAGAGCCTCCAGTCAGATGGAGAAGGTCATTTTCGCCCTCCCCAGGCTCCTAGAAAGGCTCTGGAGCCTGGGGAGGGCGAAAAAACAGGCCTACTGGGCCTGCCGTGCCATCACATGCCAAAAGCGAGGGAAGCGTGGGGGGGTGTCACGCATACATGTGCTGGGGCAGGGCACATAGAATTATGGGTGTGGGCACACACACACACGCAAACCCCCTGCGCCCCCCCCCACTTTTGGCACATGATGGCAAAAAGGTTAGCCATCACTGCCCTAGTTCTTCTTTTCATTAAACTCAACATACCCAATTCCAGCAACTGTTCTTTATATGTTTTAGCCTCCAGTCCCCAATTAAATTTGTTGCTCTTCTCTGTACTCTTTCTAGAGTCTTAACATCTTTTTTTCACCTTGTGGTGACCAAAACTGGATGCAGTATTCCAAGTGTGGTTTTATAAGGCATTATACAGTGTTATCAACACTTCACGTGATCTTGATTCTATCTCTCTGTTAATGCAGCCTGGGACAATATTCCTCCAATACCTTCCCAGTTAATTGTGTTGTGGTTTTTGCATTCACTGTTGCTACCTTTTCCTTTGTATAGTAATATATTGTTACATTTTCAAACTGTTTTTTTTAAATATAACATTAAAAAATAGAACAGTAGAACAGTTTTATAATTATAACATACATGCAAAAAATATTTAGAGCTTATCCCTGAAATATATACTGTAATTTCCTACCATTGATAAAAATAAACATTAAAAAATCTTTTCAATTCTTTTGAGGTTCTTTTAAGCTCTAACAAATGAGTTAATTATGCAAATAATATTTATTTTCATATTTTCAACACCATTTCATAAATGTAGGTGTATCAATTGCCTTTAAGTGTTTTACTATAATTATTTTAACAGCTGCTAATAAAATAAATAGGACTGTCTGAAGTAATTTAGATTCACCTTGATGAAAACTTACGTACTATGGAGATAATACAATTCTCTTTATCAAGGCAATGGAATTTGCCTTAATTAAGCATTGTGTGTTGCATTGAAGTCTCCCAAATTGTCACGTGTAAAAGCCAGAGGACATTTGACAGAATGAAATGAAGTATAAAAATAAAATAAAACCTGAATTTAGAAACTTCTGAATATTGAACTTTAAAGTTGGTCTTCTTGTGTCCGGTTTGTAGGATTTCTAATTTTTTTTTTTTGCTTTTAATTTATATGCTGCCCTTCTCCAGAGACTCAGGGCGGCTTACAATGCATTAAGCAATAAATTACCAGATTGTCCACTATTAGAAATAGTGGTCACATCAAGCTATTGTGAGCTATTGTGTATGTGGGGTGCCACAAGGGTCGGTCCTCTCACCCCTTCTGTTCAACATTTATGTGAAGCCGCTGGGTGAGATCATCCGTGGTTTCGGGGTGAAGTACCACCAGTACGCTGATGATACTCAGCTGTACATCTCCACCCCGGACCACCCCAAAGATGCCCTTGAAGTGATGTCCCGGTGCCTGGAGGCCATGCGGATCTGGATGGGGAGAAACAGACTCAGGCTCAACCCATCCAAGACTGAGTGGCTGTGGTTTCCGACATCCCGATATAGTCAGTTGGTGCCATCGCTGACTATTGGGGGCGAGTCACTGGCCCCCACGGAGAGGGTTCGCAACTTGGGTGTCCTCCTGGACTCACGGCTGTCTTTAGAAGAGCACATGTCAGCCGTGGTCAGGGGGACTTTTTATCAGGTCCGCCTGATTTGCCAGTTGCGTCCCTTTCTGGATCGGGACTCGTTAAATACGGTCACTCATGCTCTCGTTACTTCCCGCTTGGACTACTGCAATGCTCTCTACATGGGGCTCCCCTTGAGGAGCACCCGGAGGCTCCAGCTGGTCCAGAATGCGGCCGCGCGGGTGGTTATGGGAGCGACGTGGCGCTCCCATGTGACCCCCCTCCTGCGCGAGCTGCACTGGCTCCCGGTGGTCTTCCGGGTGCGCTTCAAGGTTTTGGTTACCACCTTTAGAGCGCTCCATGGCATCAGACCGGGGTATCTACGAGACCGCCTTCTGCTACCAATAGCCTCTCACCGACCAGTACGCTCCCATAGAGAGGGGCTCCTCAGGGTGCCGTCAGCCAAACAGTGTCGACTGGCGGCCCCCAGGGGGAGATCCTTCTCTGTGGGGGCACCTACCATCTGGAACGAGCTCCCCCCAGAGATACGGAAGATCCCGGACCTGCACACGTTTCACCGTGCTCTTAAAACTTTTCTATTTCAGCAAGCTGGCCTGGCCTAACTCCCATCTTTTAAATTTTTTAAATTTTTTAATTTGTGATTTTATAAATTGGGTGTTTTAATCTGTGTTTCGGCTGAAATATTTAATAATTTTAAGGGACTTTTTTAATATTTGGATTATCTGTATTTTATCTTGGCTGTTCACCGCCCTGAGTCCTTCGGGAGTAGGGCGGTATAGAAATTTGATTAATAAATAATAAATAAATAAATAAATTCAGCAAAAGTTTTATTCTTATACATTCTGTATGTTGTAATCTATAATGATTCATTGAAGAGAATAGTTAATATTATTGGTGTGCTGGGTGTTTGCTCTATTTTGAACTGGTCAGTTCATGAAAAGAGAAGAATAAAAGTTAAGTGAGTAAATGGGAAAAGAAGGGAGCCAGAATTCCAACCAGAGCCTGACGGGTTGACTTAGACTTCCATCCTTCCGAGGTCGGTAAAATGAGGACCCAGATTGTTGGGAGCAATATGCTGACTCTGTAAACTGCCCATAGAGTGCTGCAAAGCACTATGGGGCAGTATGCAGTGGTGAAATTCAATTTTTTTTTTACTACTGGTTCTGTGGGCGTGGCTTGTTGAGTGTGGTGTGGCTTGGTGGGTGTGGCTTGGTGGGCGTGGGAGGGGAAAAGATACTGCAAACTGTCAATTCCCACCCCACTCCAGGGGAAGGATACTGCAAAATCCCCATTCCTTCCCTGTTCTGGGGCCAGCCAGAGGTGGTATTTATCGGTTCTCCAAACTACTCAGAATTTCTGCTACCAGTTCTCCAGAACCTGTCAAAACCTGCTGGATTTCACCCTTGGCAGTATGTAAGTCTAAATGCTACTACTAGTGCTATTCAGGATGTGAGCAGGAAAATGGGGAAGTCAAAATACTTTGCTGTATAATATTTTCACCCCTTTCTTAATAAAGTAGCACTTAGCACTAGCACTTAAGACTTAGATTTATATACTGCTTCATAGTGCTATACAGCCCTCTCTGGGCAGTTTACAGAGTCAGCATATTTATTTATTTATTTATTTATTTATTTATTTATTTATTTATTTATTTATTTATTTATTTATTTATTTATTTATTTATTTATTTATTTATTTATTTATTTATTTATTTGAATTTATATACCACCCTTCTCCCAAAGGACTCAAATGTACAGGTGTACAGCCAGAATAAGAACACACAAATAGAAAATTTAATAACAATTTAAAATATATATTAAACAATATGGCCCATAACTAATTAAAAACCCATTTTTGAACCTCAAGAATTAAAAAATTAAAGATTAATTTTAATTAAATTAAAAATTAAAGATTAAAAGTTAAAAAGAATTAGAATTAATTCTTTTTTTAATTAATTCAGAATTAATTAATTAATTAATTAATTAATTAATTAAATTAATTAATTAATTCAGCCCGGCTTGTTGGAACAAAAGAGTCTTGAGGGCACAATTGCTCCCAACAATCTGGGTCCTCATTTCCCAACAATCTGGGTCCTCATTTTATTGACTTCGGAAGGATGGAAGGCTAAGTCAACCTTGAGAATCGAACTCCTGGCAGTAAGTAGAATTAGCCTGCAATACTGCATTCTAACCACTGTGCCACCACAGATCTTAACATATCACCTGAAAATTACATGATCTGCTGATCTTTTGCTAATTAAAAGAGATGGACATGTGCAAATGCATACAAGGGGCATTTTTATAAAAGAAATACTAGATAATTTAGGGTGACTTATTTCCTCCCCCACTCTGTGGGATTGTTTTTACCTTTTTGCAAAAAAGGTAGAAAAAAAACCATTCCTCTTTCAGTCGGAATAAATATTATGGAGTGAAGCAAGGTGTACATATGTTTTAAATTCATTCATAACCTAGCTGACTTTCCTATATTGATTAAGCAGTTCTTTCCAAGCAGGTAAATTATCTTAGAAAATAATCATTAAATTAACTCTAGGACATCAGCCTCACAGGAAGATTAATGATACATAATTTACTTCTATGAAAAAAAGCAAGCATCCAATAAATTAGAAAATGTACACCACCTTCAAAGCAAATTGTTAAATATCTCCACCATTCACTTTATTGAATGGTTGACAAATGGATTTTGTATTTATTCAGTCACATCAAAACTGCCTTCTTGTTCCTGTGCTGCTGTGGGAACAAAGCCTGTATAACTTACCAGGAAGGCTTTACAGTGCTACATTTCTTTTGATCCTAGCAGATACATTTTTGTGCATGAAAATATATGTCAAATGTATATCAATCTATAATCATAGAATCTATAATTTATTTTTTAACGTCTTTATTTCTGTCTAAGGCAGTGTGTCCCAACTTTGACAACTTCCAGATGTAGGCGATTCAACTCCCAAAAATCTTCAACCCCATTGTTGAGATTACTGAATTCTGTACTTGTGCCAAGTTTAGAGGAAATTGATAAAAGATATTGTAGAATGGTTTGAACCAAAACCATAGCGTGGTGGCTGAACACGTAACAATGTCAGTTGAAGTTAGAGAAAAAAGACTAGAAAAAAGACCAGTTGGATGGTTGCTGTAGATGACCAGGCTGAGCCCAAGGGGGGAGTCAAGTGCATCATCAGTCTCAAGTCCCTTCACGCCCAACAAGCGATCTAATTCCAGCCCACCTTGAATTCCATTGATTCTGATCCACCACTAATTTGCTTTGACAATTAATAATTCAGATTCTTGTTCAAATGTCTATGGAGATTCTCAGTCATCCAGGTCATGAAGTGCTTTTTCAAGAAGCAACTGAACTTTCTTGTTTTTCTTTGAAGACATTTTGCTTGTCATCCAACAAGCTTTTTCAGCTCTGACCCATTTGCATGACTTGGGTGACCCTGAGGACACAGATAAACTCTAAGTGGCCTCAACAACTCTCTCTAATTTGTCGGGGCCAAAATTATTTAATTTGATTTTATTCTACTTTTAAATTTTGTATGTATGTGTTTTATTGTTTGGCTGTGCACCGCCCTGAGTCCTTCGGGAGTAGGGCGGTATAGAAATCAAATCAAATAAAATAAATAAATAAAAGAATGCAAATGACCAGCTGTCTACAAGGAATATAAATCCTTCCATTCTCCACCATTCAGTCAGAATTGAAGAAGGTTCTTGGATGAGAAGCAAAATATCTTCAAAGAAAAACAAGAAAGTCCAGTTGCCTCTTGAAAAAGCACCTCTGGGACAACCATGACCTAGATGACTGATAATCTCCATAGATATTTGAACCACCTTGCTTCTTGATTTTTGTGCCTGACAGTTGCAAAGTTCTCTACTGAATATCACTGACTATTAATATCAGTTAATGTCCAGAAGGCTGCATTGCTAGATGAACACAATCAGATATAGAGGAAGCCACAAATGGCTGGAACCACACAATACACTAAACCAAACATAGCAAACTACATTTTGATTTAGCATGATGTATGAATCAGGCCAGGAGTCTAAAACAATGTGAGCATTTCCTACTCTTGACAAAAAATTAAACTGTTATACTCTCAGTGCCAATGTGATTAATGAAGAGGAGAGGACAATCTCTCTGGTATTGCTATGTTTTTCAAGTTAGAAGGAACCTTTCATCCTTTTAGTCTGAAGATGATTTATCCCATTTCAGTTGTTCTTTCTCCCTTTTAGAAATTGAGCCCAGCCATTATTAATACCCTCCATTCTAGAGATAAGATTTTGAGAATTCTGCCATTTGCTTCATCACAAGCATCTATAGTGTTAGTTCTAATTTAATCTGAAGCGCAGCAATGCAAGTGTTGTACTCTATTTTTGGATAATGGGAGACAGGAAAGGGGATCCTATTTGAAGTTGTAAAGAATAAAGAAAATCTCTTCCATGCATATCTAGAAGTTATGCAGTGATAATTTGTCGCTTCTCAGACTCCTATAATTTACTAACAGCTCTTAGTCAACAAAAATGTTCAACTGAATTTTTTATTTTTGATGGAATCAAGACAGAGACTTTTCAACACTATCTTTTCCATTCTTTACTAAATGATGGCAAGCCTATTAAGACCTTGTAAAAATAGCAACCAACCATTAGCAAGCCCTGAAATTGCTAAACACAGCTGCCAACTATTAACAAGTCCACAAAACTTACTGAATTCTCCTTTTTTAAAAAAAAAATCAACTTATTTTTTTCTATAATAATGTTCCTCTTTCCCTGTAGAACTTTTTCCACAATAAAGTTAAAGTTATACAAAAATTCTACTGCATGGTCTTTTTCTCTTCGTGTGTGTGTATATCTGTGTGTGTGTGTGATGTATGTTGAATATGTACATTGTTCATGGAAATTTCAAAATAAGATAACATCTCTTTTTGAAAATGGAGTTACATAGTTTATTTGTGTTTGTTTAAAATATTTACGTACTTCTTGTCATAATTTGTAAGAGGCAAGACATCTCAATGACTGGCTGTCTTATGATACTTGAGTTCTTCCTGCTCAACATTTATAGGGGAATTTAATTTATTCTTCCATATCATATTGAGAATCAGAATCTGGATTTATTTTTTCTTTCTTTCTTTTTTTTTCTTTTTAAGGGAGAATTATCCTTTTAGAACTGGGACTTTCCCAATAATGACAATTTTAACCACTTCTCACCCAGATGTACAGAACCATTCCACGTTCCAATTCAATTTTACTTTTATCATATTAAATATAAATAGAGAAGGAAGAGGAGGAGGAGGAGGAGGAGGAGAAAGAGGAGTTGGAGGAGGAGGAGGAGGAGGAGGAGGAGGAGGAGGAGGAGGAGGAGGAGGAGGAGGAGGAGGGGAAAGAGAAGATATAATAGTAAATGTTTAAATGAAATTTTCATATGAATTCCAAGAAAATCAAGTTACATGAAAAAAGAGAAAAGTAAACCTAACAAATTACCAAAATACCAAAATACTTTGGACCTATAATGCAGACAAGGAGAAAATAATTTTTATTCCATTTTTTTTGTTGATGTAGTAGTTTTGCTTTAACTGGTGATTTGCACCCAGTGACATGCATGACAAGTTACCAAATTATGACTCCATGAACTACTGGTAAGTTTCCACTTTTTCTCTTTCTCCTTCAATATTTGATTAAAAAAAAATTTTTCTGTCTTTATCCACTAGGTTAAACTGTTGTTCATGGAACTGTAAGTGGATGATTGTAATTATCACTTAATTGTATAGCTTAATTGTAGGAAATTCCCTTCTTACTTAAGTAATTAAGGGGGTGATTTTCTATATGTAGAAGAGTCAGTTTGGTGTAGTGCTAATGCTGGAATATGAGCAGGGACACCAAGATTCTATCCATCTCTTAGATCATAGAAAGTGGGGGTCTTTCGGTCCTAGACTGAGGATTGAAAAATATCTACCAACCCACAATGGACCAGCATGGTTGATTACAGTCTGTAATCTTTAATGCAGATGCTTTCATATTTCAGTAGACTAATTTGACAAATTTTTGTGTTTATATCTAGACTTAATCCTGCAATTTTCTTGGCCATATTTTGGAAGTGATTTGTTACTGCCTTCTTTCTAGGTTTAGAAAAGGTGATTGGTCCAAAATCATCCAACTGGTTTTATGTCTAAGGTTGAACTAAAATTCAGTTTCCTGATTTCTTGCTCAGTCACTTAAACATCACACCAAATTGACCCTTAATGATGATATAGGAGAAGGTTATTAATATTAGCACCATATGAAAATTTTTAAAGAACATAATACATGAGGTCTTTCAAGTCTCTAAATACCTTCCATTGGTATAACTGCTTTAAAATAGACAGAACTCAATGATTTGTCACTTAAATGGGCTTTAAGCAAATATTCACACAAATTTTCAAGGGGCCAATGGGATAACTCTAGCTTTGAGGTATTAATGGTTAAAGATTCCCCAAGTGGTCCTTCTCCCCTCTCATTGATTCTGTTATTATACTTGACTATGATCAGGGGTGAAATCCAGCAGGTTCTGACAGGTTCTGGAGAACCGGTAGCGGAAATTTTGAGTAGTTTGGAGAACTGGCAAATACCACCTCTGGCTGGTCCCAGATGGGGTGGGAATGGGGATTTTGCAGTATCCTTCCCCTGCCATGCCCACCAAGCCATACCATGCCCACCAAGCCACGCCCAAGAACTGGTAGTAAAAAAAATTTGAATTTTACCACTGACTATGATGACAGTTTTCTAAACAATGTTGAATCTAATAATCCTATTAATTTCTTACAATGGCATATAATGAAAATTTAAATTGTCAGATGAAACTGTAAAACTTTTTAAAGGAAGTAGAAACATTCAGTATGCTTAGTGAAATATTAGGTATCATGTGTGCATTCCTGCTTGGAACATTCATGTTCTATGATGGGAGTTCAACAATTTTCCATAATCCATGTTACAACAACCGATTCCCAACAATGGTACACGAAATGTTTCCAGAAAGAAGCCCAATAGGAGACTACAATCTGCTTCTAATGTTCATCCCTTAATAATACCAGTCAATTTGTCACAGTTTCGTAGATTTGAAAGATACCTTATAAGTCATCTAGGCCCAGCCCTTGCTCAATACAAGATCCACTGGAACATCTGGCTTCTGTTTGAAGATCCCTAATGAAAGAAAACTTATCACTTCAAGTAACAGCCTTTTATCTAAATTACATAAACAAGAAGTTTACTGACATCTCTTTTAATTCCACCTTTATTATTTTTATGCATAACTCAAGGCAGTGAACATATCCAATACATTTCTTCCTCCTATTTTCCTCACAACAACAATCCTGTGAAGTGAGTTGGGCTGAGAAAGAGTGACTGCCTTTTATGCTTAAGGTTGTACTAGAATTCAGAGTCTCCTGGTTTCTAGCCTTGTGCCTTAACCACTTGACCAAACTGATTTCCTTGCAGCTTAAGCCCATTGGTTCTGCAACAATAGAAAAGTCCACTCCCTCTCTTATGATACAATCCTTTAGATATACGGAGATTATTCCATATGTTCCCTTAATTATATCCCTTTAATCATATCTTATATACACTAACTTAAAGTTGTCTAATCCAAACTCCAATGCAATATGTCAGCCGTATATTATGTTATAGTGTTGAGCTGCAATTTTATTTCAGATGGTGTTTTCCCACACAGCTTCAGATTGTCCATGTAAAGAGGTAAGATTGTCTGGCAGATATTTTTGATGTTTGATAATCATGGCCTGACTTGTTCAGTATTGTTAACAGATGAATCAGTGCAATGACAAACAGTATTGGTGATAGTGAGTCTCCTTGAAATATTCCTCTCTCGATATTAATCTTTGTCAGTCATCACCATTGACCCACAACTGTGTCTTCCACTGTGCCATTGATCTTATCTCTGGATGTCTCTAAATAAATTTTAAATTGTGTTGTCTAATCTACAATTACATTCCCAGTGTAAGATGAATGGAAACTAAATAATTCAAGCCCTAACCAAGGAACCAAGAATTATTAATTATTATTATTATTTGTAATTATCATTAAATGGAACAACATTACACCACATGCACTTTTCTAGAGTTGTGATTCATAATATTAATTAACAGCACAGACATTGTCATCTGACAGTAAAGGAGAATGACATGATAAAAATTTGCATTTTCCAGTGTATGCCACAGTTGTATTGGCAAGTGCAGAAAGAGGTTGGGTGTGAACATGTGTAATGTCTGCCTTGATGAGTGCCAGCACTTAGTGAATAATCCAGGCTCTTGGCTGGCACTTGAAACTACTCCTAGCCTCTTCATCAACAAAGGCTGTCTCCTGTCAGCTTTCTTGGAACTCAACATCTTTATATTGCACGAGAGGAAAACTTTGACACTATTAAGATCTTCCTATTAAGATTTTACACCTGAGTAGTTTGGTAGAAGTGTGGAGCAGGTATTGGAGAAAATCAAAAGGTTAGTTTGAAAACTTCTGACCAGCATAAACTAACGGTCTCTTTCTTTTTTCCTCTCAGTAAAAATTCAGACCATTTTTTCCCTCAGCGTAACTTGTAAAAATTAAAATTGCATATACATGTATATTTTCTGAGATTACTAATAGTGTCATATTACACTGAGGAAAAAGCCTAAGGGTAGAAATAGATACTAAACCAGAGGAGCACGTGCACACACTTATTAATTTGTGGTTTAAGATCATTAAACTTTGTGGTGTTAAGACCTCAGGGAATGATCACCTTCTTGAAAACCCATACTATATCATTAGGGATGCTGTTAATATCTAAATTTACCCTTTCCTATACAAAAAATTGTCCACTTACTCATGCAAATACCATATGTATTCAAGAGGAGCTGTATGGTCAATAGATCCATAGAGAAAAGTGAATGTGCTGCCTGAAGAGCAAATTATTCATTGCAGAAAGTAATAACACTTCTGAGATGTGCTGCAGCAATTCAGGCCTTGAACAGACACCTGAACTTTTGAATGAGGAATATTAACTATTAATGTCATCATGCCCTTGTGTCTCCCCCCAAAAAAGTTAGGAAAACTTTTATCTGAAGCTGTGGAAGGCCACTTCAGTGTAGTGCAGAATACACAGGTAAATCGATTTACATTAAACAACAACAACAACAACAACAACAACAAGAAACAAATAAAACATAAACTCATCTTTATGGATGACTTGAATATGAACTATACAAAGGTTGACAAATTCATGGGAAAAAGAGCAGGCACTGCACCTGTCTTCTTTGTGCAAAGTGAATCTTTATGATGATATTGACTGATGAAAATTCAAAAGATAAGGATTTTCATAAAGCTTCACCCATCACCCTTTGGCAAGGTATTTTATACACAAAGAAAATACAGCAATGAATTAAAATATAGAAGAGAGACTTGTAGGTCTTCTATTTCCTTCAGGCAATACATCTGAAGGTGCCTCTATATTCCCAGAGAGCTTCTGGCAGGACTTCATCTTTGGGGCAAATGAAAGATTTCAGGCCAGTACATCTTATTACATGGGTGGTCAAGTTATTGAACTTTATTGGCAAAGGGCTGGATTTTATAGAAGACAGAGCTTCATTAAAATTCTGCAGAGACCAAAAATTCAATAATCGCTCTCACAGAGAACTGCGTAAAGAGAGGCTGATTAGGCAATTTCTCTAATTCCAATCCTTTTGCTAAAAGTGTTGCTACTTCTTGTTGTTACAAAAAGGCAATCATTAAATTAGTATTTGTTATAGTTGATCTAGTGAAAAGTTTTAAAGGTAGATTTTGGCTCCTTTCTTAGTTTGATCGACAACTTTAAAAGCCCAATAATGTCAATGATGATGATGATGCACATGATGTACATTTTAATGGACCTCTCAGAGAAAGGAGTTGGTGGTCTGCAAAATGTTACGTGGCTAAAATATCTATGCATTCCTCCCATATCATAGAGTCGAGTGGCAACCTCCCCACTGCCTTAAGATTACGTATCATTTATTAATGCATGGCAATGTTACTTTAGCCAAGAGTGTTAATACAAAAGTAGTTGTTTGACTGCTGACAATTGCTAATCCATTCAGTTGATGCTCGTGTGCGATCCAGAGTCCACCATAGGGGATGAACTGGCTCCACGCGAAGAAGGCTTGATGGGATTCTGCAGCATCATCCAGACTTTTCCTTCCACCAATGTCACTTTGCATTCAGGTGTCACATTCAGGCAGGTCCAACACCGGTTGAATTGCTACTGCCATTCGAAGTGCCATTTTTTTTCCTCACCTAAGTGATACTGATTTATCTACTTGTATGTAAATGCTTTTAAACTGCTAAGTTGCCAGAAACTGAGGCAAGTGATAGGAACTCACTTCATCACATGGTGTTAAGACTCTGAGCTGCTGGAGTATAGGCCTTCTCCAGCATCATTAAGTCACTGAGCCGCCACACCTCTTACTACTTCAAGAGATAGTCAGCAAGAGGGTCAAAGAATTGTTTTCATTGTCAGGACATTTTCCCTTATTTCTAAGCTGGTTCTTTCCTTGATTAGTTTCCATCCATTGCGTCTTGTTTTGCTTTCAAGTGCTTTGGAGAATAGGTTGATTCTCTCTTCTTTGTGGCAGGTCCTCAAGTATTGGAAGATTACTATCATGTCACCCATAATCCTTTTTTTTAATCATACTGACAATCTAGCTTTTTTAGTTGTGAGTGGCTGTTTTTAGGGAACAGAAGGAAGCCTCTATGGAAAACATCCTTCATTTTAGAGCCGAGGTGGCGCAGTGGTTAGAGTGCAGCACTGCAGGCTACTTCAGCTGACTGCTAGCTGCAGTTCAGCAGTTCAAATCTCAGCGGCTCAAGGTTGACTCAGCCGTCCATTCTTCTGAGATTGGTAAAATGAGGACCCAGATTGTTGGGAGCAATATGCTGACTCTGTAAACCGCACTATGAAGCGGTATATAAGTCTAAGTACTATTGCTATTTTATTTTCACAACAACTTTGTACAGTAGGTTAGGCTAAGAAAAAAAGAGTGGTCCAAAGTGATTCTAAATCTTCCAGGTTTAGTACAGTCAATACTTTAACTACTCTACCAGGTTCCTCTCTACAATTTCACAGTCTGATTTGGAAGCATTATTGCTTCAGGCAGGAAGGCGGTGCAGAGAGTGGTGAGAATGGCAGAAAAGATTATTGGCAGTTCTATCTAGAACTTACTGTAGCATATAAATGTTGCTTGAGCAGAGTCTGGAGGATTGTCTGGGATGCTACACATCCTCTTCATGACCTGTTTTCCTTGTTACCTTCTGGGAGGAGGCTTCATGGTATCCAAAGCAGAACATTCAGATTCAGCCAGAGTTTTGTTCCATTTAGCATCAACCTTGTGAACTCTCAAGCTTCTTATTTCCATTATGTATTCAAGATGGACAGTAATAAATATTTATATGTATTTATATGTTAGGGTCAGTGGTGGATTGCTAGCGGTTCAGTCCAGTTCTTGCGAACTGGTAGTAATGGCAGTGGGACGCTCTGCCCACCCACCCGGACATCATCACAGACACTCTGCGCATGCCCAGAAGCTTCTGTGCATGTGCAGAAGCACTGCACATGAGCGAAGCAAGCACACACATACGTGCACTGCCGTTGCGAACTAGTAGCAAAGGAAAGTGGAACCCACCCCTGGTTAGGGTGTAGGTATATACATATGTATGTATATAGCATATCTATATGTGAGTTAGGTATGTGTACACTTTTGAGAGCAGGCAGCAGAATTTCATTTTTAATGTGTGCCAGAGTGCCCATAAAACAAAATGACAATAAAGGTTATCTTACAAAAACTCATGCTTACTTGAATGGATTTAAAGTACAAAGACAAATGTATGGATAAAAAGAAATCAGTAGTTACTTGTTATGATGGTTACATATTGTCTCCAATAATGAATCCAGTGGGTTTTTTTTTAATTCCATTTAGTTGAATAAATATACTGTCATATCTCATGTTTTTCCTAAGTGAATTATGTTGTGTTTCTCTGTGATAAAGGCCATTTAGTTATTTTCAACCTGCTCCTCTAATGTAATAAGATTATTTGAATTTTATTTCTATTTTGTATAGTATTAGCTATCTCACCCCAAATTTATCTCATCTGCAAATCTGATAAGCATCACTCTATTTGTATATCAACTCCATTAATAAAAATATTTAAAAACTTCCAGTTTAATGAAGAATCATTAAAAACTTTTAATCATTAAAGAAACCCTGTGTGAGTTTTTAGTCCTATTTGCATCCACATTTGAAACACCATTCAGACCACACCTAATTAACACTAATTAATTAATCAGAATATCTTAAAATAAGACAACATTTATCTCATTTAACAAAACTGTGCATACTTTTGGTAACTATTGCATTATTTTCAATGTGCTTATGGATTGATTTCTTTACTATCTGCCATAGATTCTTCTCAGGTATTGGTCTGTTGTTCACAGAACTTTATTTTCCCCCTTTTGAACACCAGGAATAATGTCATCCCATCTTGTTATCTGGTACTTCACCATCTCCCAAGGATTTATCAAAGATAGCACATAAGCAAGTTCTTTCAGCACCTTAGAATGTAATATATCTTGCCTGGAAGATGTACAGTCATTCAAAGTATGGTATAAGATTAGAGAGTTCAGTCATATTAGATATTAGGATGGGAAATTGAAATATTGGTAATGGGCAAAAATATATCCTGAAATACAAGTGCTGGGGAAATATTTCTTAGTTCATCAGATCATCAAAGGGAAAATATATCCTGCCCTGTGCAACCATAGCATAAGTTGGTTTGGTATTTCTTTTCTTGTGGAATTGCAGTTCCCTTGTAGATATGAAACCCAGCCAAACCATATTTATCATGATAGATTTGATCAAAGAAATAGCATGACATCCTAATAGAAAAGGTAAGGTAACATGCATTATGACCCACTAGAGGGCAGGCAAAGCTAACTTTTCCAAAGGCCAATGACTGAAGAAGAATCTGTTCCTAAGATCTCCTGCACTTGCTAACTGTTCTCAACCTTCTTCTTCTTTCTCCTTCTTTTAGCCCAGAACCTTGCTGCAAAGTTTGTGCAAAGGAAAGACTATTTAGATTAAACTAAAATGACTGGGCGAAGGTTTATGCTTAACAATGAAGCAAAACTGATTCAAGGTAACGATTGCTATGCCAGGGAAAACTAGGATGTGTTTTACTCCCATTTGTAAAACCACTCTGTATTTGAAAGACCTCTTCATATTTTGGCTATACCAAGACTTGTTCATATCCTCATATACAGGTTACCAGGTATGAAGCAATTTCTGAAGAGCAAGAAGATTTGGGTCATCCCATATTGGGGGTATTCCATAGTTATTGGTTCTAGGAGCATGTTGCTAGATTCCCATTCTCTTGACTTGGCATGGGCTGGGAGCCTAATTAAGACATAGGATAGGTTACTATGTCTTTAGTGTTGCTAAACCTGCTCTCTAGTTAACAGACAAGCTACTTGGAATGCTTGTGTTCTCTTCAAAGGTACCCCATGTAGAATTATTCACAATAATTTGAGATAACAATTGCATTCATCATTAAAGTCAGGACATATTGGGACCTGGCATAGGACCTGGGTACCTTCGAGACCGCCTTCTGCCACCAATAGCCTCCCACCGGCCAGTTCGCTCCCACAGAGAGGGTCTCCTCAGGGTGCCATCAGCCAAGTTATGTCGGCTGGTGACACCCAGGGGGAGGGCCTTCTCTGTGGGAGCCCCTGCCCTGTGGAATGAACTGCCCCCGGAAATGCGTAAGATCTCTGACCTCCATGTATTTCGCTGTGCCCTTAAGACCCTGTTGTTCCGCCAGGCCGGGCTATCAATGTAATGATTTTTAAATGGGGTTTTAAATCTGAGCCGAAAGTATTTAATAATTTTAATTATTTTTAACTGATGTCTGTCTTTGTGCTTTTAATAGGCTGTACACCGCCCTGAATCCTTCGGGAGAAGGGCGGTATAGAAATAAAATTATTTATTTATTTTATTTATATTGAGTAGCCCACAATCAGTGTGCCAGTTGCAGTTAAGAAAAAAAAAACATAGGAAGAGGTCCAAGAACATGTTGGAGTTTCTCCTAAGGGATTTGGTGACTTCATCAAGAACTAAAACTGGAGATGGGATAGAGCCATTTCTCTCACTCTTAAAGGGCATGTTTACCTTGCAGTAACTTAATCAGAGATACTTTTGACTTCTCCAGGTTCTCTAGGCATCATGTCAGGATTTCTACCCCACCCCACCCTAGGGTAGCAATGTATAGTATAATTTAGATTAATCAGCATACTTTTCATACTTTTCTCCAGATGAATGATTCCTCTGATATTATTATAGCTGAACTCATAAGAGTTTTAGTTTAGCAACATCCAGAGAGCCATGGGCTCACCATTCTTGTTGTAAAGCCTTGAGAACATAGACCTATAACCAGAATGTACCTGGGATAATAGTAAGCAAAAGCAGTTATTACAAATTAATAATAATAATAATAATAATAATAATAATAATAATAATAATAATAATAATAATAGAAGAAGAAACAGTGACAGATCTACATGGCATGTGAATTGTGGCGATAGGTACACTTTACCAAGCTCCCGCAGGTTTAGCATCTTGTGAGTGGCTCTATTCTTGCACCTTTATGAGCAGTTTTAGGCTCATAAACTTAGCACATGAAGCTTTCCCATCACTTCTGTGCCAGGAAAAGATTAACCTGCTCAATTTTTATGTGACAGGCCACTGGGAATTAAAAAAAAATACCAACCTTTAAAATAGATGTTGAAACAAACTGCTTTATTGACTGAGTCAAGGGATATTCCAGCTAAATTTAAGTACTTTTTAGTCTGATTGCTTTAACTGGGTGCCTGCTTAATCAACAGGCTTTAGTATTTAATAGCAGATGGATTGTACCCTATATAAGTAAAGAGATTGGCCCTGTCAGAGGATGAAGTGTTTATTTTTTTGTTAGCAGATAGTTCATGAGGCCAAAAAGCCTGTGTATTTGGAAAGTAGGAGAACTAGAATCATACTATCTTGTCTTCTCCTCATATGTGGTTGATTTAGAGGTTGATATTGGAGCAGAAAGTAGACTTTCCATTGACTTCAAAGGCCTTTGGATCAAGCTGCTGTGCAGTCATTGTGTCAGTGGCCTAAATTCATTTTAGATTGGCATCCAGTCAGCACAGCTGACTGCTGATCTATTACAGATGCAGTAAAATGGCCTGATGCAAGACGCCCTCCAATCCAACATCCACAACAATGGAATGAAACAACAGGTCAGGGATATCTGTGCAAAATCCACACTGATCCTCAAGCATTTAACTTTTTGGAGAAAATTCATCAGAAAGCGAGGAAAATGAAAGGATCAACCAGAGTGCCTCCAATTTAGGTTTGCTTTGCTGTTGAATAAGAAGATTGGGTGCATACAGTAAGCCAGAGAAATGCATATTTCTGCAAAAGCCAACATAACAAAGCTTCAGTCTTATTTGTATGATACTTTAGGTCAGTTCCTAAGAAATATGACCCAAATAAATAGCAAAAACCTATGTATATGACTCAGAACAGCATAATTTTAGAGGAATCAATATCTCTGTTTTTGCTTTGATTACCATTTTTTCTTTTTAAAATTCTTTGAAGTCAATTCTAAGTGTTGAACTTAGAACTTAGCAGCTAACTTTTACTTAACTGTATCAGTTAAGGATTCACTGTCGGAGCAATGGTCAAGCAAGCAAGCCACCATATTATTCTATGGGATTTTACTCTGACATATTCACTGTAAATTTCCACAGGATTACTAGTCTGCTTCTTGCCCTTGTTTCACCTTCAACTGATGACTAATAAATCAAATAAACTTATAGAATTTATTTTGACTTCATACAAATGCCTAAATTGCCTGCCTGCTTCATTGTTATCACCGATGCCGAAATAGTTTATCAGCCAGGGTTGTCTTAGTGTTCATAAATCTGGATGGGGTTTGGTATTCCATAAGAGGCTGCCCCCCCTGACCTTCTCCTTTTCTGCACTGTACTTTTTTCTTCCTAATATACATATCAAATAAATGAGCAACCAAATCTTATAGTTTCAGAACAACCCTTGAGTCTAAGAGATTTAAACCATAATCTCACCATCCCTGGCTGAACAATCTAATTATCTAGATATTACCTCGAACACCTTTCTTTGTTAGAAAGGCAGGGCATAAATTCAGTTAATCCAAAAATAAATGCAATAAAATGACACTATCAGTACTTTTCAGTTGCTTGATAAACTGGTATGCCGCTGAAGTCTAGATCTTTATCACAAATTGTTTTGTGATATTACTTGTTGGATATTACTTGTTTGAACTGAATGTATCAAACGAAAAAGCCAATAATGGAAGTTATCTTATTTTTAGATCAGGATATTATAAAATAGCACACAAACGTAAGCAGAGTTCCTTTGTAAACATAAAATTTACATGCACCAGAGATTTATGGCCAATGAAGGCTCTCCAGCATACGTCCCTTAAGTATTCCATTCATTTATGTATATTCCGTGTCACATTTTCCTAGTATAAAAGGATAATCAATTTAGAGCTTAATATTTGAACAGCTAGTTTATGATTTCGATTGCTTCTGCATTAGCCTTTCTCAAGAAATGTTTGACTTCCATTCTCATTCCCTTTTCAAAAGACTTCAGATGTCATCATTGCCAGCACATGTTTTCTTCTTTTCACGGCATTTAGTCTGAAATATAGGACCTCTGGGAAATGATTATCAACAAAGCAAAACTTCTGCTGCTACTGCCCCATTATAAACAGCCCAGAGGTTCTATACATCTTAACAAGAGTTGATTCTCATTATATAATTATACACTGACAGTGATATTTATTTATATTTGAATAAAAAGATTCTATTGGTGGTCTTGGTATAATATAATTATACCAAGTACAATTGGTATAATTGGTACAATATAATTTGCTGCACTTGGTGCCTCATTGAGAATAAGAAAATTCCTTCCCTTTCGTTGTACTGGGCACTACCCCAACCAGCAGCAGCCGGGCTGACTTTAGCAAAAAACATTAACTCCTGTCAAAGCAGATCCAGATTGTGAGGTAGGATTTACATCTGTATCAACAGTATTTCCAGACTAGATATTTAAGACCAGATTAGAAAAAAAAAAGCCAATATATAATGAATAGCTTGCATATATCTGAACACTTATTTGGAGACAAGCTTAATTCAAGGTCAAACTTACTTTTAATAAACATGCACAGGCCTTGCAGGGTCTCTGCTATTTTAATTATAATGGCCTGTATGTCAATCTTAGGGGTTTTCCTTGGAAATAGCTCCCCTGAATTTCACTACTATGTTAATACACACAGTTGCTGCTATTATACAGTATATTTACAGTTCTGGAATGTACAATTTACATCTCTCCTCTAGCTCAAATGTTTGCTTAGATCAGTGGTGGGTTGTCCCCGGTTTGCACCGGTTCTATAGAACTGGTAGTAAAACTGGCAGGAGGCTCCGCCCACCAGCCCTGATGTCATCAAAATGCTTCTGCAGATGCGAAGTGAGCACGCGTGCGCGGCCCCATGCAAACCGGTAGCAAAGGTAAGTAGAATCCACCCTTGGCTTAGATCCTTGCTATCTCCTCTTGGTTTTTAGAAGCCTACAAAATATAATATTAGGAATGCAATCTATCTGAAGTAGCAATTTGAAGCTCAGTGGTTGACTGAAGGGTGAAACCCACACATTCTAAGAATCTCATTGGACCAAATTGGATGTATTGTACATGATAGCCGTCTTCCAATATTTGAGGGGCTGCCACAGAGAGGAAGGGGTCAAGCTGTTTTCCTAAGCACCTGAAGGCCAGACAAGGAATAATGGATGGAAACTGACCAAGGAGAGATCCAACCTAGAAATGAGGAGGAACTTTCTGACACTGAGAACAATCAACCAATGGAACAGCTTGCCTTCGGAAGTTGTGGGAGCTTCATCACTTGAGACTTTCAAGAAAATATTGGACTGCCATTTGTCAGAAATGGTGTAGGGTCTCCTGCTTAAGCGGGGGCAGGGGGGTTGGACTAGATGACCTACAAGGTTTCTTCCAACACTGTTAACCTGTAATCTGTATTTAAGGCTGCAAACCTAGGACAGTAATCCTTGTCCAGTTTTGCTTCTGGGAAAAAAATGAACACCAAAGGATTGATGTAGGAGTCCATGCAATGACATTAAGCACTGTGTAGAATAGCAGTTGTAAGTCCAAGCTCCAAATGATTGGCAGTTCAATGAAAGAAACATAATGGGGTAGCGGCCTTCAGCTGCTTCAGTCCAACCTATGCTCAGATCATTGGCTATAAGTTTGCATTTCATACTTTTAACGCCATTTGTATTAATTATGAAAAGAAAGAACACAAGGATGCTAACTTTGTATGCAACTTTGCCTTAATGCAGTGCATACACTTTTCACAAAACATTTTTAATTGTCAAGGAATTGGTGCATGAAATGTAGGGACAGCAGATCACATTTGGTAAATGCTTATTAAAATAGAAATGGAACAAAAAAATTCTTATTACCCACTGGAATCAGTGTGGATACCAGTCTACTAAGTTATACATCCCCATACTTCTCTAAAGTTATTCCTCAATGGAAAGAAATAAGAAGCAATTCGGTGAAAAGTTTTTTGTCTTCCTTTTTAAGTGACCACAGTGCTATATCCAGAAGACAGAAAGTTAAGAAGAAGAAGGAGGAAGAGGAGGAAGATGAGAAGGAGGAGGAGGAGGAGGAGGAGAAGAACTATTCCACAAAAGTATCTGGATGCAGTGTGCTGGGAAAAAAAAAACACCAGAAAGGCTTCAGAAGTTGCAACATCAGGCTCAAGTTTATTCATATCTTGTTTCTACAGCCACTTTAAGCAAAACATAATCTCTTCTGCCCTCAGGTTTTAGGAGTAGGCAGTGCCAGCTTCAATCAAGGGCAGTTCTCCCAGGAGAACGCTGTGTATTTGCATAGCAGCTTGGCTTAATTCTGCTGCGTCCTATCAGCTTATGCCCAACTGCTTGAAAAGCTTACACTAGAGGAATTTTTTTCCCTGACTACCCACTATGATTCACCTAAAAAAAATCTGGGGTAATTAATCCTTAATCCTGCTCTCATGAACTCAGTGACAAAACTCCACCTGTTTCTCAACATCTTTTGCCATGTGTGTACTTGTTTTTGTTCTAATGAATCTTCTGAACCCAGCCCATCTTACATTTCCCACATTTTCATGTGGGATACATCCTATTCTGAAAACCTAATCACATCTCCTCCATGGTAACTTTGTTTAGATTGTTTAAAGCAACCCCTTCTTTTTTCCCAACTCAAATGGCTGCTCTGGAAGTTGGTGCTCACTGCTTCCATATTCACCTTAGTATATTCAGCCAGAAAATGGCAGGAGCTTCCAAAGGCCAAGGAAGAGATGGCTTCTTGAATTATTCAAAAAGCTGCTTGGCATAGGATTCTGCACATTCTAAATGCATTTTTTATTAATTACAATAGTAAAAACTCATACAAACTAAACTCAAGAATGGAAAGAAAGAATAAAAAGTACAAGAAAAGAGAAAAAGAAAAAGAGAATGTAATAAAGAAATATATTTGTTGTTGTTGTTAGTTGCAAAGTTGTGTCCGACCCATCGTGACACCATGGACAACTTTCCTCCAGGCCTTCCTGTCCTCTACCATTCTCTGGAGTCCATTTAAGCTCATGCCGACTGCTTCAGTGATTCCATCCAGCCACCTCATTCTCTGTCGTCCCGTTCTTCTTTTGCCCTCAATCTTTCCCAGCATTAGGCTCTTCTCAAGTGAGTCCTTCCTTCTCATTAGGTAGCCAAAGTATTTGAGTTTCATCTTCAGGACCTGGCCTTCTAAAGAGGGCCTCTTTTGATCTCCTCAAGGACTGACCGGTTTGATCCAAGGGAGACACAGGAGTCTTCTCCAGCACCATAGTTCAAAGGCCTCAATTCTTTGGCGCTCAGCCTTTCTTATGGTCCAAAAGAAATATATAAAGAAGTGATTTCCAACCTTCAAGTGTAAACAAATGCAATAACTCTTCAGCCCCCATATGGACCTTTTTCAAAAAAATTATACAACCTGACCTGAAGTTCAGTATAAATGGAGATTTTAATAAGGAGTACAAACCTTCTTCACCCCTTTTCTATTCATTGTCATTCATGTTTAAGCATTACATTTAAGTCTGATATGAATGACTAGCAACCTAGTTCAGAGTCCGGTACATACCAAAAGAACAAATACGAACCCCACTAGAGTAGGCTAAAGGTCTATCTATTTCAGTATTCCATGTGCCCAAACAGTCAGTGAAATATATCCTGGAAAGTGACAAGGACATGAAGGTAGCAATCATCTTTCTAACTAATGCTGAATATATATGGCCTTTGATTCCACAAATGGTAAATAGCTATCAACTGTCATGGATACTCCTATCCTATATGCATTTGTCTAGTATTCCTCCTTAAAACTATAAATTGGTGCCCATCATCAATCAGAGTGGCATCAATTCTATTATTTAATTATATAGATATAATTTATTTTTGCAAAGAAATATTTTATTCATCTTGAAATTAATGGATCTCAGATTTTAATGTTACAGGGGTTGTGCATGTGTTTATGTGTGTGTGGGGGGGGGGAAATTTGTCTATTCTTTAAATACTTCAAGGATTTTATATTCACTCATACTTATCTTTTTCCTTAGCTACAGATGTTCTATCCCCTGATAATTTTGAGAGTCTTTTGTTACACATTTTAGTTTCACAAACCCTTTTTGAGATGCAGCAGGCAGAACATATGCCATTTTTAAAATCTGGATAAATTATATATTTATATAAAGATATTGTTGCATTTGGCTATATACTTTTGGTCCTTTTCATAATGATTCATAGCATGCAATTTGCTTTTTTGACAGCTGGCACACACTTGAATGACATATTCTTTCAGTTCTCCCTCACACTGTCAAAATTTGTTTCATGGTCAGTCATTGCTGGCTCAGAGTCCAATAGTTTACCTGCAAAGGCGTTTTTATTTTTTTATTTTAAAGGACAGTCCTTTGCACTTGTTTACCTTAAACTGCATTTACCATTTTAAAGCCCATTTGCCCAGTTTGTAAGATCCTTTTAAAACTCTCTGCAGTCTTCTAAATAAAAAAACCAACCTGGATAATATCACCATTCCATAGTTCAACCCAATTCCAAGTTAAAAGTGTAAGTACCCAGAAGCTTGTGTGATCAAATTTTGAACATATGATGTATTATATCCAAACCCACAATGGTTGTGATATTAGTGCAAAAAAGAATGGGAATAAATAGATCAAGGCTCAAGGCTCCTTCTTCAAATTCAAATGCCTTGGTGCTCATCTGCATGTGTAATTTCTGCAGTCAGGCAATTGAAAAATAGTTAACCAATGCATTCTGCAAACAGAGTGTGTTGTATGTGTATCCTCTCCCCTCTCTTTATTACTATTTCTCACACATACACTGTTCATTTTGTTGAGTGGCTTATAAATAACTGTGATATCTTGATCCAATACTAGCATGAAGCTTCAATAAAGCTGAGCTTAAATTGAACTTAGTTTCTGGTATCTTCATCCATTCCATTTTTTGGACACTGTAACAGAAGTGGTTTGCCACTGCCATTTTCTGTGAATTTTTTTCTTCAACTTTCTGTCAGCCCTGCACCCTAAGCACTAAGTAGAGCAAATGCTGCTTGCCTTCCAAGGTCAGACAAGGTCAACTAGAAGGCATTGCATTATAAGCATTGGAAGAAAAGGTGTTAGCATTTACCTTGCTTGACAGTTGCTGTTGAAGTAGCATTTCCTTGAAGAAATGAAGAGAGAAAAAGGAAAGCAGGGATAGATGTTGATTAACTGGACAATGTGAAAAGACGCTGTTTCTACTTGTTTATTTATTTATTTATTTATTTATTCGATTTGTATACCGCCCTACTCCCGAAGGACTCAGGGCGGTGAACAGCCAAACAATAAAATAACATAGACATAAAAAATTTAAAAACCAGATAAAATCAAATTAAATTATTTTGGCCCAGACAGATTAAAACACCCCAAAATTTAAAAACAGATTAAAATTTACATATTTAAAAGGGAAGAGATTAGGCCAAGCCCGCCTGCTGGAATAAAAAGGTCTTCACAGCGCGGCGGAAGGTGCGCAGATCCGGGATCCTCCGTATCTCCGGGGGGAGCTCATTCCAGACGGTAGGTGCCCCCACAGAGAAGGCTCTCCCCCTAGGGGTCGCCAGCCGACATTGTTTGGCTGATACATACTTGTTGCATGTAGCAGTTGTATTATCTGTTATAGAAGAATATTCTCTGTAATTCTCTGTTACAAAATATTTCCGAATCAAATAGCAAATACTATTTTCTCCTACAACTTCTGCCTCCCTTTTTCCTATAGAAAGATTTAGATTTCATCTGAAAAACTATTTATTCTTAACATGGACTAACCAAGGGGCAGGTATAATCTTTCCATGAACAGTAACCAATCTCTTTAACAACAACATTGGAATGCAGTAATCCACCATTATAGCAATTCTACTAGAAATCATTCTAGTCATCTCAATTTATCCAGTGAAATGGACTCAACACCGTAACGTTACAAAAGCAAACCAAGTCCTGTCTTTTCCTAGTTTCAGTACTAGGAAATCATATAATTATTTATGAGATACCACTAGAGTGTAACCCTACAGTCATTCACAACTACACTAGGCTTACTTTTGAGTCAACAGTTCTTGAATAGTATTGTTTATCTATAGCCCTCCATGTGATAAGCTTTTTCCTAAACATTCTGCATTTACTTCACAGCTTTCCAGCAGACCCACCTAATAAAGCTTGAGGGCACATGGAAAAAAGGCAAAAGGCAGGGAAGAGAACTATGTCTCACTGGTGGATGCTGTTTCCATCAGCAGACAGGCACAATTGGATAGAACTCCTGAGAATCTGCACTATGAACTGTAGTCAGTTTCATTATCCAAATGTTACATATCCAAACACATCTTAGATTCATTAATTAAAAAAAAAAAGATAGACATTTTGGAATAGGGAATTAACATTTGGACTTTTCCTTTGAGGTTTCTTCTTTCTCTCCATTCCAAATCCAGATGGGAAGTAATTGATATGTAATAAACAATCTGTCCCATACAAATCTGTGGAGGAGAAGGAAGGGTTTAGGGATACTGTGGAAGAAAGAATTGCAGTGTTGTGGGAAGTGATCACTGTCAAAACAGAAATAACTGTTATAGGAAACTGGGAGCTGGGAATGATCAGTGAGAACTTTCAAATATCTCTTATTTCAGCTGCAAGCAGGAGGGGCAGCTTTACACGTGGTTGGAACACACTGCTTTGTTTGAATATTCCAGGGTCCACTGACCTGGACCGTTACAAAGAATCCCAAGTACATTTATCCAGAATAACATTGAGATATGGGTGAGGTGAGCCTGCCTATGCCAAGAATTGAATTTCCCAAGGCCACAATTTCAACAGTCTATGTTTTTTTTAAAGGAGAAGGGTTAAAAATGCAATCAATGCATTCCTAGATTCTTTTTAATGTTTTACAATTTCTATGAATTGTTGAACCACCCATTTTAGGCAATCTGGTTACTTTTGGTATAGCATTTAAATGCAGCATTTTTGTTGTTGTTGTAACAAAACAATTTCTAAAGCTTTTGAGGTTTAGCCAAGTAAGAACCTATTTTACAAGGAGCTTGAATTATATACAAAAGAGCCCAGAAACGATTTCATAGAAGGCTAAGTGTGAAAACAAGAGAAGCATCCAATATAAGAAAAGCAGATGTGGCTGGATTAGAAACATGGGAACAAGAAGTCAAAAAAGGACAGGAGGGCAAACAGAGGATAAAAGGGGGGTTGTTATACTAGTGGGATACAAGTCCTTCGTAAACATTAATAGAATATTGATGACAGAGGCTATTTATAGAAAATTTGCAGGAGGCCAGCTTTAACTGCACTAATAATTTTGAGGGAATGAAAGGGATATGAAAAACGATGATTTATTATGCTAAAATGGTATTCTATACAAGTTTCCAAGACTAATCAGTCTCCATCAAACTAAATAGCTAGATACATAAGCCTAGTCCAACCATCAGGTTAGGAATACAGGTGGTCCTTGAGTTACGACCACAATTGAGCCCAAAATTTGTGTTGTTAAGTGAGACATTTGTTAACTGAGTTTTGCCCCATTTCATGACTTTTCTTGCCATAGTTGTTAAGTGAATCACTGCACTTGTTAAATTAGTAACACAATTGTTAAGTGAACCTGGCTTTCCCCGTTGACTCTGCTTGTCAGAAAGTTGATCACATGAACCCGGGACCCTGCAACCATCGTAAATATGAGTCATTGCTAAGCATCTGAATTTTGATCATGTGACCATGGGGATGCTGTAACGGTTGTAAATGTGAAAAATGGTTATAACTCACCTTTTTCAGTGATGTTGTAACTTCAAATGGTCACTAAACAAACTGTTGTAAGTCGAGGACTAACTGTACAACTGCCAGAAACCGAGGTAATGTGAGGCTTTAACTTATTGCAATGTGTACTTATAGGCTGGAAGGTACCAGGATGATGATGCTGTGTTATACTGAGGCTTGCCATATCGATGGTTACCAAGCAAGTGCTGTCCTGTCTCATTTGCTGCATTGATAATCCTTGGTTCTGTGCCTATTAGCATCCCCGTCATCTCTCAGACCTAACCTGGCATATTGCATTTTTAGCCTGAGATTTAAAACAAACAAGCAAATTGGAGAAAGGCATTGTAGCAAAGTGTGAGAGGAAAACCCAGTCTGATTCTTTTTGCTCCTCCTTTTCCACTCTACCTCATTTCTTCACCAGCAAACACAGGGTGAAACTGCAAAGGGGCATCTGTTTCCCAAAAGAGACTTCTCATGATGAGAATACAATGCTAGGTTGTATAAACAGAGGCATAGAATCAAGATCACGTGAAGTATTAGTACTGCTTTATGAAACCCTAGTAAGACAACACCTGGAATACTGCAAACAATTTTGGTCACCATACTATAAAAAAGATGTTGAGACTTTGGAAAAGGTTCAGAGAAGGGCAACGAAGACGATCAAAGGCCTGGAGACTAAGCCATATGAAGAACTTCAGGATTTGGGTTTGGCTCGTCTAAAGAAAAGAAGAATTAGGGGTGACATGATAGCAGTATTCCAGTATTTGAGGGGCTGCCATAAAGAAGAGGGGGGTCAAATTATTCTCCAAAGCACCAGAGTGCAGGACAAGAAACAATGGTTTCAAACTAATCAAAGAGAGAAGCAATCTAGAATTAAGGAGAAACTTCCTAACAGTGAGGATAATTAACCAGTGGAACAGCTTGACTCCAGAAATCGTGGACACTCTGTCACTGGATGTTTTTAAGAAGAGTAAGTCACTTATCTGAAATGATATAGGTTCGCCTGCTTGAGCAGGGGGCAGGACTACAAGTCCTCCAAGGTCCTTATGAGCTCATTCCATTTTAAAGAAAAATCCAAAGCTGAAGCTTTTATATGGTAAGGCAACAGTTGTTTAGGGGTGGCATTATGTAACTGATAGGGACATATTTCATTTAAAAGATGTGAGCCTATGGGGGATTCATTATCAAGAAAGAATTTTTTTTTTGTTCTAATGCAAATAATACCAGGAACTCACTCTATATGGATGCTGATCACTTGATGATGCAGTCAAGTGTGAATCACCACATTTCTTATATCAGTTTAATGGTCTTATTAGTCATCCAGTGTAGACTCTTTTATGGGCTCCATCTACCTGTTCAATCTATTTGTTCTATTCAATAAATCAATTGCAGTGAAATGAAATGATTCATGCGCATTTGTCAACATGTCCCAAATTCTAGCTATTAGGCTGCCTAACAAATCTACAAACTGAACATTGGGAAATTGACTGAAATTTGCACTCCCTATAGAACACTGACCAGATTGGAGTTGAATTCTACTCCTAATAACAGGAAATCAACAAATTTAGTTTGCAAGTGCAAGAAACCCCTTGGTCACGAGGAAGCTATCAACAGGAAAGCTGCAAAGAAAAACAAACAAACAAACAAGAAACAGATGAACTAAAATCAGAATACAAATTAATATTGTTTTAGGAAATTAAATAACTGCAGACAAATAGAATTTGTTGCTATTGGTCAATCTTACATCAAAGGAGTATGTGCTATGTGTGTGGGTTTGGATGTAGTATGTATGTATGTATGTATGTATGTATGTATGTATGTATGTATATATGTATGTATAAACTCTGATGTTAAACTGGCCAACAGCAATGGATAAATTACAATCTAAACATCTTACTTATTTGGAAAATCAATGTCATACAGATAATAGTCCAAGCAGGGAATATTGCCACATTCTTTCAAGGAAACTGAAGTCTGCAATGAGAATAGCTAAAAGTATGTTTCTTCCCTAGTTATCTTGAGAAGATATTTTCATATAATAGTCTATTTATGAACTGAATCCATCAAATTCCAGATCATATTGCCTTTTCCCTAAAGTTAATTAAAAGCATGACCTTACTTTATTACACCCTTATTCTTTATTACACCTTTATTAAGGAGCCTTGGTGGTGCAGCAGACTAAAGTGCTGTTAAATAGCACTTAGCTGCCAGCTGCCTGCAATTACTGCAAGTTCAAATCTCACCAGGCTCAAGTTTGACTCAGCCTTCCATCCTTCCGAGGTAGGTAAAATGAGGACCCGGATTGTGGGAGCAATAAGCTGACTTTGTATAAAAAGAACACCACTTAGGGGAGGCCAAAAGCCCTACTAAGCAGGTATATACAAAAGTATGAAGGCTATTGCTTAACGCATTGTAAGCCACCCTGAGTCTCCGGAGAATGGCAGCATATAAATCGAACCAATAAATAAATAAATAAATAAATAAATAAATAAATAAATAAATAAATAAATAAATTCTGTGTAGCACTATTTTTCTTCTACAGATTTACATCATTCTGTCATTTTGATCAGACTTCCATTTTTTATTTTTATTTTTTTGATGGAAGATGTGGCTACTCCACATTGTTGGCCACATTAATAACATTTGCAGGAGTCCTTGGAGACTATTCCATCCAGAATTCCAAGTAGAATAATCAACAGGTTACTTGACAAGTTGTATATAATCACTGTTATATTAAACATTGATTTGGGGGGGGGAGTCAAAATGCAAATTTTCATGTGCTTGTCCCCTCAGATATGCACATATGTGCACAGTATTTTAATATAAGTTTGAGCTGGCATTTCATGTTTAAATATTTCAGAAACATCTCAAATTACTCACTGTGTTTCCCCGAAAATAAGACTCTGCCTTATATTTTTTTGAACCCTGAAATAAGCGCTTGGCCTTATTGCCATGCGCTCAAAGCCGTTTGGGCTTATTATCGGGGATCTCTTATTTTGGGGGAAACAGGATCAGTAAGTAGTCAATTTCCAGTTTGTAACTAAAAGCAATTTAATACAAGCTAATAAGCACAGTCTTGAAAATACAGTATTATTTTTAATTTTGCTTTTTTCCACAGAGCATGATAATTTTAAATATTTCCTTTTTCAGCTTTTGTTTTGTTTTGTATTTTTAATGTAGAGAAAACAGAGTAGTAAAACAGAATGGATTCCAAAAGTTCAAGCTGACCCAAAAATACTTGTGAGGGCCATCCTCACAATCCTAAGGAATAAGAGGGTTTTTTGGTTAAATTTCCTCCTCCTATTCCAGACAAAATTGACCTCAATCTGTCTTCTATTTTTACGAGATTTGCCTTTACTTGTTCATTGTTGAATAGTGGTTTGTATTACATGATTTTTACCTAATCCTTACATTCCCCGAAGCAGTGAATTGAAATGTAGCCAGAAATGAAGAAGGTATTTGTTATTTTTTAATAATGAAGAAATGCTTGGTTCTATGCCTGTACCTATGGTTATTTGAGACCATTTGAGACAAAAGTTTTCCCTTACTTTCCCTGTCAGCTACCAGGTAGACCAGACAGGAAACACATCCAGATAAGCGAAGTCTACTTTATTGTAAAGCTACATTAACAGAATCTTGTAAGTATGTAAGTACAATTCTCCCACCATCCCCTTCCGTTTAGGGAAGGCTCTTCTGAGGCTCTTGCTCTGTTCACTATGCAGCTGCAGGCTGTGCTGTGTCTTATCTAACCATTTCCTAAGCAACATCTCCCAGGGTCTTCCTACATACCATTACAGGAGCCTTGTCTGAATATTTACCAAGGAAAGTAAAGCAAACAAATTATCAGCACTGCCAATTATAATCTCAGATGGGCTAGAATAGAGACCCTTTCATTACCCAATGTTGTGCACAGAAGTTACGCAAATGTCAAAGCAAGATAAGCATTCAAACAGGAAGACAGGTAACAAATAAACATTTAAAAATAGAATTATGTTAGAGGAAGAGATGGAGGAAAGTTGAAAAGGTACAAGGTAGCAATAGCAATAGCACTTAGACTTATATACCGCTTCACAGTGCTTTTACAGCCTTCTCTAAGCAGTTTGCAGAGTCAGCATATTGCCCCCAACAATCTGGGTCCTCATCTTCCAACCTCGAAAGGAGGCTGAGTCAATCTTGAGCCTGATGAGATTCGATCTGCCAAACTGTTGGCAGCCGGTGATCAACAGAAGTAGCCTGCAGTACTGCACTCTAACCACTGCGCCACCACAGCTCTAGAAATGTATATCATATCCACTTGTAGCTGGAATTTCTTGTATGGTTATCCAGTAGATTTCCCAGATGGATCAAACATTACATGAATATTTCTATAAAGTACATTGATGGTAAATTACATGGATGGTATACCTTTGATGTGTACAATTCCAACTGAGCAGTAAATGGCAGTAAATAATTCTATATTTCCTTACCACCATCTACCAGTCATCCAGAGTTTTGCAGTAAATTTATCCTTGACTTACATCTATGGGAATTTTTATGTATTCCTGATAGTAATGTAAGATGTAGTTGGACTATTACATTAATTAGGAGTTCAAAAGAAAATCTTCCTCTCATCTTCCACTTTCTCATCACTAATATAAATCCTCCTTCAGTCTAACCTCCCTATGCATGTTGTGAAGTGAATTATAGATCATGAAAGCTTATGCCTTTTCATAAAATCCAGAAAAGTTACTTCCAGACTTCTGATTTTTTTGTCTCTTAAAACAAGTCTCTTTACCAAATGATGAAGTGGATGATTAAAATAGATTTTTCCTCTTGCAACATTTTCTCATAAATGCTTTGCAGGGATTTGTAAGTTCAACAGCATGATAGTAAAATGTGTGTTTGATTTTATTTTTTAAAAAATGTGTACAAATAAAACGTTAAGGGAAGAAAGCTTCTCTCCAAAACTAGAATGTAACTATGATGCTGAAATTATGGATTTTTAGAAGATGTGTCTGCTGATTACCTTCATGATCTCTTCTGACTCCATGTAATTATTTTTGGCTACATTCACCTAAAAACCTTTCTGGTGAATGCCATCGCTTACTCTGTACTGCCCAGCCACTGAGGATCTACTTCATATCCTGCTAACAAGAGGCAATATGCAACTGACTGGATACAATATATGAAATTTTATAAACGATCAAGTCCTAACTGCCAGTGTTAATAATTGACCAGGAGTAAGTGTGTGATTACAGAGCTAGGAAATCAGTTGGCACTCAAAACTGGACTCATCCCAGTTTTAGCTTCTGTTCTCTGATTAAAACCAGTATTGTAAGCAGGAAATATCTGTGCAGACATTATTGATATCAGCTGAGAATGTCTGAAATCCTAATGCCCCCAGTAGACAATATACATAAAATCTAAGCCTACATCATTAAAAAAAAGAGACAGCTGGCAGAACAGTCACAAAGAAACACAGTAAAAAATTCTAAGCTTTGGGAGTTTATGATAATGAACCGGGCCCATCATAGCAAAGAGTGATAGGGTGATGTTTCCCTTGGTCCTCATTCTTTCACAGTGAAGAGGAAGCAATGCAGCCAACCGTTATGTACACATGTATATCATATAACTAGTTACCAGACTCACTGGAGACATTACCGCTTTAATAGAAATTGAGAAGGTGAAACTGATTTCTGAAAAACCAATTAATTTTTAAGTCATGCAAATGTTAGGGCAATTTTTCCTTCTTTGTTTAAATAATGTATGTGTGCATGTGACTTTCTTTCACTATCTTCTTCAACACATCAATTCTTCCCATTCTGAAGAACCTAATTTTTATAGTTGCCCCACCATTTTTTTTATTAGCTCTTTGCATTTTCCTCATCACTCTTTTGCAGTTCTTTTAACTCTTCTGTAGCTCTCCCAACACCTTTTGCTGTTCCAGTTCCTTCATATATGGCATAGGACCTGGATACCTTTGAGACCATCTGCTGCCACCAATGACCTCCCACCGACCAGTGCGCTCCCACAGAGAGGGCCTCCTCAGGGTGCCATCGGCCATGCAATGTAGACTGGTGGCCCCCAGGGGGAGGGCCTTCTCTGTGGGGGCACCTGCTCTCTGAATCAACTGCCCCCAGAGATACGAAGAATTCAAGACCTCAGTGCCTTCCACCGTGCCCTGAAGACCTTCCTTTTTCAGCAAGCCGGGCTGGCTTAATGCTTTTTAAATGTTTTTAATATGTTTTGTTATTGTTTTTTTTAACTTTGGGGCCTAATTTATATATTTCTTTTTAAACTGTTTTTAATGTTTGTATTCATGTTTTTTACTTTGGCTGTATACTGCCCTGAGTCCTTCGGGAGAAGGGCGGTCTATAAATTTAATAATAAATAAATAAAAATAAATATATCACCTCATACATCATTTCCATTTTGACTCAAGCAATTTATACGTTAGATCCTTTTACCATTTACGACTCTATTGCAAGCATGTCAGTGTGTTGAAAACTCTCTAGTTGTCTTTGTAGAACTACAATTTCACCTTTCAGCTCAAAGGCAGTTACTATATAAAGGCAGTTGATATGTTTGAACTTGTCTATATTTTGCATGGGCAATCCCCAAATGTTCCCCAAGCAGAGTCTATGATGACATGATGTGAACATCTTGTGAAAGCTAAGCAGGACTATCTTGGATTAGTGCCTGGATGGGAGAGTGCCCAGGAGCCTTATATGTCTTAATATAGCTTATATCGAAGAATTAAAAGAATATAATAGGTGAAGAAATAATGGTCAGACTGATATATACTGTAATGGATCTAACTCTTATATATCAAAGTTCCTGAACTGTTTGTCCTTTATTCTTTGACTACGTAATACATTTTAATACCAGCTTGATACCAATGACACAATGATTAATCAGTCAAAGCCCTTAAATACAAAGCACTAATACCCAATTACAAAGCGGAAAGAAAAACTGGATGCTTGCGAATATATTTTGGATTTACTCATCAACTGAGAATAAGTTGAAGCTTTTTATGAATAAAAATGTTTGTCATATTGAGGGTAAAATGACTGGTACATCTTTTGCATAGAATTGATTTGTTTGCATAGCATACCCATTTCCATAGCTTTACCTTTTTCAGGTAGATGTCTTATAGAGAACAAAGTCCAGGTACATCCAGGCTCTTCCAGGGGTGGGTTCTAAATTATTTTACTACCGGTTCTGTGGGCGTGGCTTATTTTGTGGGTGTGGCTTGATGGTCATATGACAATTATTTAGGATTTAGCAGAGGTACTGATCTACCAGGCTTTTAACTGCTTGCAGAGCTGTACCGATCTACCCATTTATTTTTTGCAGGCACTGGTCTACCCATTTATTTTTGCAGGCACTGATCTACTCATGTATTTTTACAGGCACTGGTCTACTCATTTGTTTTCTTTTAACACTGATCAGCTGTAGGGCGGCCCTTTGAAGCCCCCCGGCAAGAATTTAAACAGTTTTTTTCCCTCTAGCCATCAGCTGGGACTCAGGAAGCAGCAATAGATTGGGAGTGGGGCCAAATAAAAGGTAAGAATAACACGGGGGGTGGGGGGGCATGGAGGGTAGGGGGTGGGGGCACGGGGGGGCAGGGGGCAGGATCAGTTTGGTGACATCATATCATCACTGCTACTGGCTCGGGAGAACCAGAATGAACGAGGAGGAACCCACCACTGCGCTCTTTCATTGCACAAGCCAGGGGTGGGTTCCACTTACCTTTACTACCGGTTTGCAATGGGAGCACGCGCTTCTGTGCATGTGCAGATTGTCAGTGATGACTTTGGGGCGGATGGGCGGAGCCTCCCACCGCCAATTACTACCAGTTCACAAGAACTGGACTGAACCGGAAGCAACCCACCACTGGCACAAGCCATTGCACTAGCTTAGCACGGCTGGCTTTCTAAAGTCAGAGGCTCAAAAAACATACCAGTAGCTAACTCACAAGTGAAAATTGTACCCAGTTCGTTTTCCTTCTTACTGAGAAGAAAACAGTACATTAATCTATTATTATAGCAACTTTGAGAACCCTGAAAAATGACATTATATGCACAAACAACGACAAATGTGAGTGTGTGTTGAGGTAAGGCTCCCATAATTCTATGCCACTGGCCTTATGCTGATTTAGGGACACTCCTTTATTGGCTTTGCCTGATGACAAACTGTTATTGCTTTTGTACAGCAGGACAATTTCTGGTTCAGCTGCAGTGCAGGAGGAATTGCTATGAATGCAGCTGAAGAGCTGGAGCTTTCAAACCAGAAGCCAGCCATTTCCAATTGTCAAGCACTCCCATCTCATCCCTTCTGACTTCTTGGCTTTGTGGCACCATGGTTTTCTTTCAGCAACCTTTTGATTGAGAGGTGGAAGAGCTTTAAGCCTCCAACTATGGTCATCCTTCTCCTTCTCCTCCTCCTTCTCCTCACACATTTCCTTAAGATGATGGGGTCAGCATCTGCCTGGTTCCTGGACTTTTCCTTGGTGGATCTATGGTGATGCTCAGAAGATGGCAGGATTTTAGAATTAGATAGTGGGATGGTATGAATTGATTTCTGAGGCTTTGAAGGGTGAAAATATGGATTACATGAAAGCATCCTAGTGATGATGCAAGGTGGAGGCAATGCACCCAGCCTCCTGTCCCTGGAATAAAAGACTGAAGATTTCACAATATTTTATCTACTGTATTAAAAAGGATCAGGAACGTAAAGAAGCTCTTTCTTCTTTGATACCCTGCAGCTCAAAACAGTTTCTTAGAACACACTGGCATAATGCTGCCTCTCTGACTTCTGTCAGATCTCTCTGCATAACCAGCTTCTTCCATAAAGTTCCTAACATAGCACTCTAGATATTTATTTGTTTGTTTGTTTGTTTGTTTGTTTAATCAATCAATCAATCAATCAATTCATATGGGCACCCATATTTGAAAATTTGTAACTTGCAATTCTGGCTGTTAATATATTATTACAGCCAGACACAAAGCAAACAAAATAAACAATAACATAAGTAGCTGAAAACCATTACATTTACATTACATTTCAAACTGTTACAAACAAGTTTACCACTACCCTAGCCAAATGCCTGGGGGAAAAGCAAGGTTTTTCAGAAGACCACACACAATCAAGATCTTCTGAATTTGGAGGCGTATACTGTTCCAAAGGGCAGAAACCATAATAAGAGAAGACAAACCTCCAAAGTCCCACCAGATAACACTATTTTATAGAGAGCCAACCATGCTGGATCTTGTGGAAAAAGCAGAATGAATTAAAGAAACCTCTTCCTTCAAGAAGCACAGCCCTATGCTGTGAAAGGCTTTTTAGATAGTAATTAGTCCTTGAATTGCACTTAGGAGTTTGCACACCAGTAGTAGTATATGGACATGACATGATGCACTCAAAATTACCTGGACTATTGTATTCTGAACCATTTCACCTTCTGGGTGGTCCTCAAAAGCAGTTTCATGAATAGTGCATTGTAGTGATCCAACTGGGAGATGACTATGGCATGAGTGACTGTGAGCAATGCCCCCTGAACCAAGAATGGATGTAACTCACTCAGTAATTAGATTTGTTTGAAAGCCCTTCTGGCCATTGATATCACAGATTATCACTCTGTCCTCACCCCCAACCCTCAATGTGATTGGGAAGGATATCATATTCAATGCTATTAAAGGCCACTGAGAGATCAAAGTGAGCCAGATGCATGTGCCACCACCATCCCGGTATTGCTACAAATCCTCTTTAAAAATGTTATAATTCAATGTACAATTACTATATGTTGATAGTTAATGAGCAGTTTCTAAAAATGATTAGAAAGTGAGGTTGGTGAACTTAAGTGTCCTTTAAAAGTCTGTACCTTGGTTATGAATAAAATGGCTAATCTCAGTGCTCCTATTGTTCAAGCCCACTGAATGCCACTGTCATGCAGTCTCCTAATGAGCCCTCTGGAGCCGATGTGGATGATCTCCTGTCCTCTCCTTATCCAGAGAGGTTCCAAGGAACTACTTGCAGGTACCTTGGTCTTTACAGTAGTAGGGCTGACTTCAATTTGAATTATATCCTGTTGGAAGAAATATCCTTCTGGGTTCAGCTCCAAGTGGGGAAAAAGACACTGGAAACATGGAGACTGTTTGGAAAGATGGTTTAATGGTGGATAGGATCACATGGTTTGAGTTCCTGAACAGAAAAGGGACGAGACGCAGCGAGTCCCCGGGTTTTATGCCCTCTCTGGCTTTGAACTTCCTGGGGCCCAGAAAGAGTATTCTGATTGGTTGTCAGACTCCCAGGAGGGTGGGGGTCTTAGCTAGCCTTGCTGGCTGATGTAATCTTCCCAGGTGCCATGTGGTGAGTTTCTGTTGCTAGATGGGTCCTATTGTGTTAGTTTCTGTTGTTAGATGGGTCCTATTGTGCTGCAGATGATGATCCATTAACAAAGATTGAGTTTCTGCCTCTGGCCTATTGACAAAGGGTGAGGAGGCAGGAAGGTGGGAGCTGCTTCGTCTTTAAAACATGCTTCTCCATTTCTCATCCAGGGAAACATAATATTCTGCCTTTTTAATATTTCCCAAAATATTTCATTCCTCTAGGAAAGGGGTGGGTGCTAACTTTCTACAATCCCCTGGAAGACTTCTATGCATTTTTTCCTATCTCCATCTCAAACATGTAGAATGGTTCAAGAGTGCAGGGTCAAGGTGATTCATTCTGTAGAGGCAACTTTCTGCTTGTACATGGTGATAAATAATGATATTGCTAATTACTGCAAGTACATTTACAACAAAATTAACATTACTTCCCCACTATAAAGATAAGATCAAAGCTTCACTTCATATGCTAATAGCAGAAGAAACAATGAATGAAAGAAAAGCAACACAGTCCTTTGGATCATTTTTCTTATTCACTACACAGCACCAACACTCATAGTCCTTAAAAAGATGTCAGGAATAATGCCACTGAAATCAAGATGAGTTGTACAGATTGAAAACTGACATTGGTAATAAGCAAAAATGGATGTTTTCTTCTTAAAAAAGGAAGAGGAATTATGTTTTATCAGCTAATGGACGGTAGAAGGAATCAGAAACAGAAAGAAAAATTTTCTCAAATATTACACAGACAGTGACTGTCTTCAGGGGTATCATGCTATAGTAGGGTTTTTATTTATTGATTTATAGCCCATCTTTATTATTTTTTTTTATAAATAACTCAAGGTAATAAACATCTTTAATATTCTTTCCTCCTATTTTCCCCACACCATAATCGAACTTAATTTGTCTCTTTCAATTAACATTATTTCCAAGCTTTCCATAACCAAACCCAACAAGTGTAATTCTAACATTCAGTAATTCAATCTTTCATCAAGTAATTGTAAAGATGACAAATGAATGAGAGAGCTGCTTGAAAGAATATGCTAACAACCCTATGTAGTAAGAAATACTTTCAGAGGGCTGGATGAGGGAGATAAATATTTTAAACAGAAGAACTTTCATGGTGCTAATTTATTTATATAATCTTGAGATGTCATTTATTCCAAGATAAATCTATTCAAAAAATAGTGGAAAATATTGGTGAGAATGATTTTTAGTCCAGAATAAAACAATATGAAAGAATATCATATAAGAAAAATTATGCAATTAGAATATCATCACATTTTAGAGGGTTTAAGATATAAAATCCAAATATATAAAATCCAAGCATTTCACAATACTTTGGAAATTACTCAAAACTGCACTCAAGCATGCAGGCACTGGGAAAGTAAAGTTTGAGTTAAGGCACTGAAGCAATGAATAGGTACAGTTATGGGTTGGGTGCTTAGTTTTTCTTGACTTTCTTTTTGTATTGTTTGTACTGTTTGCATTTGTATCACTGTTGTTAACAACCTAGATATGTGTGCTGTGAGATGGGTAGCTATAGAGATCTTTTATATAAATGAATAATAAATGCAATGCAAGCAAGAGGAAGTTAGACTGGGCACCGAAGCTCTGTATTTCAGATGATTAGAGGGTGGGTTACATTTTTTTAAAACTGTATGATCCTAAAGGTTACTTCAATATTTGGGTTTCTCCTGCACATGCCCTTTTACAGAATAATTCAGTGGATAAAATCACGGAAGACAAAAAATGACATTGACATAGAAATGAGGCTTGAAAAATTCTGTGCAGGATACTCAGAATCTTAAAACATCCCTGATCACATGGAATAAAAATGTGTCTTTGAACCAACAAAACCTGATCCCAATTGTTCTGAATACACGTCTCTCTGATTGAATGTCAAACAAGTCCAGTGCAGGACTTGTCTCTTTTCTTATTATTCAGATGTTTTAGCTGAAGATGGCTTCCAGCAGAGGAAGGTGAGTTGCAATATGCAGGGATCACAGAAATACCCTCACTTCCAGGGTTTTTAATCATAACAATGGACACTTTGCTCCATAATTAGTAAGCCTCAGGAGAAGGAGAAGACTTAGCACATTTAGCTATGAATTGCAGCCGATTAGAAAATTAATAGAGGATTATGATGGCAGTGGGGGGGGAGACAAAGGGAAATACCTGAGCCAGCCAAACTCAAGGGAGTAGAGACTTCCCCAATCTCACTTAGCAGTAGAGCAGAATTAATTAAGCAGGTTCAAGAGTAGTTCAATGTTTGAATTTAGCAGCTGAGATTCTCTTGGTAAGAGGCTACAGATGTTAAGGTAGATTCAGCTGCTTTGCTTCTTGCCCGAAATTTTACATTTTTGATACTCAGATTTACCTTAAGAATCATATCAAACCTATATTATGGTCCTAGATTGACATAATGAAAATGGAGTACAGTCAATCAAAAAGCATATAAGTTATATCAGTATCTCTCTCACTTTCTTTCTCTCTCTCTCTCTCTCTCTCTCTCTCTCTCTTCATCTTCATCATCACCATCACCATCACCATCACCATCACCATCACCATCACCATCACCATCACCATCACCATCACCATCACCATCACCATCATCTATCATCTATCATCTATGTCTGTCTGTCTGTCTGTCTGTCTGTCTGTCTGCCTGCCTGCCTATCTATCTATCTATCTATCTATCTATCTATCTATCTATCTATCTATCTATCTATCTATCATCTCTCTATCTGAAGTTACAAGATAATAAAATAGAAAATATACCTAAAAGTCTATAAAAATCAAAAAGAAAGGATGGGAACATTAGATAGGTGCAGGGAAGCATAAAAGGTTAATATGTGGGAAATATATCAAATTACAGAGCACTCTAATATGGCAAATTAGGTGCTCATTAAGTCTAGTTTATGGCACAGGTCATCATCCCATGGATTTTGAGTGCTGCTCCCCTGGGTATTTTTACAATAATGATAAAATGAGGCTAACGTGAATGTCTTTGCAGTACAGGCATTAGAGAAGCATGTGCTCTGTTGTTTCTGTGTGTCCAGAGTCAAAGGGTCATTACAAACTTCTATTTTTCCTTGAGCTTTCTGTAGAATTGTTGTCCCACTGATCTGGAGATATCTTTTATTTATTTATTTATTTATTTATTTATTTATTTATTTATTTATTTATTATTCAAATTTCTATACTGCCCTTCTCCTTTCGGACTCAGGGCGGTGAACAGCCAAAATAAAACATTTATACATAAAGTGCGATTAAAAATAGATTTAAAATAATTAAATTTGGCCCTTTCAGCAGGCAAACTTGCCGAGTTTGAACATGTAAGAATTTGGTCAATAGTTGCTCTGGAAACCATTTGGTAACTCTATGAATACTACTTTCAATTCCCCCAAATAATTTTATGATCTGGAATAGCTAAAATAAGTAAATGGTGAGAAAAATTTGCTTTCAGCCAATGAAAAGCAAATCATTTAAGAAGACTGGCAAATTGTACAATGTAGTAAGTTTAGCCATGCATAGAATACATTCTAAAATACATTGATTTTAGAAACATCTAGCCTATGCCTGCCCAGCAGTGGGCTAATATCATTGTCAGCTCACCTTGGCAGAGGTGATTTGGGATTAATATTAGCAATAGTGAAAGTCACCATTGTTCTGGAACCTCCTCAACAGCATTCTGCTGCATCTGCTATTAACCACAATGTACATGTATTCAAAGGTAGACACCGAAATGTTCCTTTGCTATTCATGCAGTTCCTTTTCCCAGAGGTGACTTGGTGGTGGTGAGCTGGCAGTGGTGAGCTGACCATGTGAGCTGACCACACCGAGTTGTCCTAGACCTAGACCCATGCAAGGCTGCCTGTTGTGATTCCAGTGAATTTTTCCTTACTACTCCTTACTACTGTCTGACCTTACCTTTCCTCCAAGAAGCTCAGGGAACCCTAGATGAGTTTATTGAAGTTCAGTTTTATGACAATCTTATGAGGCAGATTAAACTGAGGGAGGACAACTTGGCAAAGGTCCATCCATGGACCTTTCAAATTCCTGTGAATTTGAACCTGAGGACCCACCCACTCCCACCCCTTTACATTGCACACACACACACACACACGCACACACACACACACACTTAATGATTTCTGACATGGACAGTTGGTTGCATATATATGTGAGTACCATTAATATTTTCATGGGAAATATATTCCCATTTTGGCTTTGCACTTGGTGGGTATAAATTCAGGCAATATAAAAGGAATTGGGTATTATATGATGAGATGTTGCAGCATGGCATCTCTGTTGGGCTTAGTTTTCTGTGCTGAAAAAACATTGGTGTCTGATGATGTTTTGTAATATTTGTTTTTTTTTTCTACAATTCATACACCTTTCAGGCCACACCCTAGTTCCAGATAACATCAACAGAAGCTGTTTGCTCTTTTCCCATTCCAACAAGATCAGCACTAATCAATATTACTGCTTTTATATGCAATCTCTCTCTCTCCCCCTCTCTCTTCTCTGAGTGTCTATGTGTATGCACCCTTGTGTGTGTGTGTGTAGAGAGAGAGAAGGGGGGGAGGGAGGGAGAAAGAGATGCACAAAACTTTATTTCAGTCCTCATATATAGACTTGACTTGAGGGACCTTTACTTTTTTAATCCCTAGCCACCAGTTCTGGGGTCTAGTGTAGGGGAAATCCAGCATATCTGAAAGTTATCAGGTTGGGTAAGGCAACCCAGAGACAGGATTTTCAATTCTAGATTAAATAGATGAAATAATTATAGTTTCTACATTTGTGCAGGCCTCATTTTGGGGTGCTTCACCCCACTAAGTGTAACCAGGCAATTACAGGCTGAAGCATTATCAAGTTTTCCTTAATATTTTTAATGGATTGTGTGACCTTTATGCATCCCCCTTGTGTAATATGATCTCATTCTTGCCAGAGGGGGAAAAGCTTGTGTTCCTATGGAAACAGTTGCTTTTATACAAAAATAATACAAAGTTTAGTGTGATGCTATTGAATTTGGAGTAAGAAACGCAGCATACAGTACAGATAACACATAAGTGCTTAGTTTCTAAATAGATATTTTCCAGCTATCAGAATACAAAAGACTTTTTTTAATGTATGGATATGAAGTGTGTTCACACAAGGGTTTTTTTTTTTTTTTTGCATTTACAAAGACATTTAAGAACATAATGGCAAGTCCAAGGTAGATGGTGCAACTGAGTGATGGGGCAGAGGGTAGGGGGCAGAGTTGAATGTAAGGTTTAGTGTTAATGTATTAAAGAAGAGGGTGCAGAGGTTTTACCAGAACCTTGAACAGAAATCCAGCAAATAAAACCAAAAAGCCTATTCACTCAAGATGATCAATGAAAAAAAAAAAGAGAGAGAGAGAGAAATATTTCATTAGCAACCTATTTCACATGTAAGCCAAATAGGCAACTTATTTACAGATTACAAGGACAGAATCTGATCTCCAGAAAATACAAAATAAGTCCCCTTTCTAAAAAGGATTTATTGTTCAGGGAAGATAAACCAACCTTAATCTTAACTCTAAACATAGCCTGAGCCCTAACTAACCTTAGTTTTTATCATTGGAAAGTAGGGGTTTGTTTGTGAAGTTTTTGATCCACCTGAGTTCAGCTTCTTCTGCCTCTAAGATAGAAGCTACTTCATTAAAATGGAAAACTAAGAAATAAAAGTTTTAAAAAATATATTTCCAAATTAATTGATCAATTTGTTAATATATAACATATATATATATATATATATATATATATATATATATATATATATATATGTATGTATGTATGTATGTATGTATATATATGTATATGTATATGTATATGTATGTATATATATATATATATATATATATATATATATATATATATATATATATATATATATCTTTTTTCTTTTTTCATAGGCTTTTATGTGCATATTCTTTCTAGCCAGGTTTTACCTATGTAAACTTAGTTGTTCTTCAGCCCTAGGTTCTGTGAAATCTCATTCACAAGTTCTTGGGCCCTTTTTCTGCTGACAAACTGCAACTCTGTGTTGCTTCCTGGGAGACCCAGATAGCTATTTCTACCTCTTAAGGCGTCATCAGTGGGCCACACCCACTTCCCAATTATGGCCCACTGATGTGGCCCACTGATGACGCCTTAAGAGGTAGAAATAGTTATCTGGGTCTCCCAGGAAGCAACACAGAGTTGCAGTTTGTCAGCAGAAAAAGGGCCCAAGAACTTGTGAATGAGATTTCACAGAACCTAGGGCTGAAGAACAACTAAGTTTACATAGGTAAAACCTGGCTAGAAAGAATATGCATATATATATATATATATATATATATATATATATATATATATATATATATATATATATATATATATATATAACTGTCTAGTGGCAGGACACTGTCTAGTGCAAGACACCTCATGCACATCAGTCAAATATTTGCTTCACAATGTCTGTTGCTGTTATTTAAATCAGGAAACGTAGGAAGGAAACCTGCCCTGTTTCTATCTCAGATATGCATTATGCTCTCTAATAACTTTGTAGATTTTAACTTAAATGCCTCTTATATGGGAGGCCAGTTTGCTTTTTCCCATGATTACATTACACAATCTTGTCTTTTGATTGCTCCAGAAGGCATTGTGGGCCCTTTTTTTTGGACTGAAATTAGACTAGTAGAAAGGTAAACATAAATAAATGAATAAAAAGGAATGGGGAATTTTTCAAACTTGAACAAATGTTTAACAGCTGTATTTTAAAAATGTTTATTCTTTTAAAAATATGATGCAACCTTCTATAAAACAAGTGTTAATCCCATCAAGTTTGATTGGGGAAAAAAATCCAGGGCAGTGTTGTAAGGACACTGAATGTTCCCCTATGGGTGTGTCTTCAATGAATAATCAAGCATTTCTATCACAAAGACCACTGTTTTGATTATTACCAGAATTCAGGAATTATCATACACAAGAAATAACCAATGGTCAAATTACTATGGTTACCTGTAATGAACACATTCCATTTTCTGAATGTCAGAAACATTTCTGTAAAACGTCACATTATTCATTTTATTCCCAGGATGATACAATTGGCCATTAATAACACTAATCTATGTTGTTGTTACAGGAAATGCTTTGTTGAGTTCACAGTCAAAAATGGTCCCAGAAGATTCAGAGCCACTGCCCAAAAGGTTAATTAAAAACAATGTATGAAGGAACAAGGAGAGAGCAAAATATTTACTCAAAACTTGCATAGAAATAGCATCCCATAAAATACGTCAACAACAGAAAGACAGCCAATTATTTATGAAACAGAAAGAATTGGACTGGTATATATTTTTGTGAATGGAGACTCTCAGGAACAGTTCCACTGCTGAAATCAAATGAAAATGAGAATGAAAATTACTTTAAAGTAGTAATGCTCAAGAATGAGACAGTCTGGTGTGGCATGGCTGGGCTGTAGACTTTGGTGGTGAATACAAATGATTTATTCCCTCCCTAGATAGCTCTCCAATTTTTTTTTAATATTATATAATTTATCAATTTCTTTTTAAGATATATTTTATTTGTCCCTTGGGGTGAAGGTAGCAGTTGGATTCTCACATTTTAAAATAAGGTTTTGTACACTGCATAGATCCACTCATTTATTTCCTGCAGTAAGCATATCTTAATCTGTCCATATCTGTTTGCATTGGTTCACTCCTTGTGGCACCTAGAAACAGAAAGATTTTATTTTCTCTATATGATTCTTTCTTTCCTGGTGCATTTGCCTCGCTTCTTAGTATATGACTTCTTAACAGCTCAGTGACAGTGAAAGAAGAATTGGAAAGCTGGGTGTGTTTGTGTTTTTTCCAGTTGCACTACTACTATGTAGTGGTTATTTGTTTATTTTAGAAAGAAAGTAAATCCTCCATCATTCCTGTAATAAGAAAATCAGATGCTTTAGGTCACCAGATTTATAATCAAAAGGAGAACACTTAACAATCAATCAATCAGTCAGTCAGTCAGTCAGTCAGTCAGTCAGTCAGAATAGAACAGGAAGGGACCTTAAAGATCTTCAAGTCCAACTCTCTGCTTAAGCATGACACCTTGTACAATTTGAGACAAGTGGCTGTCCAGTCTCTTCTTTAAAAACTCCAATGATGAAGCACTCACAACTTCTGAAGGCAAGCTGTCCCACTGGTTAATTGTTCTCACTCTTAGGAAGTTTCTCCTTAATTCCAGGTTGCTTCTTGCCTTGATCATTTCCATCCATTGTTTCTTGTCCTGCCTTCTAGCACTTTAGAAAATAAAGCGCTACCACAGCGCTTTGTGGTAGCCTCTCAAATACTGACATACTGCTATCATGTCACCCCAGTCCTTCTTTTTTCTAGACTTGCCACAATGGTTGCAGTTCCTGCAACCATTGTTCATATGTTTTATTCTCCAGGCCTTTAACCATCTTAGTTACTCTTCCCTGCACTTCAAAAGAGAGAGGTTAGAGCAAACATCCCAAACAAGAGAATTAAATGGCCTGTGCACTTAAAGATGAGGCCGGGAGCAGGATCATCATACATAGCCACAACACTGCTATGTAATTTAATCTAATGAAATATTTAGAAATGTATCATAAATAATCCATACAAGGCACTCTATCATAGCATGTCCATTGGAGAAGAAGAACAGAAAGGAAACATAGAGGAAGGCAAATGGAATACTCTGCTTATAGAAATGCCTGATCAAAATCTTAAGGGGAAAAAAAAAAAGAAGGAAACAGAATTGGTTCCGTAATGCAGTATTTTAAAAAGTTGCTAATTTTCTGGGTACCTGTCTTTTACTTTCAGAAATATTGATCTGAAACTATGACAAAGATGAGTGACCTTTTTCAGATGAAGGTTACTGAATAGTGTATATGGTACTCCGCTCCAAGAAAGCATTCACAAATACATATGTAACAGATATGTACACATAAGCATGCCTACCCACATGTATCAGGCCTAAAAAGGATGCCGCAACCCTTATAACAAATTTCAATGGCTCTAAGAAGAGAGGACTCTTCAGGCAACACAAGGATATTTGTGGTTTGTATTTAGACCTGGAGTGAAGATTCTCAGCTCTATTAGCATTTAGATCACTACCAAACACGCTTGTAGAAACAGCAAACAACATTGTGATCCTAGATACAGGCAGAATCACTGCTGACATTCCCCATGCAGCCAAGTCTCCTTACAGTGAAAATGCCCTTGTTTACACAGGGAAGCAATATTTTGAAGCAAACACTGTATAACCTGATAGTCACAGTACTAAGATGTTTCTACCTTTGACACTCATGGGAATCTCTGCACACCATCTGCCTTAACCAGGCTCCCCAGGTCACCCTGTTGCTTTTTCAATGCAGCAGTACCTGTTTTAACAACATTTGTTCACCTGTTGTGCCCACATGGAGGGAATACACAGTGATGTACTTCAGGGTTGAAATCCAGCAGGTTCTGGAGAACTGGTAGCGGAAATTTTGAGCAATTCAGAGAACCAGCAAATACCACCTCTGCCTGGCCCCAGAGTGGGGTGGGAATGGAGATTTTGCAATATCCTTCCCCTGGAGTAGAGTGGGAATGGAGATTTTGCAGGATCCTTCCCTTGCCACACGCACAAAGCCACACCACACCCACAAAGCCACGCCCACAGAACCGGTACAGAGGCACAATTGAGAGCATTTTAACAAACTGCAACACTCTTTGTTTTGGTGGTGTGCCTCAGATAGAAGGACCATACAGAGAGTGGTAAGGACAGCTGAGATTATAGGAAGCTCTTTTCCCACTATTCAGGATACTGCTTATAAGCGCTATGTGCTTGGAGCTCAAAGCATTGTTAGACACCCCACACATCCACTTTGCGGTCTGCTTCTGTTGCTCTGCACTGGGAGGAAGTTTTGAAGTATTTCTAGCAGGACTACCCAATTCTGTAACAGCTTTGTTCCCAATGCCATCCGGCTGGTAAACTCACAAGATTCGTTTTTTCTTTCCATGTACATGTATACATACAAACCAGTCTGTGTTGTTATTTATTTATTTATTTTGAGAGCTGTATGCAACGAAATTTCATTTTACTGTATGCCGATTAGTATGCATTTAAAGTGACAATAAAATTATTCTAAGTCTAGGTCTAAGTTCTAAATCTTTTCTTTCTTTGACTTCATGTTACCACCCAGTTGAGACAATTTGCAAACCCCCACAATCTGAATGTATCCAAATGTAATATAAAGCTCAGCATCTATCCTCATAGATTGGAGAGTCCCCACAAAACTCTTCATGGTAATTTAGGGACCTGTCAATCACTACAATTTCTTCCTGCTTGTCCTGTTTTCCTCTTGCTTTGAAGACTTGTGAAAGCTTTCAAAGATATAAGCTGTTACTTGTTTGTTCCCATATTTAAATGGCCAGTAAGAGAAACTTGCTTCCAGACATCTGCAAATAACTTTCTGATGCTACTGCTCATTGGCAGCTCTAAGTTTGTCTGTTTGTTTTTGCTTTGTGAGAGTTTTGTATTTTAAGGAGCCAAAAAAAGAAAGAAAGAAAAGGAGAAAACCCTTGGGCTTATTCTCCTTTTTGTTGTCCATGTTATTTGGAGAACTGTTAATATGTTTATGCTGTAATAAACAGGAAAGACAAAAGATTTAAGTTTGAAACTATGAGATCAAACCATCCCAGAGATCATGTCTTTTGTCTACAACATGCTATAACATGTCAATTAACAGATCACATATTCTTGAGTTGGAAGAAATATCCTTCTGGGTTCAGTTGCAAGTGGGGGGAAAAGACACTGGATTCGTGGAAGTTGCTTGGAAAGAAGGTTTATTGATGAACAGGATCACATGTTGAGTTCCTGAGCAGAAAAAAGGGGCCGAGATGGTTTTATGCCCTCTGTTGGACTTTGACTTTGAGCTTGTATTCTGATTGATTGTCAGACTCCCATGGGGCCATGCAGGGGCAACTCTGTAGTCTATCCTGAGTCCCAAGCTTGGTTGAGCCTTGCTGGGTGATGCAATCTCCCCAGGTGCCATGTGGAGAGTTCTGTTGCTAGATGGGTAGAGGGTTAATCCTACCTTTGTTGGATCTTGGGTGAGGGCATTTGCCTATGAATAGACCTAGCTATCTCTTTATCTCTTAAGTGTAGACATCTGCTGTGCGCTACTGAGGATGGTGGGGGCTATTAAGAGTGAGTCTGTTTCCTGACTAAAAACATGTTTCTCCACTTCTCATCCAGGGAAATATAATATTCTGCCTTTTTAATATTTCCTAGAATATTTCATTTTCCTAGGAGAAGGAGGGTGCTAACTTCCTACACTTGTATGGCACATTTTCCTTAGCCATGCTGAAATAAACATTCTTTCAATCTGCTATGGATATACAACTAACCATAAAGGGTCCGTATTCATGATGGCTCTCCTGAAGGGTGCCATTAATTCCAGTGACCTTCTCCCTGCAGGCAGTGATTCTCCCTTCTTCAAGGATTCAAAAGTAGTGGAACTGAGAAGTGCCACGCTATCATTCAGACTCTCCAATTGGAGATGGCAAAGCCTTTCTCCCAAAGGTGATTGAGTTATCAATGGCCCAATCAGGTCTCTCCTCCCCTCTCTTAAGGAAATGCAAATATCTAAAATAAATAAAATAAAATAAAAACGTCATTGTCAAGTTATATAACCTGCCATTTTAGGCTGTGTGTGTAGAGTCTAGACCACTACTGTGGTATTTGAGTACCCACTCCTGCTAAGCCAGTGAGACCACCTGGCTGGGGATACTGCATGAGAGCATTGCCTATTTTGCTGGAGGTGCTAAAAGCAGGAGCAGAAGTGCTCTGGTGGTGTAACTACTCTCTCTTCCAAGAGGTCTGTTGTGTGATTTGTTGTGATGGTATAGTGATCTTGGGGGCCAACCACATGGGTTAGGGGGAAGGATTCCAGAGTGGCCCAGAGAAAGAAACTTAGGAAGCCTCTGCTTAATCAAGCAATTAAAAGTGGCTGTGGGAAGTTTGTGCCTTCAGATTTGCAAAATTCTGTTTCTGTTGCATTACAGTATAGTAGAATTCGTTCCTGTAGTAGTATTTTTTGCTGGTGTTGGAAGAAAAATCCATGTGGTTCAGTTCCAAGCTGGGAGAAAGAAGCTGGAAACAACATGGAGGCTGATTGGAAAGTTGGTTTATTGAACAGAACCACAAAGACAGTGTGCAGTTCTGAGTCAGCTGAACAAATGGTTGAATGAGTGGATGGATCTTTATAGGTTTCTGTAACTTTGACATTTTCACTGTTCTGGGGGTGGTGCAATGAAGGGGCTTATGTTCTGAAAGGGTGTTGGACAATTCCTATTGTGGCTGTCTTTTGTCCTGTGTTGGATCTTGGCTGCTTTTTAATCCTACCATTCAGCCAAGGAGTTTTGAAATACCCTGTCTTGAATGGATTTCTGCCTGCAGTATTTGCTTTGCTTATGAATACAGCTATCTAGATACTTGTCTTCTTTCAATAAACTCTTTATCTCTTAAGTGTTGGCATCTGCTGTGGGCTATTAAGAAAGACTTGGGGGCTACTTTCTGTCTTTAAGAGCATGTTTCTCCATTTCTCCTTCAGGGAAATATAATATTTTTGCCTTTTTAATATTTCCCAAAATATTTCATACTTCTAGGAGCGGGAGCTTCCCACACTGGTTTATCTGGGAGGGCTGACAGTGGGTCACTCTCAGGGAATTAAGCACTGGGATCTTTCTTTGGTGTTGTGTTCTGCCCCCCTAAATTCAACCCCATTTTCTGGTCAGTAGATCCTCAAAGGCCCGGGCTTACACATGCTGCTGTGAAAGTCTGTAATAAGGTCCAGTCATAAGTGATCATAAATGAAAAGTCTGCTCTATGTGTATCTATCTGTCTGTCTCTGCTGCTGATTTGGGAATATTTTCTTTCAATGAAAGTTAATATGAAAATAAATCAGTTGAGAAATAGTGATTATATAGACTGCAGACCTTGGTTAATTTATTGATCTCTGGGATATGATAATTTAGACCAGACTACAATAAATTTTGTTTATGACCCAAGTGAATATGTGCAAAGATCAAAACAGCGTTTCTTCAAATGTTTTCCAAAAGTACTTTGATTTTTATTATTTAACCTAATACTAGAGTTATGTTTCCTAATGTTCTTTAAGCTATTTTAATAATGTGATCACCACCAGACAATCTGGCAAATAAATCCTCCCCAGAAGCCATGGGGTGGGGTGGGGAGTAGAACTATAGACATCTGTGTCCAATTTTTGAGAAGTTTGGATAGTGAAGTTTGAATGGAAAAAGATGTAGCAATATATATGTATATTTATAATATAAATATCCATTTCCTTTTTCTATTATTGAGACAAATTGTACAAAAATTTATGAAAGAGACTTCAAAGAAAGAAAATAGCAGAGTAATAAAAAATGAAGGAAGGAAAACTTTCATTTTTATACACAGAAATAGTTTTATCAATTTATGCTATTTCAATGTTGGAAATGGTAACAATAATATATTTAAATTATGCCTATAATAGATTTTTCTTTAGAACAAGCACTAAGATTATGACATTTAAGTTACAATTTCATGGTTATTTGATTAAGGAAGAATTGTAGACACTGGGACTTTTGAGATGATTAAGTGTTACAGGGAAAACAATAAAGGGGGTTATGGAACTATGAAGAGTAACAAATATAATTACACCTTAAATCAGTCTTGCCTACTCTGGTATTTTTGAGGTGGCATTGGTCATGTTAACTGGGATTATAGGGCTTGTTGTCCAACTATATCCAATATAATTTTGAAGTTTATATCATAATAAATTTTCTTCATTCATTCCCTTTATTACCCTGATTTATTAAAACTAATAATATAGTTTTAAAATATGTAATATATTAAAACTAATCCCAAAGAAGAATGCAATCAAACAAACAAACAGAACTACACAGCAGTAATAGGAATTTGTCATGTTCATCAAAATGATGAAAGTAATGTCATAACATTATTCCTCAAGCTCTGTCCCTTTTGTGTACTTGTTATGTCATGGCATACATAGAAAAGGAGTAAACAAACTTCATTCAATTGTTACTCATTGTGAGTAACAAACTTCAAACAGAACCATAACAATAACAACATGCTGCTCAAATGACCAAGCTCAAATTATTATACTTTAGATACATGCAGTATGCAAATTCCTAACTGTCTAGAGAAGGCTATAATGATAGATAAAGTGAATGGAAAAAGAAGATAATCACCAGCAAGACATGTGGACTTGATTACAGGGGGTGAATACACCAATGAAAACTTGAAGGGCCGGTTGGGATAGATCATCCTGGAGAAGATCTGTCTATGTAGTTGCTAAAAAGTTTGTGTCCATTTGATATTTATTTTTTTAAAAATCACTTTCAGCAGTCTAGATGTATGATTTTCCATTAACTGCTGCTTCTAGACTAAAAGATTTCTGTAGCTCAACCTTGAGATTATGAGTTTTTTGCATCTCTATGCCTAGACTGTCCTGTACAATGAGGAAATATTGTAGCTGGCAATTAAGACTGACTTTGGGAAAGACATACAATAAATGCAGAAGTTCTTAAGCACCCCTGGGACTCTTTTGCTTTCGCTACAGGATTGCATTCTCATCGGGCTTATGCATGTCTGCTGAGGAATAAGTTGCAAGGTTCATTCCTTTTGTCCATTTAACATTGAATGAATTCTCTGTGAGATGCCATCAATCTGGAGTGAGTCAATATGATGATGATGTGAGGTGGGAGCCAAAATTACTGTTTCTTTATTAATGCTCTGACTTTCTGGAAAGTGCTTCCCCAAGATCCAGGTAACCCCTATTATAGTCACCTTTCAGAGTTATGAATTACATTGAAAATGTAATTTATTTTATTTAAAATATTTCTAGGTTACCTTTCAGAACTATTGTTTCTCAGGGCAGATTCACTTCATAGTCTAGAGACCAAATAAATGTAAATGAAGGATACACTTTAAAAAGATCTAACCCAGTATCTGCAAGGAAGAGGTCAAAAAACATGAATTGACAGTTATGGCGGCACTGCAGTTGAAACATGTAGATAAAGTTGACATAAGTACAACGAGGCAGGGCTTTGAACCTACCATGGTGCCTGCTGATGACCATTTTGACACATGCTGCCTCAATAGACCTGGAAGCTGCCACTGCAGCACAGGAAAGTTAGTAATAAAAAATAAAAAGGCCCAGGAGAACAAAAACATCTTTGCCTGGTTCCAAAAAGATAATTGAGTCAGTGTCCACCGGTGACAGATTTTCTGCTGGAGGATCTCTACAAGCCTCTGGTAGCACCTTTGGTAGCAGACTAACAAATAGCAAACAGTGGACATTGTCTGATGAACTGTAGCTCATGAAAGTTTATGACTTTTAATAAAATGTGTTAGTTTGAAAAGGTACTACATGACTTCATTTAATTTGGGAGAAACATCAACTCACACAGCCCTTCTCATACAATGCCCACAAGTAGGATTACCAATTTAGAATGGGAACAGAGTAGAAAACTTGAGGACTATGATGAGAAGATTCTTTTCCCTCCTGACAGCACTGATGAGTCCAGGCAACATAGCCATTCATTATTTATATCGGTCAGAGACATATCAACTCTCACCAGCTGTCATGGCCTCTTTCTCATTGTCCTTTTCCTCCCATCTTCTCCAGCCATTGGTAAGACAATTTGTTTTAAAAGATAACAAGGCCATTTCAATAGAGCTCATTTCTTGTGATTATATTTAATTAAAGGCTTATTGTTGATTTAATAGATTGTGAGTGACACCCGATTGTAGCTGAGACAATTTAAAAAGGGGTACCTGACTTACTACATATCTGTCAAGTGGACTGATTTATCTCATCAACCATAAGTGAGCATCTGAGGCAATTTAATGACAGCTTAATAAGAGGAGGCTTGATAAAATAACAGCAGATGGTATTCTGGGTAATGATCCAGCCCATAATGATTTTAGTAATGGCTTGTCTTATCTACTTACCTGGCCTGGAACAAAGCACACCAACAAAGGAAAACTTAAAGAGTTCAATTGGATTAGGTTGTCCCAGAGACAGAAGCATTTAAATCATTGAAGCAGCCCATTTGCTTCTGCTGCAAGATAAAATGTGAAATTGATTAAAACACTTAAAATTCTACTCTTGAGGGGCCAGCCAGCTGCTTTTGCAGCCCAGAAGGCAAGTGAGTCTTTCATTTTCTCTTCTATAGATATCTTAAAGCCCCACAGCCTTAATGAGGTAGGGACTGTGGGATAAGTAGTTAAGCAACTTAGCACCAAGCTTTGAAGTGGCCACTGAATGGGTGAGGCACAAATCTTTCAAACAAATATAATTTAGGTATCTGACATTTGCTTTGTCCAGAATTCCCAGTTCTAATTTTTTTAAAAAATTGAGAAATTCTAGCTGCCTGTCACTATTAAATATATATATAGTACTGTATTTAAAAAGTCCATTGCTGGACTCTATCTTGCTTGTTACTGCATATCTATTCAGAAACTAAAAACAAGCATATTGGTCAGTTAATCTTACCAATTGGACCTCTGGAATCTGTTCTGTGTGAAGCTACCTTCAGAGATAACCTGGAAGCTGCTGCTGGGATAAATATGGCAGCCAGTATCCTGATGGAATAACCTATCAGTAAATTATACATCTATTAAAGTCGTTGCATTGGCTTCTAGACAGTTCAAAATGCTGGCTATTATCCAGACAACTCTAAAAAGTACGGCATTTAGAAAATATCAGAGAATATTTCATCAATGCCAAATCTGCTCTTCTAGAACAGTCATCCACAGAAGGCCTATTGTAACCCAACCCTCCCCTATTGTGTTGTTGTTGTTGTTAGTTGCGAAGTCGTGTCTGACCCATCATGACCCCATGGACAACGTTCCTCCAGGCCTTCCTGTTCTCTACCATCCCCTATAGTCCATTTAAGCTCACGCCAACTACTTCAGTGGCTCCATTTGTAGTACCTAGATGGCTGAGATGGCAAGATTTATAGAGTATCCTCTCCTGTGCCCACTACCTTGCTGATGGTTTGGACATAACTCAATGTAATTTTATTCCAATGAGCCTTTGGCCTGGTTAGCCAACTGTGGGGCATCTATTTTGAGTTTTGTCTTGTGAAGGAGGTTTGTATTGTATTTGTAATTGTTAGGAGGATTGCCTATGTTTTGTATGTATTTATTGTATATGATAAGAGACCATTGGGATTGGAACAGTTTATACATATTGTGAATAAATATTGGTGTTTGAACTAGCTCAATGCAGGTGAACAGAGAACTTGAGGAACTGAGCACCTGCCCCATTTTTCTCATTCTGCTCCTTAGGGTGCAAACCTGAGTTGGGGACTCTGCAATCTGTTGGCAGTTATGTGACGAAAGAATAGAAGCTGGAGACACTGAAAGAGATGCTGAAATTCTACCTGGTAACATTTGGTTTATCAACAAAAAAAGAGAAAGAATGAATTGGTCACAATTGGTCACTTTGTGTTTTAATGGCTTGCAGGGGAATGAAAGAGGAGTGGCTTCCTTGGGTCATAGAGTCAGGAAGGCTGTAGAAACTTTTTTTAATAAAAGCAAATTGTTTTTATAAAAACTGCAGGTTTGCTTTAGTCTTCAACTAATCAACTAACAATACATAGGAGCAGTGTGAAGGCTGTTCTACAGCCACAGTCTTGAAAAGAAAGGGAATCTCTTAATCACAGGGGAAATGAGTACAGCCTCTTATATTTCTAGTAACCAAAGACTTTTTCCTCTTGCAATTCCAAAAAGAGTGATTTAAATGGAAGTGCAGATTTGAGCATTTATCAGAAGCATTGGGATTACAAATTTAACCTTTAGTGGCATATGATTTATCCAATCAGATGCCAAAGAGAAGATAACCTGCACAAATCATTCATTAGAGTTATGAATTTCATACGGCTATTTGTATTGAAGGTTTTTAACCTTATGGCAGCTTTCCTGAGTCAGATTTGCAAGATTAGTGGCCATGCAGATTGGCTGAATGAATAGATAAATATAAAATATAAATACACTTTCAAAATATATTATATTGCACTAAAAGATTCAAAAGATTAACTTTTGGGAATCAAAATATAGTATGCTGTTGTTGTGTCCAACTCTTTGCAACCCCATGGACCATAGCACCCCCACCCCATATTAAAAAATATAGTATTTGAGACAGTAAAATTTAAGTCGAGTAAAAAGCCAAAAATATGATTTCATTGGTTCAGTCTATAGTCAAGTGAACACTATGAATATGATACTGTGCATGATAAACTGATGAGACACTAAATTGTGATGGGGTTTATAAACTTCAAGCCTCAAACTTTAGAAAGTCTTCATTTAAATAAGAGGTTAGTGCTAAAAGAAGCAGCTATAATACTACGCCTTCTCCCATGCTGCCATAATTTGATATCCTGTGGAATCCTGTATTCATGAGGTGAATTGAAGGGCTTTGAAGGGCTTTAATCAAGCTATTTATGCATCCAACTTCTAAAACTAATATTAGTGGGCCAGTTATCTGTTCTGTAGATGTGCAGTGTAGTCAAGCAACTGAAGGCAAATGTAGGACGAACTAACAGAGTAGGGTGATAGATTGATACATTCATACCTGAGTTTTAGACAGATCTCTGAAACAAACCTAGGCTCCTTGAAGTTTCAATCAAACCATCAGACCAATTTATAGAGTCCAATTTAAAAGATAAGCCATCTTGGCAGAAGAATTTTATGTCCTTTGGTTCCCCTCCCCCCTCTTCACAGACTGAGGAAGGTTTAACTGTCCCCCCCCCCCCTTTTTTTTTTTTTTTTACTATAGACAACTTTTTTTCTTGCCCACTTATGTCTGTTTCTGAGGGAACAGCTTGGCTGTCAGTCAGTGGAAGTGAGTTCTTTCAAGACTTCGGACAAGTTCTACAAACTAAATGGAAGAGTCTTGCAAGAGAGTGTTTTTCATCCTTCATTTTCTCTCTGTAACCTATCTGTTTTCATTATCTCTTATACACCCTTTCCTTTCCTCCATCCAAACACAGGTTTTAAGCATTAGTGAAACACTAATGTGAAACACTTTGTTACCAACAAAGCTTTACTACAAAGCTTTACTATTTATCATACATAACTAATGCCATAAAAGATAGAAGATTTCTTTTATGATCTGGGGAACTGGAACTTGTTGGCTACCCATTCTTTTTCTTATCTCCAGGGATGGCCAAACTAAGTTATCTATACACCTATTTTATTTTGCAAGCCCATTTTGTTATGGTATCCCAAGAGAGGACCATAATGATAACAGAATTCAATTCCTACCTCTTATGATAGCAGAAATAAAATGTCTGTGAAATCTGATTGACTTTACCATCAAACTTATAATTTCAGGTTCCCTCAAAGTGGTCTATGGAAGCATTAAATTGTAAAAATGGAAATGAAAATAAATCAATTACACAAAACTCTAATGGCATATAGAATATCAACAATCTCTGTTGAATCACATAAAATTTCCTGTTGTTTCTGGGGTGTTGGAGAACATCGTCTCTATGGCCCACTCCATTCTGGGTCAAGCTGTCTAAGGAGATCCTCCCAGGAGAAGCTGCTATTAGTGCTCCAGTTCTGTGAAATGAGGGGGACTGAAACCATAAATGATGTTTTTCCATTGTATTGCTTTTTCTGGAACAATCTTTCCCTCCACATGGCTAGCTTTAGAAATGGCCTTCCAGCATGTGGTAAAAACTGAACTCTTCTGGATGGCTGCTGAAGAAAGATTGTTCATTGTGGCTGTTCTGCCTTTTTAAAATTGTTATATTACACTCCTACTTATTGTCATTAATATTGATATTCGGATGCTATTTTTATACATTATGAGTTTTGTATAGTGGAAATTCTATTTGTTCTATGTAGTTCTGTAACCACATGGAACAAACACCCAAGTCTGTCAGGAGTCAATGGGATACAATTTTAATATATAATGTACAAGTAGAATTGGGAAGGAACATCATTTCTTTCTCCAATTCAAGCAGCAAAATTATTAATCCTACCAGCAACTAAATGAATCTTTTGAAAGAGCCAGAGAAAATATTTTTAACCATTTCCTTCCATTAGATTTTTTTTTCATAAAGAAAGCAAGAGATGAGGCTTATTCATCTATTACTCCATTATTCATTAATTTATCAATGAATAAAATATTAAGATCAATTTGATCCATACTTAAATTAACTGAATGAACCAGTGGCCAACAGAGTCACTACCTGCTTTCTCAAAAGTATTTAGCTGGCAGAAAAAAATGCTAATGAACTTCTAATGTATGTTGGCAGCACTTATATCCTCTTATTTGCTCCTTATTCATTTGCATGAGTCTTCCTCTCCAGTAATAATGGTGCTACTCAGTATTAAGCTTCCTTTAATTTTCTGTGTATGTGGCACGGTAAGGAAGTTCAGTGGGATTTATTTTTGTATAAGATTGCACTGTTAAGTACATCTAATTGAATTAAAGAAATCTGGTACCTGTTTCGTTTCAGGGGGAAAAAGGATGTGGAATATTATATTCAAAGTGCAGCGTAGCTGTATTACGTATAAACCGTTAGATTAAACTGCATGTTTTTAAAAAGTCACTTATGCCAGATATCATGGTTCAACCAATTTAAAATATTTTATGCTTTATTGCTTGCAATTGGAGTATTAAACATGTGCTTAAATCTCTCCCGGTGAAATCAGTGATACTGAAAATTTAATGGGCTTGGTATCAGTATGTATCGTGGTAAGCCTAAGCATCTAATACTGAACTTCCTATTTAATAACAACATTTTATGCTCTGGCATCAAACAGAATTTCAGTCCAGGTAGTTGCTGCTGTTACGATCTCACAGGCCTTGGGGTCATTCATGCTGCCTTACGGATCAAACCCAAAGGCATTATAGAGGGAAACAGTAGTGGTTGCAACTGATCCTCCTAGATTCATAATACTAAACTAAGAAAAGATTGAGTAGCCAAATATATATTATTGTTAGAGAGGTCGCTCATCTCCTCTGCTGCCTTCTTCTTCTTATCTAGCTCTTGATAAAGAGACATCTAAAGGCTCTCCCCTCCCCCCCTCCACTCACATCAATTTACCCATTATGGCTCCAATCTTGATTATTAAATCTGAACGAATTGGGCTTCAGCCAGCTTTTATATTTTCTTTTTTCTTTTACATTAAATGAATCTATAATACCACTTTTGGACCATCCCAAATCAGGCTACTGCAAAACTTGCACAATCTAAAGTGAATATTTATTGTTTTCATCTTGCCTTCAGAAACACAATAATTTTAAAAAGGAGAGAGAGAGTATGTATTGTTTTTCTTCCACTTTTATTAAAATACAAGGAGAAAAAAACAGTTCTATAAAGTATATGGTCCATACAGCACCAATATTGTAACATTTGCTCATTTTTCTACAAAGAGAGTATTTATGACATTTAAGAATAAAACAAGCATACTCATAAACAAATGTTCTCCACCATATTGACCCAGGACTCCTATCAAATGGATTTCAAATACACCCACATTTCTAAACCCAGAGATATAAGAAGAAAAAAGAAATGCCAGTATAGAAAGCATCTGATCACCAACTGAGCATGGTGCTCTTTTGTTAGTGATCTTCATGAAAACACCAGCATCTCTGTTTTATCCAAACTTCTCATCTTTGCAAACCAAGTCTTGGGTCCAGCTAAAGTTTGGTCAATATGGGTTCTGAGTTGATTATGGTAAAGAAATGAATATGACTGGCCTGTATTCCCTACCTGATACATCTTTTATTGCTTTGGTTATATTATTGAATGTAGGTTTTAAAGATCTAAAGCCAACATCTGCCAACACAAAAGATCACACAGAACACCAAATAAGCTCACAAAAATATACTTTAGCAAATACCCTTCATATAAGTGATCTCACCTTAAGCCTTCTCACAGATTTATAGTATATTTTATTTTTAAAAATAGTATGAATCTGATTCACGGATGTGCCTTGTCGTAAATGAAAAATATAAGCAAAGTATACTGCTAGTCTAATTTTAAGATGTGTGAAATCCATTTTTCACATATTATACTTTCACAGAGCTCAAAATACAAGACAAAACAGAGCTTGTTTCCTAAGTGGCATCTAAGACTGAATACTAGATCAGCCATTGTGTAGAATGGTTTGGATCTAGCTCTGATCATATTTGATTTCAAGTCAAACTGTTCTGGATAAGACTGGGGTCTCATCTATACATTTTCCCTGTCTCAACATTGAGATTGCTGCTAACTATATGTTGAGTACGTGTCCTCCCAATGGAATCTCCATCTTGGTGTCAGAATGAGACTGGATCAGTGATCTGATAGAAAAGTCATCTTTTCCATTGGAAAATGCAATGCAATTTCCCAAGTGAACATTCTGATTTTCGCAGGAGGAGCCTGAGAAAGGTTGACAGTGTGCATGGCTCTAATAGATCCACTGCAGGAGAGCCCTGTCCTATCCAAACACAGAGCCTTGTGCTTCATTGGCCATGTCTACTGTAGCTATGGAGGGAAAATAACTTCCCATCAGCCCACATTTGTTTTCTTTTCTTTTCCTAGATTGGATCAGTATAGCGATCTGGAAGGCATCCCAGAAGGTTGGAATTCCTACCTATATTCTTCACTTGCTGGAAAGGAAAAAAATCTAAGGAGACAGAGATCCTTTCCCCTTCCCTCTTTTCTGCACTTATTCCTATCACCATGATTTTTCCCATAGCAGCTCCCACAGCCACATGTGAAAGCAGCAACTCATTTTGGAAGTATGGAGGCAGTGATTTTTGCAAAGAGACATGTTTTCCTCCCTTTTTGTGGCCAGAAGGAAAACACATCACTGTGGGGTGGGGAAAAGAACTAAATCTCCTTGGACTACACTGATCTTTTAAAGATTGACCAAGCTCAGTGCCAACTTTGAGTGCAAACTTGTAGCTTTGCAAGTGACATTTTTCAAGTTACTGCTTTTGCAGTACTGAGGTTCTTTGAACCCAACTGAATAATGAAATGGAATGCAGGAACACCATTCTATGCCCACTCTGCTTATACATATGTTGTTTGAGAAACATTTAAAGCACATGTTAAAGTTTAACTGTCTAAAATTTGAGAGCTGTGTATTTTAGTTTAAAGTCATGATAATCCAAAGGCTGCTTTTTTACAATGTGGGTCTAAACCCCTCAGTATTTCTTTCATTAATAGTTTTGTCTGGGATAGAAATATATTCTCGTCTAGATTTTTCCCCCTTTCTTTTTCACAGGGAAGGGAAGAAAATAAAGTGCTAGAACAGAGCTTTAAAATGTTAGTTCTAGGTTGCTAATTAAGGAGAGAAGCAACCTAGAACTAAGGAGAGAAATTTCCTGACATTTAGAACAATTAATCAATGGAACAACTTGCCTCCAGAAGTTGTAGGTGCTCCAACACTGGAAGTTTTAAAGAAGAGACTGGACAACTATTTATCTGAAATGGTATATGGTTTCCTGCCTGAGCAGAGGGCTGGGCTAGAAGACCTCCAAGGTCCCTTCCAACTCTGTTATTCTGTAGCTTTGTAACAATTATGGTACTGATCGATACACCAGATCAAAATTTCTGTATGTTTTAAATGTGCTAAATTGTATTAAAGGTTAGTCGGTTTCAGCCCTTTTGAGTTAAGGCATAATCTGGCAATCAAACAAAATGTTTTGGTCTTTCTGTCTTATAAAATTCTTCTATAAAAGAGAGCTAATGGGGAGAAGGGTGAAGATTTGCAATGCTAAAAAAAAAGCCTTTGCAATAAATAATGAATACAAAGAGCATAAAAATTAAACCATTTTTGTCTCCATCCAAAATAGTGCTTTTGTTTTGTTTATTTCATTTCCATCCCAGGTTTGAAAAGAAAGCATTTATATATATATATATATATATATATATATATATATATATATATATATATATATATATATATATGTGTGTGTGTGTGTGTGTGTGTGTGTGTGTGTGTGTGTGTGTGTGTGTGTGTGTATATGAATAATTTGAATAATTATTCAAAACAGAATGATTTACATGAACAATAGCAAAACAAAGGTTTTATTGGTATAAATCAGTGGAAAAATGAGATGTGCACTAAATGTCTTCTTTTTGTTAAAAAGATGACAACATTCTGTAACGTGGTTAATTTAGATGTAATCAAATAAATAATTGTGATTTTCTCAGACTGCTGCATCAATTGATCTGAGAAGGTACTTGCCATTTTGAGATGTGTAAATGCAGGGTGAATAAACATAGTCAATATGCAGAGAATGGGATTTCAGAAGCAACCAGGAGTCTTATGGGACCTGGATGACTAACAAATAAAATCAGTTCAAGCTCTAAACTGCCATTCTGGTTTAACAGTTCATTATTATTAGACATACAGTAGGGGAAAACCTCTTCATCAGCACAACAATTGTTCTGTACTGAGCCTTAAATGGGATCCAATCTTAAATCAAAAAGGCTGCCTGAAGCAGAATGTTATATTAAGTGGATTAGATAGCAATCCCAAAGTGTAATTCACCTAGAATCTGTCTGCCTAAGTATTAAATGAATATGAATAGAAATAAGGCCTTCAATTGATAAATTATATAGATAGTCCTTGACATACGACCATTCAATTAGCAACAAAGGTTACAATGGATGTTGCAATTCAGGTTTGAAGTTCTGATGACTGTCTCTCCTCCCCCCCCACCCCACCCCCAGCAGTCACATAATTGTATTTTGGGCATTGGTGAACTTGCCTGCATTATGGCCATCTGTCCCACCATCGCACAACTGTGATTTATACATTCTTTTAAACCAGAAATCAGCATTTATGGCTGGTTTCCAGCAAAAACTGCCATTGCAGACAATGGTTCACCTAACAACTATGGCATTCGCTTAATAACTGTAGCATTCACTTAATGGTTTCAGGGTTGCTTTATGATCACCATAAAACAGTAATTACTTAATTACTGCCACAAAAATGGTGCTAAAATTGGGTCTGTCCTGTGGTGGCCTTGACTTACAATCAACATGCCATATTGCAGAAATTCCAGGCTCCATTACAGTCCTAAATCAAGAACTACCGGTATGTCATAATGGTAAAGTAAGGAGAAGTTAAAAAAAAAAAAAAACCAATTTAAGAGAAACATTAGGGAATCTGCTCCCTGGAAGATCATTTTTAAAAGAATGCCACTGAAATTATTTGCTAAGAAATATGTTTTGTGTCCCTGCCAACAGGTTACTGTTTGAAAAGATGAGCATTTCGTTTATATTAATGATTGCTAGTTTCATATTTTAGCAATGCTCCCCATCCTAAATTAAAATACTACTTTCCTGCAACTGTCTGCCTCTATACCTTCACTAAGTCCTTAAATTTTTCAAACTGTAACAACATATGCTACCTCCTCATCCACCATCTGTCAGCCTTTTAGTACATTCATTCTCGGCTCCTCTGACATCTTTCTCTATAATTGTGTGCCCATGTGTTGTACTTCTGAAAAAGAGAAGCAAAGAAAAAAGTGGACACAGAAAAAAAAATAGCATTCATATCCCACTGTCAAGTTTGTATCCTTTCATTGGAGGGGAACATAATCTAAAACATGTACTGTGTATTAAAAGAATTCTTGACCAATATCAGAACAATGGTACCATAAGGAAGCAGTGAAAACTTAATTGCTTGTTAATGCTTTCTCGCCCTTCTCTGAGTTTTGTCCTCAGAAAAGGACTTTTACCCCTTCTCTTTTCTTTCACAATCTTTATGCACTTTGAATAAAAATGGGCAAATGGATCCATTGTGCTAACAGGGCTACTCTACTCACTTTACTTATTTCAATGCATTTTGTGCAGAAGATCTATCGGAGAAAATACCACCCAGCCTTCTCTCAAAACCATTCCACTTTGTCATCTTCTTCCAAATTCGAACATCCCAACTATTTCATTAACACTCATTCCATTTTTGTCATCCATTTAATGGGTGGGATAGAGAGACAGGCAGATGAAGAGGGATAGTAGCTATGAGGCCAAAATTAGTATTTAAGAGGAAATTATTATTATTATTTAAAATGGAAGGTGGACAAAGGATTTGGCTTTCTACTGCTCTGCAGTTCATCAGTTCTAAAGCTGAAATCTGTTTCACATTAAATTAATGTGATTAAAAGCTAATTTCAGGTTATTGGGTTGAAGGGCAAACAATGCATCAACAAGAATTGCATCAAGCCAACCACATTAATTAATGAATAAAATCTCAGTCCCAATAAAGTAGCATGTCTTCCCCTTTTCATTTTTTTCATTTTTCATTCTCCTTCTTTATCCTCACAGAAAGATACACCACTTGCACTATTTTCAAATGCAATAAATTATTTTTTTAAAAAAAATTATACACTAACAGCTAATATTAACTGCACTGTTGTTGAATTTGTAAAAAAAAAAAAGAAGAAGAAGAAGAAGGCAAGTCTGATAGTTTCCATCCATGCATCCAGGCTTAACATAAAACAAGTTTGTTTCTATATTGGATATGATTCTGGGCATTCTCCCATCAACGTTCCCAAAAGATGGTGATACACACAATATATTTTTTTTTTCTTACACGGTGATAACCTTGCAATACATTGCTCAGACATTACCTCAGTGCAGAAAGAATGCAAGGTAATGTTCTCATGATTGCTCCTTATGTGATCCAATACAAAATACCAACCCATACCACTTCCATGATCCCAACCACTTTTTCACTTGTAATGATCCACCAGGTGAAAGCTCCATGTGGGAATCAACAAAGGATGAAGATTTACAGGTAGTTTGCACCCTCTGTGTCCCACCCCCAAATAATGTGATAATGAGAAATAAGATGGCCATGAGATGAGCCTTAAAGGCTAAGTTTAAGTTGAAAGAAAATACTTCAAGTGTTAATGTTTTTCGCCTGAAGAGCTTACTTTCAAAAATTAGTTTCTGCTGGCAGAAAGCACAAGGTTTGTTTTTTTTTTTTTTGCAATAAGTGATATTTACTGAAGCATGCTTTTCACAAAACAGTTATAGGAATTGGATAGGAGAAATCAATTGCGCACCTGATTGCATAATTGTCCTGGATATATCCAGGCTCAGACAGAATAAGTCTAATAGTGATTTTTCACAACAAAATTCTGAGAATTGGGTTTGGGGCAGACAAAAGATACTGTCAGTTGATTGAGACAAGTTTTTCAACATAAATTATTTCTATTATAGATAACGAATGGTAGAAATCCATTTGAGCTAGATTCTCTGAATTGGCTCAAAACACAATAGTCTTCACTACTTCAAAATTATTAAGAAATTCACTTTGGGAGATATAAACTAAGATTCAGAACAGCCTAAGTAATTTCCATGATGACTGTTGCTAGGAGATATTTCAGCTTAATCATGCAATGCAAGTTAGGGTATAACCTGCTCTTACAGAATTCTTTGTCTTTGAAACACTGAAAGAGTTAGAATCAAAGTAAAAGATTTCCAAATTGCAAGCTATACTACATTGCAAAAACAAAAAGTATTAAAGCAGATGGAATACCAGTTCTTATTTTAGCAATTAAGAAAGCAATTAACTATCTGATTTATAGAAGATGCTGGAATCTGGAATATCTACCAAATGGTACTTTACTACAACAAACTAAAATAATTGTTTCATGATAACTGGCAAGCTTTAGATTCTGAACATGCTATGATGGAATGTAACAGGACGATTTCTGAAGGACAAAGTGATTTTTATCTCATTCTTCATAAACCTTATGGAAATAATGGTTTTGGGTGCTTCTACTATCTCATGGCACAAAAAACTCAGAAGTCTTATTCTATGAAAGGAAAAAAAAATTCAGCTCCTTTTTCAGAGAGCAACTGAGAATTCATTGTTGTTTGTAACCACTTTGTGCATTTAAACTTTTTACTAGGCCTGTTTTGTCCCCAAAAGCAGAAAAATCCTATTAAAAACAAAATGCAACTTGTTTTCTTTTTGCATTATTTTAAAAGGACAGTCCTCTTGACTTCTTATCTGGTAAATTTGGATTTCATCTTTTCCTGAAGTTTTGCTCCAGCCAAAGTCGAACCTCTTGAAGATTGTAGAAAAAAGGGCCTTTCCCCCCCAGGTAAGCGATTTTTTGTCTTTGTATAATGCATACACGCTCAAAGGAGACTCCATAAGCCACATTGGCATTATTGTCCATGCAATCAGCCACTATCTGGCACTGCGGTGGCAAAGAAAACTTCTTTAGAAGCTGGTGAGCAGCAGCACATCTGTCTTCTTGGTTCCTATGTTTCTTGACTTCAAATGAAGATGAGATACCAGGAGCAGCCCAGCCATCTGATGGGTGAGCCTCATCAATGTAGACTAACAGAAAGTCAGCCACACTAGAGAACTCTTCCACCAACTTGCCAAAGGCAGACAGCTGGTTTGTGAAGGGAGGTCAGGTAGCTGACCCAAAGTTGATTACAAGTGGGCGCTCTGATTTGGCAAAGTCTAAGAGATGGCATTCACTACCATATTTTCCCATGGAGCTTTTCCATCTGCAGTTGTTGCTGCTGCTTTCAACAGTGCCATTAGGTATGTGGATGACATTGGAATTAGGAGCATCTCCACCCAATTTCACCTATTAATTAAAACAAAAATATAATCAATTATTATGACTTGCTGTTATTTATCTTGCATTGTCCCCCTTATTAAACAAAAACTGTTAGCTTCTCCACCTCTGAGCCCATTCAGAAGTAAATTCTAGCATGCACTTCCTGTCTTACATTAGTTATCTGACAACAATTATACTATACAGTTGCATAGATACTAATATCAATAATAGATTAAAAATCAGTCTTTTAAAATAGTAAATCTAATATTTCCAAGATGTATAATTGGAAAATTTCATTTCTTGGATTTTTTAAAAACCCAAAAATCAACTGTTGATACTGACCAGGCTGGATAATATCATGAAACTATTTGCAGTATCGACTCCACCAATCCACTGTCAGGCAGATCAAGTGCAAATCGTTTTCCTCAATAAATAAATTGTGATGGTATTGAGTATTTCACATTATAGTAGGTATTAACAAGTAAATAAAATAAAGAAGTATAATATTTTTGATTCATATGCTTAATTGGGTCCTCTTTATCTAGTTTTAGGACTTGCGTGGGGAACATGACACACTTTGGGCCACATTAATGTAAAAATATTGAAAAATCACATGTGGTCCTGATAGAATCTGTCTTTAATCATTTTTAATGGAATTATAGAAAACAGAGTGTGGCCTACTCTTTTCATTTAGGACCGCTATCATGAATCCCCTTAGTTTTCTCAAGGCTAAATACTTTCGTTTCTTTAATTCCCTCCTTAGGGTTGGGTTTCTAACTCCCCAATTATTTCCTTTGCCTTTCTTTGTCCCATTTTAATTTGTCTGAATCTTCTTAAAGTGTAGTATTCAAAACTGGACTGCACAGGTGAGGTGAAGTGTGACTAATTCAAAATAAAATAGAAAGATTATCATGATTAATGTATTGTACTTCTATTGATGCAGCCTGGAATGTATGCATGTATTTATTTATTTTGCAGACATTTTACACTGCTGACTCACATTCAGGTTATGATAATCTACAATCTCAAGGTCGTTTGGACATGGGCTGTTGCCAGGCCATCTATCCTTGATCTTATTGCTGTGCATTGATTTCATTTTCCTAGATTAAAAAATAAATCTTCCCCTTTTTGGTCTATTTTTTTGAATCTATTTTTCTCAGTTCTATCAAGATCAATTTGAACTTCATATCTCTTCAAGGGTTTTAATTATCCTATCCAATTATGTGTCATAGCCAGATTTAATAAGCATTTTCACCACCTTGTCATTCAAGTCATTAATAAAACTGGTAGAAAGTATCTGGTCCAGGACTGCACTCCTTGCCATCTCATTTAAAACCTCGCTCTAATTTGATGAGTATATGACAAACATTTTAAAGTATTCTTTGCAAACCAGCTGTGGATCCACTTAATAGATGTATCATTCAGCTCATACTTAACTAGCATGCTAATTAGAACATTGATGTATTCTCTCTCTTTCTCTCTGTAGTATATATATATGGCTAAAATGAAGATACCATTACCCATATGAAATTCAGTTCTGTACCCTGGCAAAGCTATTGATGATTTAACATATCTTGTTTATTTCATTGTTTTCTATTGAGCTTTTTGCTCAAAATGCCATATATAGTTTCCTTCTATCCCCCCCCCCCGGCCCAACTTTGTTGTGGCTGAAGAAAAACTATTGAACCTAAGTCATCCTGTGAGCTTCTAGACCAGGGCTGTCAAACTCCTGGCCCTTGGGCCAGATGCGTCACGTGCTGGCCACACCCACACCCAGTTTAGCAAAGGGGAAAAAGTCCTGATATGTCACATGACACCGCTGTGATGACGTGAGTTTGACACCCCGGTTCTAGACCATGCTACATGTATGTCCAAGACAATATACCACTCCGTGCAATCAAAACCAGAATTGTTGAAATAACTATAGTTATTTCTTTATTTTTATCCCGCCTTTATTATTTTTATAAATAACCCAAGGCAGCAAACATACCTAATATTCCTTCCTCCTATTTTCTACACAACAACAACATTGTGAGGTGAGTTGGCTGAGAGAGACTAACTGGTCCCAAGTCACCCAACCAGCTTTCATGCCTCAGGCAGGAGTAGAACTCAGTCTTTCTGTTTGTAGCCTGGTGCCTTAATCACTAGAACAAACTGACTGTCAATTTGTATTATATATAAAACTAGTTCTGTCAGTTGTGGCTTCCTGTTTGTTTTTCCAAATTATAAAAAGCAAAATTGGTATGATAGTATTTCCATTTTGAAGGTTTCACTAAGCAATATTTAATGTCATTCTTTAAAAATTGGGAACTTAAAATCTGGAAGAAGAAAGAAAAACTCTATATCCAGGATCTTTGCTATCATTGTTCTTTCATTTATCAAACCCTCTTGGTGCCGAGACATTGGTTTAATTATGTTCTAACAAAGGAATATTTAACAACTGCCTTCCAATCAAGGGATCACAACTGACTCAGAAAATAAATAATACCAGTTTCACGTCATCACATATCTGGAAAGAAACCAGGGCATTCCCCTAGTATGGATTGCATCACTGAGTTTCCCACATAAGCAAAAGAAATCTTGTGGCCACAGGTTATCATTTTTTTATTATTATTTTTTTTTTTTGCTGTTAGAAGTTCTTGTGTTTGTTTGGAAAAATTGTCCTTAATGAGACAAGCTTGCCAAGCAAACATTCACAAGGCCTCCTCGGCTCTTGCAACGAGTAATTAGGTCGGTGCCTTGTTCTGTGCTAGCATTAGCCACTCCAAAAAGCCAATCCTAACTAGTAGTTAATGCTTAGACACAACTGGCTGCATCTCCTGCTAATTGGTCTTGATGAAGCTGTAACATTTCCCAAAGGTCATCTTTATTCTAGCAGGTTGAGAGATGGGATTGACATCCATTTCGAGGGATTGTTTGGTTTCTTTGTTGTTGTCATTCATTACTGAAGAGGGTGGAATTAGCTCTTGGAAAAATACCTACAACGCGCCACAGTGAAATGTCATCCAAAATAAATAAATTAAAAAAAAATATTTCTCTGCCAAACTTCTTTTGAAATTACAGACAAAGGCAGCAAGAGAGCAGTTCTGAGAAGCAAACCCAGGAAATTTCCCTCACACGCAATATTTCTGGCTCCAGCTTTCTTTTTCTATAACCATGGACTTCTTTTTTAACAAGCTAGTTCCATAGTCTACCATGGAGCTCTATGAAAATGGGATTGAATTTCTGTCTCACCAAATTCTCCGCTGTAGGGAAGATAGGATGCTGCTCTTCCACCACTAGCTCTGTTGAACTGAAAGCAGCAATTCAAATTATCCATGCTTTCTTTGACTTCTCTCCTTCACTCTACTGAAGATTGGCCAGTGAAAAGGATGAATGCATAATTGATTTATTGATTTTATTGCTACAAGGTGAGCTGCGGTTGCATAGTTTTAAATTGTACTAGGATACATTTAGCTTATACTGGCAGCTTCTGGTAAATTCCTCATTTTTTTTAGATACATCTAAATATCGTAAATTCTACTGGAAGTGAATTCCATAAGCCAGTTACACATCAATGAAGTCACACTATCATTTATTTATCTCAGGACTAATTCAATTCATATCAAAACCCAGTTGAATCTTACCTATTAGCAATAGATAATTTGGCTGCCTAAATCAGACTTTTCCAATCCGGGCAACTTGAAGACACATGGACTTTTAACTCCCAGAATTCCCCAGCCAGTTGGTTGGGGAATTCTGGGAGTTAAAGTCCACATGTCTTTAAGTTGCCAAAATTGGGAACTTCTGGCCTAGATCATGGTCATTACCCTACTAAATGAAAGTTGCTTTGTAAATACAGTTCACTATGCAGTTTTATTTAATACTCTAAGTCTAAGGAATCCCTCTTTAATATTATATTCAGTAGCAAGACCATGATTGGCTTGCTTATGCAGGCAAAGTGAAAAATGAGGTGTCAAAGGCAGGGAGACAAGAGTCTGATTCATAAATCACTGACTGGAATTAGAATTGCCAGTGTAGCATTCAGGAACAAAATATCCTACCCTTTACATAATTTTCTCCCTCTTTAAGGAACAACTTTAAGTCTTTTCAAATTCTCCATAGGGGTTAGACTGTCAGACTGTGTCAGTTCCTTGCAGAAAAGAGATGTTGCCAAATAATCAATCGGCTCAGGCACCAGTCATTTAAACCCAGACATAATATATTAGAGTTATATTCAGAATTCCTTTGAGCAGTCAGAAATATTTGAAGATTTACTCTTTTTATTTTGTTCCATTCATAGACATCCAAGTTCTTAGTAGTCTGTCATTTCACAATGATTCATCCAAATCTTCACAGCTACTGGCACGAGAACAGTTCATAGCTGCTATTGTGTTGTTTTTTTTCTCTGACAGGACCCACAATTTTGCTGTGCTCTTCAGTGGTCCTATTCATTATATACAGTTCCTGGAAAGCCACACCTCTAAAGAGCCAGATGCTGGAAGCTATGAGTGGAAATATTTTTTTCACAAAATGGCATTTCCTTGCCCTTACCAGAGGCTAGAATCACTACATCTGTCTCCCCCACAACTGACATTTTCCAGTGGTTCAAATGATTCCTTATGGTAACCACACAGAGGTCCTAAATGTTAAAGTTTCTTATGCTTTATCTGGAAGAGCAAATGGTTTTATTAAGACTTCAGAACTTTCTTGACTCAAATCAGAGATGGAAATTTTTGATGGCCAGAGGCTGCATCTAACATTTTTATAGAGGATGTATAAAGTGTAGAGAGGTAACGAAGTTTGGAGTTTAGGATATTTAAATAAAATTAAGCTTATCTCAGAATCTTTACAGCAGTTTCTGAATTCTTCTTCCTTCCAAATCATGGAAAACCTTTCTACTGTTTTTGGTACCTGATTGAAAATTGCATGGAGGATTTCCAAAAATTAGGAAGCACTGGAGCTTCAGGTTTCTGATTCCTGGCTTAGATATAATGATTATTTATTCATAGATCAAATAATTATTTCAGCCAAAAATGAGATTGAAATGGACACTGTCATTCTCAAGTTAGGAATTATATTATTTTGTCAAAAACAGTATCAAAGAAACTCAAGCAACTAGTGAATTATTTGAAATGACATAAACTGATCCCATTCTACATCAAAGTAACATGAGAAACAATCTGAGGTCTTGTGTTTCAGAAACAGTTTGTTTCTGAATATTTTCACCTGAATATTCTGCTAAGATTAATTCTCTTGCAATATACATTATTCATGGCTCTGTATGTCATCTCTGGAGAAGTTAGGCACTGTTATCAATTAAGCATCCAATATGGTTATTTTGGACTTAGAACTACTGGAAAAGATTTTTTAAAAAATAGTTTCTTTCACAAGTTTTTCACATGAAATGCAAGGAAAGACACTTCCTTGAATTCCAGGACAAAATAAGTAAAGGTGATGGAATCAAATGGGTATAGGCTAAAAGGCTATGTTCTACTGCCCTAAAAGCCTGCCAAAATATCTCTGACCAGTATTTCAGACAGACATGTTACAAAGAATCCCACCCACTTTTCCTTACAGTATTTTTTCTGTCTTTATACATACTGCTTCTACGATGATGCTATATTCCATCATATTTCATATTAATGATATTTAGTGAGATGTCATTTAGGAAAGTATTGCAGAGACATTCTCTCCAAGAATCAAATCATGAATAGACATTAAGCAAGAAATGTTTCTCAGACTTGTACATTCTAACAACTTTCCAAAAGTACAAACTTACACAGAACCTCATGTGAATACATGCTTATGATCATATATCAATTTAAGGCACTGAAATGCTTTACATTTCATTTACAGACATAGAAATTGTTGCACAGGGGAGAAGTTCTACAAGGTTATTATTGAATTATTATTCAATAATAATTGAATAATTATTATTATTAGCTGAAATGATCCTTCCCCCACTGTTGGAATAATTTACTGGTTTTCTTCACAGTTCCTTAAATACTTCTAATTCCCAAGGACCAAGTCTTTTCTGAAGGCAGCAGTTATGCATTGTTCAACTGAGAGAGGTAAGGGGACTGCTAAATTAGATTGTAAAAACACGTTGGCTTGCCCCACTGCCCACCTCCAACAAAATTCTATACATATACCAGCACCTGGAACAAGAGCTGCCCTTTGACAATTTGATGGTGATGTTCCAAACCAGGGCAATTACTCTTGGCTGCTGGGTTTTTTCTTCCGTTCTTGCTCATAGAGAATAAGCGCCTTAAATAGGTATGCCAATTGACACCTAAGAAAAGATCTGAGGGAAATAGAGTTTAGAGTAGAGTAGAACTCCTGTTTCTAGGAATTAATGTTTTCTTTGTGCCACACATGCCTGATGTGTGCAAATATATTATTGTCTTCTGGACCTTCAGACATTTTTCTTATAAATGCCCTAATCTGAAATACAGGATGCATCCATACTACTGAAATTCTGGAAGCCTTACAAACCATGAGAGAAAAAAGCACACCCATTTAAGCAAATTTATGCTGCAACCTTTCACTGACTTAATGCCCTTTAGGTTAAATTTCAGTAAAAGGCTTCTTTGTACCTTGAGAACAGAATACAAAATGATTCAAGTCCTGATCTATAAAGATGAGATTTTGGTCAACTTGATCTTGTGTTAACGAGACCCTCAAGTAGCATTTCTGACTCTGATCTCAGGAATTGTTTGAGGTATCTGCAATCATTGTAGGGCTTTCAGTAAACCATGAAAAGCTGTAAGAAGAATCATAGTAACCTCTAATCATATATAAACAAAGACATACACTGTATATGCTGCACTTTCTCTTCACCCAGCTGTATCAGGTTTCTTGACCTCCTGGCTCTGGTTCTTAAAATAAAACTATAATTTAAGATACAATTTTTTACTTCAGAAATCCTCAGAAACCTTTGCACTGACCCACAAATGTCCTCAACATTGCCATTTGAGAGCTAGTCTGGTATAGTCATTAGTGTGTTGAAGTTGTAACAGAGAGCTACATTCAAGTCCACCATCAGCCATGGAAGTTCACCTCTGGGTCAGTCATATTTTCCCAGCCCAATCTACTTCTTGTTGTGGGGGAAGATGGAGATAGCTTTATGTATAGTTCCTTAATGCCAGAACAAAATATAGCATAAATTTAACAAATACCATAATTCCTAGTTAATCAGTGCTCCCTCTGATTAATATGGAACCATAAAAAAATGGCATCTAGCTAGTGCCCATCTTCAATTAATCCAGCATTTGATTTCACAACAAATTAATAAATATAGTGGAAGTACAAAGCTGAGCTTTTTCTCTTTTAAAAGCTTTGATATGTAATATGGTGCAATGGCACTTAACCTCAAAGGGAGTAGGGAATTTGAAACTCTGAATGATAAGAGAATTTCTACTAATGCCCATCCCCAAGTTCCTGGGCTTCTGCTACAATGATTTACAATGATTCCTTGTTTATTTTAGCCCTCTGCAGTATCACTGAACCAGAAATAAAGTGGCTGTACTGCCAGATATTCCATTGGACCATAGCATTGATTAAAATCTATTAAAATTTGTCATGTAGATGTAGTATAGTACATGCTTCACATGCAGAAAATCATGGGTTTGATTCCTGTTACTGTACTTCTATTTTCAACTACAAAGTCGTTTGAGTCTTTATAGACTCAAATAGACAAAGTTTTTCTATTTTCAACTACAAAGCTTTTGAGGTCATACTGACCATTATAGAATAGTAATATAGCCAGCGTCCTATTTTTCTGCATTTATGACTGAAACACTAGTTGCTCAGAGATAAGAAAAGCAGAGAGCTTTGGCTTCTCTTCTCTTTGGTCGATTTCCCAGAGATCCCTGACCAAATAGGGTGCTGGAATAGATAGGCCTTTGGTCTGGTCCAGAAAAAGATAATATTTTATATTTCATATTTATATAAAATTCCAGTTTGAGCCTGAGTGACTCTTTATTTGCAAAGAAGCAGAAAAAAATATCTTTCGGATTTCAGGAAAATTCATACAGATTAAGATCAAAGAAAGGAAATTTCAGTGTACTGTATATTGCATGAACCTTTGGATTCCTTGCATTTTCTACTAAGAATCACATCCTTTTCATCACCTATCCATAAAATAAAGATTCAACTATACTTTTATTTTCTAACGTCCCACTTAGCATGGGACATCTGCTTTGCAATTGTTATAAAATTGGACATTTATACATGCCATGCTATTTATGCAATCACAGAATGATAACATCCTTGAAAATGAATTTTTGCTGAATGTTATTCCTATCTTTATTCCTGGAATTTATAAAGTGAGATTCCAGGCATGGTTGAAGCACGATCTTATGAAAAGGGTGACATTACTTCATCTATAGCTCCCACAAAAGACCAGCAATGACTTGAATATTGTTTGTATAAATTCTAAACATATATTATATATACAGGTCAAAGATGGTGGCACTAAGCCTATATTGGATGACCTATAGCCGTGATGGCGAACCTAGGCACGGGTGCCACAGGTGGCACATGGAGCCATATCAGTGGGCACGCAAGTTCAGCTCTGGCATGCATGCGTGCACCAGCCAGCTGATTTTTGGGCCTTCTGGGCCCACCAGAAGTCAGGAAACACACTGCTTCCGGCCTCCATAGGGCCTTTGGGGGGGGAAGGCCATTTTTGCCCTCCCTAGGCTCCTAGAAAGGCTCTGGAGCCTGAGGAGAGCAAAAAACAGGCTTACTGGGCCCACTGTGCCAAAAGCGGGGTGAGCACGGGGGGTGGGGCGCATAGAGTTATGGATGTGGGCACATGTGCATGTGACCCCACCGTGCTCCCCCTGCTTTTGGCACGTGATGGCAAAAAGGTTAGCCATCACTGACCTATAGAAATGATGACAAGTGTGGATATCTTGCACATATACTGCTGGGGGGGGGGAGCATTATGCTTTCATAATCTATATAAATAAAAATGTAAATGCCCGTTTGTTCATAACCGCACATCTCTGAAAGTTCTTCACTGATTGCTTTCAAATTTTGACACAACGTTGCATTCGACTACGGGTGTGTTTTTATATACCTATATTATATACATGTCATATCTGTGACAGGTAAAAATATGAAAAACATTGGAAAACATTGAAAGATGTTGACAAACATTGAAAAACAGCGCCATCTGCTGGACGTAAAACCAACATGGCAGCCTCCCAGCCCTGATTACGCTCAACAGATTTCTGCTCCTTATATTTAGACTCTCCATATTGCTTCTAAGAAGGGCCATCTCCTGCCACCAGGCTCGGCAGGTAGGCAGCCGGCTCCCCACCGGAAAGCCTTCGCAGCCGGCGCTTCTAGGGCTGTCCGGGGCCCGGCCGAGCCTGGCTCTGACGTCCCTCTCCCCCGGCCACCCCATGAACTAGCCTCGCCCGCCGCTGCTGTCCATCCCCCTCGCCAGCCGCTCTCTGGGCTCCCTCCAAAGAACACCTGGCAACGCGGCTGCCTGGGTCCGAGCAGGAACCCTCCATCCCTCATCTGGCCCGAATTGCACCTGGCCCAGCGCTACCATGGGCCCCGAGGTCAGAAAGACCAGCCGCTAACCGGTGCTATGCAAATCCGGTCGGTGAGCGGGAGATGGAGGCAACTAGAGCCTCAGGGTCGCCTTTGATCAGTGCTGCCTTTGATTCCCAGGTGGGCGCTCTGGCAGTTCATGGAGCCTACACAAAAATTTCAGCCTCTGGTAGAAAAGGGGCTCCGGGGAGCTTCGGGGGACGGAAACGGCCAGGAGGAAGGATGGCCGGCCCTCCTTTGTTTCGCCTGGAAGAGCGGGGGGATTTAATCATTCCTCTGCCCTTGGCATGCGGGGGAGGAGAACTGCACAGCAGGGGTCCATTGGGGTGTGCGTGGCTCCTGGCTTTGCCGCTTTCTTCCTTCAGGCAGGAAGCCCCAAACCAGCCTCGAACTCCCGCCGCACCCCTCCCTCCACATCTGTGTAGGGAGGACAGAGGGGGCCCCCGAGTTTCTGCTGTGGTGCAGAGAGGTGCGAAGGCCTGGCCTGAAAAGGAAAGGGCAATGGTGGGGGATGCAGAAGAGGCCGGGCCAGAGACAGAGATAAACAGAGAGAGAGGGAGAGAGAGACATAGAGAAATACAGAGAGACAGGGGGTAGAGAGAGACACATACAGAGATACAGATGGGGGGAGAGATACAGAGAGAGATACAGAGAGGGGAGAGAGAGAGAGACATAGAGATACAGAGAGAGGGGGAGAGAGAGAGACACATAGAGAGATACAAGGGGGGGAGAGAGAGAGACATAGAGAGATACAGATGGGGGAGAGAGAGAGAGACATAGAGAGATACGAAGAGAGAGGGGGAGACAGAGAGGGAGGATTTTGTGGTTCCCATTGTTTTTTAGCAACTGGTTCTCTGCCCTAATCACCAGCTGGGTAGGCATGGCTCGGGGGCTGTCATGTGATTTATGAAAGTGAGTGACGTCAAGTTGGCCACGCCCACCAAATGTTCATGGAGACTTTGGAACTTCAGCCTCGCTCTTTTAGCCCAGCGGAAGAACCAGTCTGGGCCACAGCAACGCGTGTATGTAGTGCTCTCAGAAACAAGCCCTTTCTTTGACCTCTTATTCTAAAATGTGAAGTAACCCAGTGTTATACTGTAAACCCTATAAACTCTATTAGCCCTCATTATGATAATTAGCCCTATTATAAAGAACCACTCTATGCAACATAGGGTCCGCTTGCCTCTTGGGGCTGCTTTTCAAATAATAAGGTGGGAACAGTGGAAAACAGAACACCATTGAACCTGGCAGGTGTTCAAAATCGAAAGCAAAGTTCAACAAAGTTCAGTGTAGAAAGCACTTACTAAAGCTAGATACCCAAAGGAAAAAAAATTGAGCAAATAGAAGGGAATCATCAATAACTCTATCTAACGAAACATAATCTGTAAGTAGCAGTTTTAACAACAAATTGTTCCATATTGTATTGGCCAGTAAGTAAATTTATTTTACTTTGAATTTTAATTTCAGCATGGCTTCTAACAGAGTTTGCCCACTAGGCCAGCTTTCTAATAACACAACTAAATTCCTTCTTTCTGCTCTGGGCAGAGATAGCCTGCTGAAGAGAAGGGAAGAAACAAGTGCTCAACTCAGAACAGGTGTTAGTGCAATGTTAATTACCCATCTCTCAATATAGTCTGAACATCAGCTCAGTTGCTTTTAGTTATTTTGCTGTGCTATTCTAAATCATATTCATACATATTCTAAGATGCTCCAGTGCAAAATGAGATGCATAAAGTATTGATTTATTTTAAAGCTTTTAGCCTTTCTTTCTTGGCACCCTGCTCTCGCAAGGGAATTAACAAGATGATATAATCAAATGAATAAAATATAGCAGTAGATAAGCATTTTGATATTAAGTCTAAAATGTGGAACAGAAAACGTATTTAAAGATTACAGTGATAGGAAAAGACTTCCTAAGGCAAAGGGCCACCAAAGAAAAACTTTGTCTTGGATGTCTACCACCAAGGGATTTTATGATAGATCAGAGTATAATAATTGATGCTGATTTTAATGCTGCTAGGGATTGAAATAAACACAGACCATCTTTCAATTTACATGGTCTGAAATATTTTTTAAAGTAAATCAACATTTTGCACTAGGCCTGGAGGCAAACAAGTCTCTAATATAACCACTGTTGAATAGATATAATAAAATCTGTGTAACTAGTACCCACAAACATTCTTCCTGCCAATTGTAGCTTGTAAACTAATTTTAAGAACAGTTCATTATGTATCATTATGTTCATTATGACATTGAAAATATATATGTCACTATAGTTAAATCATCTTTCTCGAAATAGGATAGCAATTGGCAAGTTTCTTTAACCTAATAGAAAATTGTTATCATCATTTCAATATCAGATCCAAGTGTATTTCAAGACTGGGTACCTGGCCCTTTAATAAGGAAGATTATTCCATTTGGTTCATCAACTATCCAATTTATAGTATTTTGACATAGATTGTTGCATATTTTTTATACTGGACCAGGACAAGCAACCTACATCTACTGTATGGCTGCATGAAACTATCAAATGCAAAAATTCTGCAGAACCAGAGGAAAGTCCATTGGCTTCTTCCACTGGCCAGCTAATTGGCACGATCTATTGACAATCTGAAAACAGATTCTTGGTTTTCTGCTGCCATTAGTGGTGAAAACAAAGCATTTTTTTTCCTGACAGGCAACTGAATAGCCTGACTATGGTGACTGTGGAATAGGTTAGCTGAGTTTTGCTCAAACACATTAGTGGTGCGGTTGAGTAGAAAATGGAAACACTTTATGAAAATGAGACTCAAGCAGAGTACATCATCCTTTTTTCTCCTTTTTGCTCTAGGGTATAAGGAAAATACAGCCATCCCTTTGTAACATGTATATCCTTTTCATACAAACATCACTGGGCGTTTTTAATTAAATTATTTGCTCATCTTGTCTAGTATAGACCTTTGTTTTGTTCTCCCAAAAGCATCTTGCAGAATAGTATGACCTTCAAAGAAATCTTATCTCCAGTACTTCTATGAATGATAGTCTTTGTGTCTGCTGCAGAAATGGATAAAACAGAAGAAATTGAATGGGGGGGCATAGGTTGATTTAGAATATGGGAGTTTCCAAGAAAATACTTTTCATATGTTCACCTATGTATTAAAGTTGGGTATTAATCAAAATATTGTTTGTATAATTGTTTCTTGGTAGAACGCTTGAAATTTTCAGATGCAAAAAAATGCTTCAAAAAATGCATTGACCAACAGGTGTTTATTAATATATTACCGAGTAGGAGCAGGAAGAACTGGAGAGAAGAATTTTAATAACATAATGGTGAAGATGCTATTATTTGCCTAAGGGAAATATTTGTTTGCTTGCCTGACTACTGGAACTGTTAGCATTCAAGAAACCTAGGCTGCATTTCTTGTAAACTACATTGGAGGAAGGGATTCAGGATTACAAAATATATTTTACAGGTTATTGTATTAAAGTCACTATGATGTATTGCATAATTCTCCTCAGCAGAATGATGAGCACCAGATACCCATAGGAGTACTTCACTCAAGTGCACAGTTCAAAACAGTCAGGATTTATACTACTTCAAAAAGTGTTGTGGTATGTGCTTCTTCAAACAAGACAAATACTGTGGTTGTGGGGGGGTTACTACTCCAGGCGAAATTTTAATATAGGTCAGGGTATTAAATTGTCCCCAAATGAATTCATACGTTTGCAATTTTAAATCTTCATAAAATCTGATTCTCTGATTCTTTTTTAACACCAATACATTCTCTCTGTTGGGGAAAAATATCAGCCCAGTGAATCCACCTAATATTAATGTCTTGAGTCTTTTTTTTTTTCTTGGAAAGAAAGTTAAACAAAGCACAACATTCACTACGGTATATAGTAGTATATAGGTCTGCCTCTATGCTATTGCCTTGTAGAATGTCTACACTTCTGTATAAATTCTGCAGTGAAAGAGTTTCAAGATGTATATTCCCAAACTTCAAGATACCAATAACTCTTTTGTCAATAATTCTGACAAAATATTTCCTACCACAGGATTACACAGAAGCAGAAAAATGTTTTCACAGAAATGTAAAAATGTTTTGTTTATCTTAAAACATTTATTGAACATTGTGAGAGTTATTTTATTAAAGAATAATTTTATCTATAAAGGGGAAACATATGCAGAGAGTTATCCCTGGGTACCTAAGACTCCAATTTACTCTTGATGATACTACCATGGGAGCTCTCCATGGTGCAAGAGATCCCTCAGAAGTATACATATACCACAGAAAAGGCTAAAATGGAAAAATCTGCTGAATAACTTTTTTGGCAAAAATAGAAATCACCTTTGATACCAACCAAAATCAAGTGTCTTCCTATCAAAGGTAATGAAAAGGTTGGATTTATCTATCTCAAATAACATAACAAAGGCTTATTTGAATTTTGTATTCAAATTCTGTATGGAATGCTCACTCTAGCTGAAAGATGGCTATTATTCTTTCAGGGTTTTTTTTTTTTTTCTTTTTCAGAAAATCAATTTCTAGGAATTTAAGTTTTCTGCTTTGTCAGCAATTGGGGAAATATCAAGCCATAAAATGATGTCAATAGGACAAGTTCCCCCCAATGATGATTTTTTTTTGGGGGGGGGAATCAGCCAATCAGTTAATTAACCACAAGTATTGAAAACCTTTGTACATACTCTTCTGAATTTGTTTATGCTCCTCTTGCAAAATACAAGGACAACCTGCACTTTCTTGCAAGGGATATATGTATTAGTTCAATAACTGACAATTACCTTCCCCACTTCACTGTTTCCATATGCAAAATGGAAATTGGGCCAGAAAAACAGTGTATGGCTACTTCCATTTTGCAGATGGAAACAAGTGAGGTAAAGAAGTTTGATTTCCTATCAATTCTGCCTACCATTTTAAACAGTGACAATACATACATTCTCAGGATTGGTTAATTTTAATAGCTGGCAGTATGAGAAATTTGTCTGTTAAGTCTGAAGTTCTACATATCTTTGGACTCACCTAACTTTACCATTATATTCACAAAAGAAAGACAGCAGAATTTGTCACATATTCTGTGTGTGTGTGTGTGTGTGTGTGTGTTTTAATATGCACTAGAAAAGAAATGTTTGGAGGGCACAAAGAAAATCACCCATAAAAGTAATAATGCAATCTCTGAGACCTTAATATAATGCTATTAATTACTCAGGAAATGATCTCCACAGAAAAGGTTTTTAAAACAGAATAGCTAAACCCAAGCAACTAAATTAGAATATGAATGTATATCTCAATAAAACAACACTGAAACAAATGAGATGGTACCAAAATTAGATGGCAACTTAATACATTCTGCACTAAATGCCTAGGATAGTAATATTTACAATTCTTGTGTTGATTTAGTAAACATTATATCAACTTCACACACATGCTGTTTTAATACCTCTTTCTCTCTGCAGTGGAGCCCAAGGACTCTCTTCAGAAGTTTGGTCTTCAGCCCATGCCTGTCCACAAACTTACCTGCTTGTAGGCATCTAGGAGAAAGCTATTCCAGACGCAGCGCAAGCCCTCTGATGTGAGCATCCTTCGCCATTCACCACGTGCAGCCTTGGAGCAGCTCAGAAGAAGCACCATGTGCTTCAAGAGGACCACCGAGTCATAGAGGGCGAGGAAAAGGCAGTTGGAGAAAAAAATCGGCAGGATCTGAAGTGTGATCAACAGGTCAATGCTTAACAAACCCATCTTGCTCGCTCTTCCTTTTCAAGGGGTTCCTCTGAGCTCCCTTTTCATACCCTGTGTGCCCTCATGAAAAACAATAATAAAAAATAATAAAACATAAGGGGCTTTTTAAAAATTCATAGTGCTCCGTTAGCTCTCTTTCAAAGTTGGCTCAGTTCTCACTTCAGTAGAGCCGCTTAAAAGAAAAAGAAAAAGAAAAAAGAAAGAAAAAGGGAAGCACCACGCCAACATGAACGTTTTTCCACCCTGAGCTGCTTTTAATTTTTCAAAAACTCTAACTCAAACTACTGTTGTTTTTACTTAGCCAGAAGCCCTTTGCAATCCTCTAAACAGAGAGAGAGAGAGAGAGAGAGAGAGAGAGAGAGAGAGAGAGAGAGAGAGAGAGAGAGAGAGAGAGAGAGAGAGAGAGAGAGAGAGAGAGAGAGAGCTGGGCTGCCAATTGCCTGTAATTCTAAAATTGAAACGGAACAGGCTAACTTTCCTCTAATTTTCTCCTATTTCAGTAGTTTTCTCATTCTTTTATTACCGGAGCTATCAGGTGAAATAATACTTTTTTTTCCTGTCAAGGGAGGACTCTAGAGGAAAGTCTTTGCACACAAACTTTCTGCTCTTCCCTCGCTGGCTGGGCTGGCTCTGCTCAGCCTCTCTCTCCCTGCCACTCTTCCGTCTCTCTGCCTCTCGCTATCTGCCTGTGGTACAAAGTGCTTTTCCTCTGGAGTCCTCGCTTGGTTCCCTCAAGCCTTTTATACATTCCCTGGCTAATTGCTGCAATAGAGAAATGAAACCCTAATCTTAGTAAAGATCTTGACGTCAATGTAAAAGAGGGCTTTACTTTGGCCAGGACTACAGTGAATAGAAAAGTAAAATTCTCAAAACTTTCTCCCTCTCTCTCTCTCTTTCTCTCTCTCTCTCTTTTAGAACAAGAAGGGAGGGGGAGGGAAGAATGTTGCTTTGTTGTTCCCAAAAAAACCCCTCCACAAACTAGATACCTCAGATGCACATTTCTCGGTCTTTTACACATGCTTTCAAACTTTGGGAAAGCATGTTCAAATGACACAGAGTGACAGAAAAAAGGGTATTCTATTATCTAAAATTTTTCTCTTTCTCTTTTATGGCTTTCCCCCATTATTATTTTGCCCTTTGTATTTTCCAAGAAGGTGTAAGGACTGATACATTCTAGAAAAGGGCACATTTTGGTGCATTTCCCTCCCACAACTATCAACCACATCAGTGTGAGCTGTTTTAAATATCTTTTGTTGTCTTCTTGGTATTTAAAGGAACACAAGAAACACCCAGTCTGACTTCATCTGTTCAAGTAAGAGAATAAAAGAACAGGAAAGAGAAGAGCAAATTTAAACTGAGCATTGACTAATACTTTATTTCAAAGGCAGCATTGTCATTCCCTCTAGATAAATGCTTCAAAAATGCTATTTTATAAACTTTTAATTTATCTTCTCCATGGCTATTTCCTTCTTTACTTAAAAGCAAACAAGCAAACTTACAGAGCTAATGTCTCTGGAAAGGTGACCTGTGGAACTCAGATTATTTTAGACTTCTCTTGCATCAGGATAAAATCTGTTAGCGGACTCCTCCTCAGTGTAGCTGTGGAAACCTGGCTGTAGGTATCTGAAAGTGTCAGATAACAGTTGGCTCCGCCAACATACCTCCCAAAGGTTTTGTTATAGGGTTAGGGCTGCCTTCTTCTCTGAAGCAATAGAATGCCCCCCCTCCCTTTTTAACTAATCTCATAAAATGGGTGGAATGAATTATCTTTTTCTCCTATGCATCCCGCAGTAGTATACCTGAACAGGGCATAGGCTAATATTAGTTTTACCTCCATCACCCATCTCTTAGATCTATATATTATTATACTTTCTTATGTTCTGCTGTATATTCTAAACAAGTAGTTTCATGCTACATGTAGCCCTGTAGCATTCTCAGAAAATTAACTTTAAAACAAGATTACTATTGATACCTAGGGACTGAAAGGCAGTTAGATCTCTACATTCACTATGAAACTATGACTTAGATAATAGAATCATTCTCATGCACCAGCCCATCCAAATGCTCATAAAACAGAACTGTATCTCAACATCTATACAAATCAAACCAGTGGTAAAATGCACTTACCTTCGCTACCGGTTTGGGAGTGTGAGCGTGCACTTCTTCTGCGCATGTGCAGAGGGTAAAAAACAGTACATAATGATGTCCTGGTGGATGGGTGGAGCCTCTCACTGCCGGCGCTACCAGTTGCGTGAGCCGGATAGATCCGGCCAGATTTCACTGCTGAATCAAACTCCAGATTCACCAAAACGCTAAACATAAAATACAAAATGTATTCACTACCACAAATATCACTACATTTTCCCAGGAGTGTTTGTGAGATGTTTCCTCTTGAAAATCACATTTGAATAAACATAATTTAATTATAATTGAATAAAGATAATTTCAATCTGATACTGAAAGGGAATCTAGAACAAAAGAACAACAACATCAAAGAGATGTGACATACTTTATCAGATTAAACTGGGTCTCTCCCTTCATATGCCTGTCTCTCAAGCCACAAACATTCTGACCAATTGAACATAAGGGGAAACTGTTTATTGGAGAGAGGGAATAACAATTATGCCTAATTTCCAGTACTAAGATACTCAGTCAGAAGAAGGTTGGACAAATGACTCTATCATGCACAAATGATATATCTTTGCCTCAAAACCTATAGGCATCCCTATGCAAGTCACTATCTATGATGCTTTACATTACAGGCTTGTTGTGACAATAATCCATAGGAAAAGACAAAATTATATATGATGTCTTGAACAACTTGGGATCCACCCATCAATCAATCAAAATAAAGTCAGTTAATCAGTATTAAATAAAGGGTAAGAGGAGATTCCAGCTATAAGATTCACTGTAGCTGTTTAGCTTTTAAGTTGTTGAGAGACTAAAAGAATGTTTGCTACCTTAATCCATGTCAGTCATTCTTTGTTTTTTCCCCATCCACAGGCCAAATAAGCAGGAATGTGAAGAGGGAACCAAAATATTGAAATAAGCCTTGGGGTTTTGCTTTAATTGTTTTTATTACTTTGAATGACAGTGATCCTTCTTATTCAAATACTTTACCATACTTTGGACAGGATCCCTTCCATCTGTGGGCCTAGGGAAATTGCTTTCAATTTTCTTTTCAGACTCTGCCTGAAAGAAAGGAGTAAAATGGTGAATTCTTTCTCAAATTATACCTGATTCCTGGCAACATCATGGTCATATATGAAAATGGTTTGCCACTTTTTCTTAGGTTTTTTTTTTTGTTTTTCAAATTTCCAGTCTAATCTATAGTTTTAAGATATTATCCTGGTGGATCCTCCAGCATCCTACCCTGCTTAGTTTTCAAGGTCAGCCATGATTCATAGGTACTGTCACCTGATTGGGCCAAAAGAAAAAATGACCCCAAATGCAATTTTTAATCCCTATCTTAATATTTTCATTAATATAATATTAATACAATATTATATTGTAGCTTCAACTCAATAAAAAAAGGACTCCAGAGATCATCTAAAGAAGATTTTTTTTTCCTTTAAAAAGTTTACTGATAATGGATCTGGTCACTTCAAATTCCTCCATTTCTTTTTAACTTCATTTGACTGTTAAATATTGTATAGTTTTTACTATACTTGCCATATTACAGAAAAAAAACTTTAAAGTACAAAGATACAGGGAACGGAAGGCACAAAATGCAATAATAGTATGGCAACCAGGGTCCTTTTCCCTTTAAAATATTTGCATCTGTAATCTAAATCTGTCAATTTTTCACTAATATAATTTTTTCTCTCTCCAAAGAATTCTGCCAATTGCCCATTAATTTTATTGCACAGAATATAGTACCAGCTGCTGACAGTAAGAATCAGAGTTGTTCTTTTGGGTGTAGTCATATTAAACTCAGTTTCTTGGTGATGCTATAACAGAGAGAAAGAGTTTCAGTACTAGCACTTAGGATCAGTAAAATCATTGTAACAAGTGGGATAGATATGCAGAAAGACCAGTATATTGCTGAAGTTTATAGAGATAGACCTAAGTGGAAGTTAAAAACTGTCCCCCATCCTAAATGATTTAGAGGAGGAAAAAACTCTCAGTAATATTACAGATTGTGTCCTATTTACACTGGTTGTAGAGTCCAATGTGAGAATCCCAATGGTGCTGTTTTCAAGAGACAACTAGACTTTTTTGTTTTTCTTTGAAGAAGTTTTGCTTCTCATCCAAAAAGCTTCCTCAGCTCTCATGTGAGAAGTGCTAAAACTAATTTACATTGCCCTACCGTGTTAATTTGCTAAGCACTCTGTCAATTTTGAGTCATGTTAGAAGATATTAAAAAGTAGGAATAAAAAAACTTTTAAAAATCTTAACAGCCTACACAATCTTTTCTCAACACATCTTTGTCAAGTGGGTAGCCATGATTTTGGGAGAGCAGGAGAAATGGTATAATCACTAAATGTTCCTACCAAGTGTCCAGTGAAGCTAAAATCATAGACCATCCATTTTTATTTCCAGCTTATTTATTTTACTAATTTGTAGCCAGCCCCTACGAAACATAGCATTGCAATATACAATAACAATAAATAACAAATGGAATTGGTTACTTTTAATTGTCTTGGATTATGGCCTTCAAATAATCTCATAATGACAATACCAATTAAACAAAACTTTGCTACCTTTCTCCACATCTCCTTTTAAGAGTCTGAAACTTATAAATGGACAACTTCAATTTCTGACCAATTAGCACAACAAGTGGTAAGTACAATAGAGGAAACAAGATAAGTAATGGACTTTATGGCAGCCTCTGAGCAAATATAGAAATGTTCCATGTAAGAAAGATTCCTTCACTAGCATCAAGAGTAGGAACACTGAATCTTGCTATCATGAGTGTTCTTCTGTATGCGAAGAAACAGATGTATTTACTTGACAGAATAAAGACCTCTGTTTTCCTGGGCCTATAAAAGTTCATTTTCCATCATAGGATTGTGTGTGTGTTCATGCATGGTTAGAAAGCATGGGTCACACATGTGTTATTATGGATACAGAAACATTGTCCACTAGAAACAGAACTTTGATGAGCCAAAAACACTGGTGAGAAATAAACTGAAATCTCTGGATTCCAGTGGATACAACCTACAATGAACTTTTCTTCTACTTTTGGGAAAGACAGCAACTCCCTGAGATTGAGACATTGTACAAAATGTACCTTCGCAAAGGACACCATATTCTGTGAAAACTTGCTCTGCAAAGTTTTAATAAGAGAGTTGAGAAATGTGGGCCTTCCCATCTGCACTGCTGAGGAGATTGGATTTGCTCAGCTATTTTATGCTTCTGGTTTATTTGTGATGTTTTATTGTATTGTGTTTGCTATTTGTTTTTTTTTTTTTGTTTTTTTTTTTGGAGCTGGCAAGATTTGGGCTGGGGGTAGGGTCTATTAATGCTATGAAATAAATAAACAAGCAAATGAAATGCAATAATAATATAATATATAGTAGATCTCTGCTGTAAATATTCTTTGTCGTGCATTACAATTACAATCATCGGACCTGGGCAGCCTGCTTTATGTGACCCTGCCCTCTGTGATTCATCAAGTAGAAGAGATCCTAAGCACGCTCCTTCATGTTGTACTCTGGGATGCCTCTTCTGCTGAATTCCATCTGGCTTATTTATTAGTTCTGTCTTTTAGAAAATTACTTCAACGAAAAGAAAATGCCGACATGCTAACTTTCTCCCCAAGCACAAAAGAATAATAAACATTGCTTTTATTCTTTTAATATTAAATTCTTAAATTCTTAAAATTATTCTTAAAAATTAAGAAGTGTAGTGGCGCAGTGCTTAGAATGCAATACTGAAAGGCTAACTCACTATTCACTCCAGGCGTTCAGTTCTGAGCGGTTCAAGGTTGATTCAGTCTTCCATCTTTCCGAGGTTGGTAAAATGAGGACCCAGATTGTTGGGGGCAATAGGCAGATTCTGTAAACTGCTTAGAGAGAGCTGTAAAGCACTGTGAAGCAGTATATAAATCTAAGTGCTATTGCTATAAAATATGCTTGAAGATCTTTCCTTCTTTCTGCTTAATTTAAGCATCCTCCAAAGAGAAAGGACTAACTTAATCAGATGGTCTTCAAAACCAGGACCATTCCATGTAGAGAATATAATTTTCTTCACTGTCATAAAAAGAACACAGACCTGGTAATGTATTTTTTTTTAATTTAAGAAGATTAATGAATGTATATTCTTTATTTATATACCATGGTATATAATACATACAAGAGTGTTGTCCTCAGCTGAAATCATAATTTTACTTAAATTCATATTTCTGTGCAAAATATTCCTGAGAAAAGTTATTTACACCTTCTATTTGTGCTTTTTTCCTATTAGTTTCTACTAATTGGGATGGGAGGAAGCAGACAACAATTTCTCCTCCTATCAGCAAAATGTGCTGTGAAGCCAACAGTGGCATGCTCCCTCCTCTAGGGGTCACACCTTTCACTGTAAGACTGAGAATATGCTTCCAGCAGATAATATTATTCATATGCCTTTGTGCAGGAACTTGGTTGTCCTGTAATAATCTTGGGAAGGAAAAAGACATTAAAAACATTTGGGCCCTAATTATAATATCACTCATATCTTTTGGGTCCAGTTTGTAGCCAAACAAGATGTGACAATTTGTTGTGCTTCTGGGTCCTCAAAACAAATTTGTTCATTTGACACTGTTTAATCTAAATGATACAGAGATCTCTGTATCTCGGGCAAAGTTGTACATAATACTAACATGAACAATGTGAAAGTTACATGGAAGAATGTATATGATAATTATACGCATTGAAGCATTTTAAGCCAATACAGTAACTTCATTGAAACTGGGTACGTTGGCATAGTTCCTGGCCTTTTAAAATCCATCCGGCACACTAAAATTTAACAAGTGAATTTGTTAGCTGGTTTGCTTGCTTTGGCTTTCTGGCAAAACTAGATTATTGAATGACCAGCTGCTATTAAACACAGAATTTTTAGTTTCTTAAAACGATAGTAAACAGAAAACAATGTATGTGAAGATTTAGGTATTTGAAACAGATTTGTAAAATGTAAATAATAAGCTCTTGGAATAGATAAAGTGGATTATGAAAAATGAAGTGGGGAAACATTTCCCAACTGTTCATAGAGGGAAGCATCCAAATGATTTTCAGATCAAGCTACTATGTTAGCTAAGAAAGCAGGGGATGAAATTGTTGGGGAACAAGGATATATGACCACTGAACACAGACTCTGCACATGAAACAAGAAAGGACAATATCTAAGTTAAGAATATTAACAAACAGAAGAAAGTTAACAAGAAAAGTAACCTGAGGTATTTTAAAGAAAAATCAGAAAGCATATGAAATGTTACAATTAATACAGAACTAGTCAAGAATAATCATGGAAGAGGTCTAACAAAAGTAAATTAGGTTAAATAAGAGTGGAAGACTATCTGAAATGAAACTGTAGAATGAAATAAACAATTGTAGGGATAAACTATTTGGGAAAAAGTGTAATGCAAAGGCATAGAAAAACTGACTGATAAGAGGCAGTTACCCCCAGGGATACGACTGATCCTGGACCTCCGTACCTTCCGCCGGGCCCTGAAGACTTTTTTATTTCAGCAAGCCGGGCTGGGTTAAAAACCTTTTAATTGGGGAATTTTATGGGTAAGGGGTTTTAAATTGGGGAAGCCAAAGATAAATTTAATTTCGTTTTAAAGTATTTTAATATTTGTATTGTGTGTTTTTAATTTTGGCTGTTCACCACCCCGAGTCCTTCGGGAGAGGGGGTGGTATAAAAATTTAAAAAATAAATAAATAAATAAATAAATAAATAAATAAATAAATAAGTTAAACAGCAATTAAAGCGCTAATAGTTCTATGTCAATAAATATGAGAATGATATATATAAAAATGTATATATAAAATCAATGTATGTAAAGGATTAGTGCACAACTGCCTATACCAAAGAAGACAGATGCAAGTGATTGTGCATCACAGTAATTCCTCATGCAAGCAAATTTTTGGCTAAAGTTTTATTTAAAAAAATATAGCAATGCCATATGAACAAGCAAGTTTCAGTAAAGATAAAAGTACAACAAATTGGATAACTAACACAAGATGAATAATGGTGAGAGTAAGAGAACTTAAGAAGGAAATTTACCTACAGAATATGTAATGAATATGTAATTATTGAATATGTAATTATTTTTCTAGGAATTGTTGCAACTGACAAGGAACTACTTCTATAAGAAATACATTTGAAAACATTGGTTTAAAAGTCGAAATGGGACAAGAATGCATCTGTTTAAACTGAGAAGCAAATGTAATATAAAAATGATAGGATTGGAAGAAATGACATTTGGAATCACAATTGGAGCAAGAAAAACTAGCTACCTGAAATGTACAGATGATGCTACTTTGTTAGCTGAAAGTAAAGAAGGCTTAAAATACCTCAGTAGCAAAGTAAAAATAAACAGTGTAAAATATGGGTTACCGTTAATATTAAGACATCAAAGACTATGTCAACCAGCATTTTTATCAGATTTTTAAAATCCTTCTTTTATTACTTTATATGTAACTCAAGGTAGCAAATATTCCTTCCTCCTCTTATTTTTCCCACTACAACAACTCTTCAAGTAGGTTGAACTGAGAGAGAGTAACTGACCCAAAATAACCCAGCTTTCATGGCTAGAATTCACAGCTTCCTGGTTTTTAGGTCAGCACCTGAATCACTCTTGATGAATTCAAACTTAATAGTGAAGAAATAAAAACAGGAAATAGCTTTCATCATCTTGGAGTCAAGAGAAAGACAGTGTATTGAATAAGTAAAGAGGAAATTAATTCTAGTGAAGACAGGAACGACAATTAATTTGAAGTCATGATATTTCTATGACAACAAATATCAGAATAATTGAAAGAAATCATATCTTAGTGGAACTTGATATAATGGATTTCAAACACAATGGAGCAGATTTCTGCAATTATTGACATAGTTAAAGTATTTTGCAAATTACATCATTTCTGTAAATTGTGTCACTTGCGTACTGATATCATTATGCAAATGATATAAAAGTATGCAAATATCACAATTTGTGTCATTTGTGGAATGCCATCATTGTATAAACTATGTGAGTTGACTCAAATAACATAATTTGTAGAATTATATTATTAAGCAAATTCTTAAAAATTCTTATTTGATGTACTTTTGTATTAAATAGATGTCAATGAATAAAAGATACCTCTTCTGATTAATCCATTAAAATAGATTTTATTGTAGTAATGGATGGCTTGAAAAGACAAAAAGAAAGTAGACCCATTCGAATTATGAATTTGGAGAAATTCATAGAATACCATGGATTACAAAAATAAGTCAAATAAATGGACCAAATAAAAGATGACCACTCTCTGATGTGATGGCCACCAAGCAGAAATTCATATACCGGTAGTTTTTGTATATGTGAGTGGATAATAGATGAGAAAAAATACTATGAGAGGCAAGTTTCAGGGAAATAAAAGAGAACAAAGCCAACTGATAAGAAGATGCATGAAGAGGATTAAGATCACAAGAATGTCCTTGAAGAGTTGATAATTACAAGAGATAAAGATGCATTCTGTCAACAAGGCAAGGCCCAATTTGATAGTCCCTCATAAATTAAATGACTAAAAGTATGTAATCCCAGCCTTAGTCAATGATTCACTGAAAGCTCATTGTATAATACTATTTGGGTTTCATTAAAGGTAAAGCTAAAGGTTCCCCTTGCACATATATGCTAGTCGTTCCCAACTCTAGGGGGCGGTGCTCATCTCCGTTTCAAAGCCGAAGAGCCAGCACTGTCCGAAGATGTCTCCGTGATCGTGTGGCTGGCATGACTAAACACCAAAGGTGCACAGAAGGCTGTTACCTTCCCACCAAACATCAAAAGATGTTTGACTATCTTTTAAAGTTCAGAATTAAGAAGATATGTAAAATTTTCAGCTAATTATACTTCTCTGTTTCATCACAGTTAAAAAAAAAAGGTAAAGGAGTCCCTGTGGATTTTAGTCTGCTAGTTGTGGCTGGCTATAGGTAGTTTTCATAATGCAATTGAAAAATTTCAGTCCATAAGCAAATGCACAAGAGTCTAAGATACTATAACAATTCAAATGCAAAATTTTTAAATTGTTTACACTATTGCCAGAAATTACCATATTTTTCGGAGTATAAGAAGCACCTTTTTCCCCCAAAAAAGAGAGTGAAAATCTGGGTGCGTCTTATACTCCGAATGTAGCCCCACACAGCCTCACAAACGGAGATTTCAGGGACTGAAAGAAGCTGCTGAAAGAAGCTTCAGAAAAAAAAACCTACAAACAGAGCTTCAGAAAAAAAGGCTCTGAAAGGCTTTTATCTAAAATAATATGGCAAGCAACAAAAGAAGAATCAGTAAAGGTTCTAACCAAACTATGCTAACAAATCTGGAGAATGACACAATAACCAACAGATCAGAAGAGGTTAATCTATACACCAATACCAAAGAAAGGCGATTCTACAGAGTACAGATAGTCCTTCAGAATAAAGAAGCTTCAGAAAAAAACCTCCAAACAGAGCTTCAGGAAAAAAGCCTTTTTTTCTGAAGCTCTGTTTCGGAGGCTTTCAGAGGCAGAAAAAAAAAGTTTTTTCTGAAACAGCGTTTCAGAAGTTTCAGAGCAGAAAAAAAAGCAGGGCACAGAGCTCACAACCAACAAACCTGTTGCTAAAATTCATCTCTGGGAACAGCTGATTGGGGGTATTCTGGGAGGCCGATCTACCACCAATCAATTTTTTTCTTATTTTCCTTCCCAAAAACTAATACGTCTTATACTCCGATGCGTCTTATACTCCGAAAAATATGGTATGTAAGGGAATTTGTTCACCCTTATTTTCTTGATATCTTTGGCCAGGCATAAGCAATTCCAAGCATTTGGCATTGGTTTTCCCCAAGGAAAGACTGAGAGCTTCTGCTGTAATTTATATACATGTGTTCCAAATTGAAAGAATAAAATAATTTTGCAGAAGCAAACTAGTGTTTTGCTTAGCATGCACCACAAATAAGTGTTAAAGAAAGAACTACAAAAATTGAGTAATTGAGGTATATGGAAACAATGCTTTTGAGACTACTTTGAGTCAATGTCACCCTACTAAAGGGGAAAACCCGTTGCCGATGTAACAGCTAATCAAAGCAACTGCTCTGAAAACAAACAAGTGTTCAAGCAATATTGTTCAGATTAAGAAATCAGACTAGAGTGAGTAGCTTTACATATTCTGGTGCAATATGGCACCTGGTCACATGCGAGAACAGAAGTTTAAGAAAGGCAACCTATGACTCTAGATATTAGGGAAGTACAGTGCCTTGGATATAAGGCCAAAAGGTTGCTTTGGAGCAGATGCTTATATAAGATGCTTATATAGCACCTGTCTGCACTTTCTTTTCAAGGCACATTTGGGAAAATAATTACCTTATGTGCATGCTCCTACATGTTCTGAAGCATTTTTTTGCCTTCAGATCCCAAAGTGCTGCAGAGCTTGTTAGATGAAGAGCTAGTGCAGATGGAAGGAATGAAGTCCACAATTATTTTCAAAGCCTAAAATTAAGGTCATACATAGTTAAAAGGCAAACAAGAACACCTGGCAGGTTTGAAAAAAATCAAAATAATGGCCATGACCATGTGACCTAAACCCTGCCTCTGTTTACCATGTGAAGCCTGAAAACAGTGAGAGGACTCTGATTGCATGATCTTGGCTGATCAAGTACTAATGGTGCCATCTTGACTTTTTGGGGCTGCGCCTTAAGTTAAAATAAACAAAATCAAAAGACATGATCCATATAAAGAGGTAAAGGAAAAAGTAAGAATTTGAAGTGATTTTTAGTGCTTTCATTTCATTCCTGGTGAATGCTGACTGAAAAATCTGCCATACTTACGGCTCTACCAGATCAGTTGCAATGGATAAGTAACACTAGTATTTTAGTGATATCATGATTGGAATCTCTTTATTAAAAAAAAAAAAAGCCGGTAGCTGATTTGCATTTGAAAGTGGCAGGTGAAAAGCTGCAAAGGACATTCCGCCTCTCTGACAGACAATCCCATACTGTATGCAAAATATATCTATAAATATTTATTATTTTTTATTTATTTTTATTTATTTATATCGAGTATGTATTAGATAATATATATAAGCATGAATTGAATACATAAAATGATTACAATTAAAGGGAACATTAGGACATGGATGGTAGGCATGCTGGTGCTCTTATGCACACCCCTTACAGACTTCTTAGGAATGGGGTGAGGTCAACAGTAGCCAGTTTAAGGTTAAGATTTTGGGGGTTTTGGGATGAAACTACAGAGTCAGGTAGTGCATTCCAGGCATTGAAGTCATTTTGTTGCTGTTGCTGAAGTCATATTTTCTACAATTGAGTTTGGAGCAGTTCACTTTAAGTTTGTATCTATTGTGTGCTTGTGTATTGTTGTGGTTGAAGCTGAAGTAGTCATTGACAGGTAGGACATTGTAGCAGATGATTTTATGAGCTATGCTTAGGTCATACCGAAGGCAGCATAGTTCTAAATTTTCTAAGCCCAAAATTTCAAGTCTGATGGCATAAGGTATTTTTTATTATAACTATATCTATAAATAAAGTGCCTTCGAATCAGTATTTCATTCCTGGTGGATTGCCTGAACCAGTTCCTGAAGCTTTATTTGCAAGATTTAAGAAGTGGTTGGTCTTTGTCTGCTTCCTCAGATTGAGACAGAGTTGGCCCAAAGTCACCCAGCTGGTTTCACGCCTAGAACTCACAGTCTCCCAGTTTCTAGTCTCATGTTTTAACTACTACTACACCAAACTGGCTTTGTATATGAGAAAGAACTACATTTATCTTAGTAAAAAATCATATGAATAAACAATAAAACACATTTCAATAAGCCAGAACAATTTGTAACACACAAACTAAGCATCATGCTTAACCCAATAGTTATTCATTTTATAAAAATAATAAAACTGGGATATAAATAAACCGTTGAAAATGATGGACATATATAATATTCCTCCTATTTGCTGCACAAGAACCCTGTGAGGTGGGTTGGGTTGAGAGAGAGTGAGTGAATGGTCCAAAGTCATCCAGCCAGCTTCCATGTCTAAGGTGGGACTAGAATTCACAGATACTGGTTTCTGGTCTGGTGTCTTAACCACAAGACCAAAGAAAACAGTTTCATTCCAGAAACTGGGAGTATGTTTCTCATTATTGGAGTCTATGGGAAAATATCCCTAAATAAAATCAATAATGCAATAAAATCCATTGTGGTTGTAGAAAGAAGCAGTTAAAAGCCCATCAGGAAATACCTATAGGGTAAATGTCTTATAAGTGTTTCCTTTATATGATGAAGACGGATATTTTATCTGCCAGTCAATTATTCTCAAGTAATTTTCTTTGACCCCTTTCAGACAAGCACATTAAATAACAGGTTATGGTCATTGGTGCTTCTGACATTTATGTCATGGAGTAAGGTTAGCTGAGCTTTTGCTAAAGAGTCAGGGTCATAGTGGAAGGTCACAGAAAGGATCAGTTCATGTTGATGATCTAATATTTCAATTAGAAATAGATTACCTAAGCCCCGAGGCTACTCTTATCTGTGAAGATAATTGTGTTGCCTGTGGAAATATGATTAAATTTTTAGAGTGAACGTTCTGTGTGGGATGAAAGATTTATTTATTTTATTTATTTATTTGTCAAGAACGTATTAGGTAATAAATATAAACATGGATTGGATACATAACATAGATACAAATAGAGGAAACATTAGGACAAGGAGGGTAAGCACGCTGGTGCTCTTATGCACGCCCCTGTGCATAATATATAATAATATTATATATATAATAATAGAGGCTGATGCTATTCAAAATATAAATATATATAAAAAATATAAATATATATAAATTGGAAATTAAATTAAATTAAATTAAATTAAATTAAATTAAATTAAATTAAATTAAATTAAATTAAATTAAATTAAATTAAATTAAATTAAATTAAATTAAATTAAATTAAATTAAATTAAATTAAATTAAATTAAATTAAATTAAATTAAATTAAATTAAATTAAAACAAGATAGCTAGTAAATTGGCTCCTCAGAAGTGGACTGGCTTTTTATTGAAGATTAACTAGGCACAGAGGGATTGTCCAAATAAAGCCACAGTTCCAGTTATAAGATGAATCCCCCACTGATCGCACATCATCAGAATTGGGAGCTTGTTATTATGAGCAATTTTGTTAGCAATACTCAATCCATGGTATACAAAATGCTTATCAAAGCACCAAATACCTAAAATGGCAGTGCATTGCTGCCTTATCTATCAATCTATCTATCTGTGATAGATAATCATTTGCAAACACTAGCAATTTATTCTCCTTTATATCTATGACAACATACAGGAATGTATGTTTAGGCATGATAGAAGGTTGGGATGCAATATTCATTAACTGCACAGAAGTAAACACTGATTGGTTAACAGTTCTCTGTGTTTTACTATTGATCAAAAAGAGAAAGTACAGACTGGCTGATGGTTCTTCATGAGCTGTAGACTTGGAAACTCATAAGTAGAAATTCTGTTTATCTTAATGAGAACATTCAGGTCATCATCCAAGCAACCTGAAAGAGTATAGTATTTTCTTTCTGGGTAATGAAATAATATGGTGTAGCTATTGAAGCTCTCTCGTCATATCGTCCCTGTATATCGGTTTTATACATCTATGCACTTGGAGATTGCACACTGTCCATGTTGGATTGTGTGATTAGGAAGAAGGAAGAAAAGAAACATATAATGGAGGAGTCAACAGTCCTAGGAAGTTCTGGCTCAAGGTTTCTTTTGCCAGCTTCTCTCACCATATCAAATTTGGTTCCATTCTCTTCTGTTTTCAGAGAATTATCCTTCTGATGGAGGCCCAAGCCTCTTTAAATATTCTTTCCAACATTCCATTAGATTGGAAAGCATAACAAGGTTGAGAAAATATGAGGAGCATGATTTCTGGGATTCTTTCCAATGCCTTCATAGCCGCTCTGTCCTGGGTCACATGGCCAGAACAAAGAGAGGGGATTCAGAATGGAGCAGCAAACAACATTCCGAGCTGCTGCTCATTGACTTCTCCTATAGGGAGGCACTGAGTGAATTTCTTCAGAAATTTTTACCTCCAGCTTGATCCAGATTATTTTCAAACACAGTCTTTCTTTTGCTGGCTTCTCCCAATACATAACATTTGGTCTTGTTCTCTTTTTGTTGGAGGGTTATACCATTAAAGATAGTCCTTCCCAAGGCCCTTAACAGAATGTCTTTGCAACATTTTGTTAGATAGTAAAAAATAATCTCCTGTAATTCTGTAATTAACTTCCTATAAACTTCCTGTAATAGAGTAGCCCCATGGTGAGATAGGCAGCAAATAAATTAAATAAATAAATATTCATAGATATCCACATGGAGTTTTTGTTGATGATGATGAAATGGCCATTTGGGCCATCACAATATAAAGGCTTCCCTTCCTTTTTTTTCCCTTTTCTTGTAAGAGATATTTAAAAATATAACCCAAGAAAAAGAATAAAAAAAAGTGATAGAAATGAAACTTACAAGTTGAATAAGTTTCTTATTTGCAATTAATGAAAAGTTAGACTTTGTGTTCGTTTCCCAGTACTTATGGTTAAGTGAGGTTAGGTAAGAATACCAAGGCTGGGATGGGATAATAATCTGCTTGCTCTACATTTTATTTGAAGAACATCAATTTCAATGTCAATTATGGTCAGAGGAGTGACCCCATGTAGGAGATTAATTACAGTAGCTCACTGGGATGGACATGTATTCTGAAGAAATCTGGTGGAACACCTTTGAAATCATAACATGTTATCTATTGCTTGGATCAGTTGCATAATTTATTAACACATGGGGTGTGGTCCACCAGGTGGATTCATCATAGAGATCAACATATGGCAGGCCAGTCTAGAATACAAGATAGCTGAATTGGCACCCTTGTGAAATCAACATAGTAGTCTTGCTTCATTGCTAAATTACAATGCAAGCACATGCCTCTACTAAATGATCTGGCATACAATTGTCTAAGCAAGTAAGACAAGCAACAAAGGCAGGTTTCTGGTACCTGCTCAGTCTGAGCTAATCCAACAGTTTAATTTTAGCAATATGTCATTGGGGAAGAAACATATATCCTATACAGGTAGTCCTCAATTTACGACCACAATTGAGCCCAAACTTTCTGTTGTTAAGTGAGACATTTGTTGAGTGCATTTTGTCCCATTTTACAATCTTTCTTGCCACAATGGTTAAATGAATCACTGCAGTTGATAAATTAGTAACCCAGTTGTAAAGTGAATCTGGCTTCCTCATTGACTTTGCTTGTCAGAAGGTTGCAAAAGGTGTTCACATGACCTTGGGACACAGCAATGGTCATAAATATAAACCAGTTGTCAAGCATCTGAATTTTGATCACATGATCATGGGATGCTGCAAAGATCGTAACTATGAAAAACAGTCATAAATCACATTTTTCAGAGCCATTGTAACTTTGAATACTCACTAAACGGACTGTTGTAAATAGAGGACTACCTGTATATCAATATACTATCCTTGTTGACCTGTGTATGAAAAAGCTTGCCTTTCCAAATTTGAATTAATGCTTAATTTTTGTCTCTCCGTGGTTTATTATTTATTCAATTATGCCTATTCCATTTTGGAATCGTCAGGGAAGCAAAAGCATATAATGCGTTTTTTGAGGCACATCTACCTGTAAAATTAAGATATTTTGATTAATACATTTTTATTCATTCCAACCGAGAGGAATATTGTAAAGAAATTATATAAAGGGGCTCTGTCCATCAGCAAGATAATGCTCTGAAAACAGAACAAAATGGGACCAGATGTGGTGCTGGGGGAGAAGTTGCTGAAAGAAAACTTGAATCCAAAAATGTTAAAAGAAAAACATTTCTAGGAAAAAAAAATCCCTCAAAGTATTTCTTTGGAAGAGGCAGTTGGACAGCAGCTTAGAATACTGCTCACTGATCCAATCTAAGCTGCCCCTCCTTCGTTTTCATCACCTGATCCAGAATACAACATGTGCAGCTTGCCATGTACTTCACAATTCAGAAAAAAACCAGATGCAACACAAGGCAGAAATGCACACAAAGGCAATGCACATGTACCCACCCTAGTTAGACTCTCACAGAGGTATACAGGCACACACTTACAGAGGCAACAGAGAATATCCTTTGATATACTATACAAATATACTTGGATAATTAGATATACTGGATAATTGGATATACTGTACACAGCAAAAATAAGACACTCCTTTGGCTACTACTACTAATAAAGACTACTCATTGGCCACCTAATGAGAAGGAAGGTCTCACTGGAGAAGAGCCTAATGCTGGGAATGATTGAGGGCAAAAGAAGACGGGGACGACAGAGAATGAAGTAGCTGGATGGAGTCACTGAAGCAGTCAGCATGAGCTTAAATGGACTATGGGGGATGGTAGAGAACAAGAAGGCCCGGAGGAACATTGTGCATGGAGTCGCGATAGGTCGGACATGACTTTGCGACTAACAAAAACAACCAATAAAGAAATGGCGGGGGGGAATATTCCAGAAGCCATGTTCTCCGTGTTTCCCTACTTTCTTAGGTATAATGCAATACTTAAGTTATGGACAAAAACAGACACTAGAAGCAAGACAGGAGAATGTACCCATTATGAAGTGCCCTACTTGATGATCTAGCATTTGTCTGGACTTCAAAACTGGCATGATACAAAATGTGGTAATAGTCTTAATTGGAGCACAGTGGAATGGCTTGATGACAAACTTCCCTATAACTGGCTACAGATTCTACCTTGGGAAGACTAGTCTAACATCCTTCATCCAGCCCTATGGACATAGAACAATACATTTAAATAACTTCAGGCCTTCGCTGTGAATCTGATCAATCATTCTTAGCCATATGGTATTGCATACATTTAAAGCTCAATACAACCTCTGTATTTGATCCCGACACACCTAGTTCAACAAATCCTCCAGACATACTTTGGTTCATCTCACCTTTAGGACATTTCATAAAACAAATATTCTGAAAAGGTCTGTGATAGACTTAGAGTGTATTTAGTTCAAATGGAATAAGAAGTTTAAACTAACTTTAGAACAATTGCAATGGAAATTTGTTTTGGCAACTATAAATGATTTTGATTTATCTTTGAAGATCATGAAACAGAAGATACTCTTTAGAATAATCTAAATGTCTGCTGGTTATCTCAAATGAGCAACCAAAAAGATACCCATTACTAATTGCTCTGTAATCACAATCCCTAATTTTTCCTTCTTTTGCAGTCCTTTACCTCTCCAAATTTCTAACAAATCACTAATTCTCTGGACAAACACAGGAAATTGCATAGGTGTTTTGGGGGTAAAGGAAAACTATTTCAATAGTGATGTGCCTTCTGGTGCATAGGTACATTTAATATAGTTAAAAACACAGAACTTAACACATGTTAGTAAACTGAGTAACAAGAGGAAAACTATGTGAAATTGATGATCTTTATAAATCTCCTGTTTCTCCTATTGTATAATTTAGATTTTTTTTTTTGCTGTAAAACGCCAAAACTTTTTATTTATTTATTTTTAAGACCCCACTATATAGAGTTATTACAAAGAAGCAGGGATTACATATAACTGAAAAAGAAAACTGATTGTCAGGCTTGAGATAATTTGACTGGGTGGGTAATGGTTTTGATAATATTTTAAGAGGGGGAAAAAAAGATCTGTTCAATTGTAAAACCTATGGACTCCATTAAAAGGAACAGTATAAGAATATTTAACAGTCTGTGGTATGCCTCCTCAGATGGTAACCCTTACCCAGTTTGACTGATCTGAAAAGCTAAGCAGTTTAATCTTTGGATAGGGAGCCATAAGAAAAGACAATGGCAAATCATTTTTGTTACATTGCCAAGAAAACAACATGGATGCAGTCACAAGGAACTGAGTTAGACTTAAGGTGTATTGTCATTACTAGCTTGAGGCAGCAATCATCTAAAATGAAATAATGATTGTGTTGGCTTTGCTTACACAAATTAATTTTAACAACACACAGTATTTCAGTAATTGTAACATTGCTTATATACTAAATGATTAATTTCTAGACACCATATCATTTGCTAAGGTTTTCATTGCTGATCACTGGATTAACCTCATAAAGGCCACAATAAACTGGATTTGCTGCTCCATTATTATTATAAGTATTGTAATAAAATGTTGACTTTGTGCAAACTAAGATGGTAACGTACTACTAACTACTACTACTACTACTACTACTATTACAGTATTACTATTACTGCTACTAATCTCGTTTTAATAGGAGGACTCCCAATCTAATCAAAATTTTGTTCCTATGCAGTTCCCAATACTGGCACTTGAAATTTATCTTGCAGAAATTAAGGCAGGCAGTTCTATGAATTTGTAGCATTTTTATTTTTATTTTTTTGTATCTAGACTGGAATCCTTTTGCAAGGCTCCATTTATCCTCTTTCTACAGTTTGCCTTAAAACGTTCAACATGCAACAGTTTTTGAAGCAGAAATATATCTCACTTTCTACAATTTTATTCCTAATTACGATTCAAGAAGACTCCTTGTTTTTCCATTCCAAAATAAAACATCAAGGATTACACTTTTTTTTATTACATGGTTCTAAATAGGCTCTATTTTCATACCAAATCAAAAAGAAGTTAAAATTGGCACCGGCCTTCCACAAAATTGGATCTGTGTAGTAACATCAACACAAATAGCCCCAATTCAGCAAGCAAGTTAACCACATGGCTAAATTAGACCTGAGAATCATCTCAGTGGCTGCCGAAGAATTTCTTTCGCAGTGAACTCACATGTGGCGTCCAATAAGTAATAAAATATAATCATTTCACCATTACTCTTTTGCAGCAATTTGTTTTTAAAGGCCAGAATGATTTTCTTGCGTTGTTGGGCACCAAAGGACTAAATGTTCAGCATCATTGAACTTTATGGAAGATATAAAAAAGTAGTAATGAACTTAATATTACCACTAATAATAATTATGTAACACTACACCACTCTGCAGTGACGTACCAATATTGAATTGATCCAAACTAAATAAAGGGGCCTTGAAGTTTTTAAAGGCATATTGAATTTAGGAGAAACATTTCTTCTTTAACTTATTGATTCGTTTGGAAGAATTGGTGTTAAGAATGTTTAAAGGGTGACCTTCGAGTACACTGGGAAATAAGACATGTACTTTAAAAACAAAATACATAGACTGGAAGATTGGGATCAATCTTACTGAAGATAGTAGGATTGGATCCATGATAACAATCATGTTTAATTGCTTCCAAGACAGCTGTTTTATGCCATGAAATTCACAAAATTTAACTATGGCAAAATCATTAGATATCCCAAATTTAAGTAATGTAACAATAATTTCTATGTAAAGTCAGTGAGGATTAAACAATAATTTTCAAGACTCTTAATTTGATTTTATATTTTTTGGTATCCTGTGTGCCAGTGTACAAAATAGCAAAATGCAGTTATGTTTTTTAAATTATAGTATTTTTCGCACTATAAGACACACTTTCCCCCCCCCCCAAAAAAAAAGTGGGTGTAAATATCTGTGTGTCTTATAGAACGAATATTGCAGCTGGGGGAGGGGGGTTGCTGAAATCACCTCCACCGCCTGTCACCGATGCTGCTGTTCGCCGCTGCTGGGGTCTTTGCTGCTGAGCAGCTGATTGGCAATTGGATCGGCTTCCTGGAATATTGCCGATCAGCTGTTCTAGCCACCACCAATTGCCGCTGCGGCCCATAATTGCAGGTGATTGGCGGCAGTGGCGATTGGTGGCGATCAGCAGTGGCGAACGGTGGCAATCCCTGCTGCCTAGAATTGCTGATTGGTGGTATTCTGGGAGGCCGATCCAACCGCCAATCACTGCTCAGCAGCAAAGACTCCAGTGTTCCCTGGTAGTGGCAGCAGCTCACCTCAGTTGACTGGTGGTGGGCGCAATGGAGTGGAGCCCTGACAAGCCATCTGCTGGGGCTGCGATAACGTGCTGAAAGAGAGCAGGCTGTTTGCTGTTTGCTGCTAGGACTCTAGCCAGATCAATACTGGATGGATGCTGGGAGGCAGAAGCAGATTTTTTTTTTCTTGTTTTCCTCCTCTAAAACTAATGTGCGTCTTATGGTCCAGTGTGTCTTATGGTCTGGTGCGTCTTATAGTGCAAAAAATACAGTAATTAGTTTATACATACAAGAATAATTTATTTGCAGAAGAACATGAAACATTTATTTTTAAAGTTCAAAATACATTTTAAAAATTCAACTAAAAAAAGGTAAAATAACTATGTAATCACTTTCTCTTAGCCCAATCCAATTCAGCCTTCCATCCTTCCAAGGTCAATAAAATGAGGGCCCAGATTGTTGGGGACAAAATGCTGACTCTGTAAACTGCTTAGAGAGGCTGTAAAGTACTATGAAGCACTATATAAGTCTAAGTGCTATTGATACTTTATATATATATAAAGTATCACCATTACTCGCTCTTGACCAGATATAAAGTATATATATATAAAGTATCACCATTACTCGCTCTTGACCAGAAGGAAAAATTAATATGTTATTTTGTCAAAATAGTGAAGGACATAGAAACAAGAGAGGAAGCAACTTGGCCACTATTATGTGCTTGGAAAGAAGAACACATCCACTTCCTATGTAGTTTCAGAGAGAGGCAGCACATAGCATAGTATAGCTTGACTGACTGATTTTCCCTCCATATTAGGTAAGAGAACTTACATATGGCCTGTAGTGTACAGTGGTACCTTGGTACTCAACTGCCTTAAAAACCCATTGAATCTGGTACTCATTGCACGTTGACACTAAAATTTTGTCCTGATATTTATCATTTGTTTGGTACTCAGTGCACAAGCTATACCTTATTGATGTTGCCTGCCTTATGACTCAGTACATTGTTCTTTATGGGAACTCATTGTTTTTGGTACTCATTGCACATCCTGGCATGAATTAATGATGAATACCGATGTACCACTTTATTTACTATTCAGGAAATACAGTATCTTATCCCTGAGCATCCAGATAGTAGAATATAATCAACCAGTCAAAGTCAAGAACACACTAAACACAAGAGAAAGTATCTAGCAAAAAATAGGCAAAATCAAAACCAGAGATCAAAAATAGCAGAAACGGTACATTAAATTCAACTGATTAGGCATACAACAAAGTCAAGGGTGAAGCTAAGGTTCAGAAGTCCAGGTATATAAGCTGAGCCAAAGCATTGGTTACACAAGACAAGAGTAGAACAAACATTGTTTGCAGTGAAAAACTCTAGTTTTCTGAACTAGAGCTCTGAATTTTCCACCAGATGGTTTTCTATCACTTATTTAGAAATGCCAGCTGCATATTTGCAGTTAAGATATAATATGAGTGTCTGGAAAAATAAGATAGGGACGACATAATAAGAATTTATAAAATGAAGCATGATTTTCTTGTTCTCTCATACTAAAAAAAACCCTGAGCATCAGATAACATTGAATGGTGAGAATTCAAAACATTACTCTTACTCTCGGGGAAATTTAACTTTGGATGAATTTAAATTTATGGGACCTCTTTAATTACATCCTATGATAAAAAAAGAACTATGCTGATTGTCTGGCTAGACATTTATGTATTACATATGAGATATCTTGGAAATTCAGGGGAATGCCAGATGGGAAGGGGGTGAATATCATATTTTCAAAAAAGAAGAAAGAAGAGAATCCAGAGAACTAAAAGCCACTCAGTCTGGTATCAATACGTGGGAAGATTTTAAAGCAAATTATATATATAAAAACATTGATAGTAAACAATGCAGTATTTGTCAGAATCAATTTGTCAAGGACAAGACATGCCAAATCATAGCTCATTTCTTTTAATTGGAGAGTCTCCTTATCAGCTTGTTGGGAATGCTATGGGGTATAAGATATTTTAATTTCAACAAAACATTTGACAACATGTCCCATGACATTTTGATTAGCAAGCTAGTTAAGTGTGGATTAGATGCTTTGACAATAAAATGACTGCACAGCTTACTTGAAAATCATACTCAAAAAGTTTGCAAAGAGCCTTTGTCAGACTGGAAAGTCATTTTCAAGTGAGCTGCCCTGAAGTTCAATGGTCTTCAGCAGTTTTATTAATTAATTTGATATGGTGGTAAAAGAAAAGCTTATTATCAGCTGATGTGAAATAGAATGGAATAGCTAATAAGCTGGAAGAAGGAATAGAAGTTAACATGTTATTTATAGATAATAAATATCAACTGAAAATAATAGAATGAACAGAGAAATGGAGAATTTAATTTCAATCAAAATCAAATACACAAGTATAGAAGGTGTATATGGGAATCTGTAATTTGGTAATAGAATTGTGAAAAAAAATCTTGGAACTGTAACTCATTTCAAACATATTTAGAAATATGAAGTGGCTGCAAAAAAAAAATAGCAAATAAAGTTCAAAAAATCCCCTTCAAGAGACTCACATATTCAGCCTGAAAATGCAACAGGAAAAAATACTGAACCTGGCATTTTGTGCTTTAACTAGAAAAGGGGGAGAATTGTATTTGGTCTAAACGTTTCACTGAATGTATTGAATTCACACTTATCAAACTAATAAGCAACTCAGAACAATTTCAGATACTGCATTTTTTTGAAGTTTTTTGAAAACTGATTCAATTTTCAGTTCAAAATTAACTACAAAACATACACATATTATCAAAAGTTGCATACCTCTTAACTAAATGAAAAATACCCACATGGTGGAAATTTTGTTCAGTAATGATACAGGATGGGAAGTAATATACCAAAATTTGCTTAAGGTTTCCTTTATAGTTTTATTTTTATAGTTGAATACATGTGAAATTGCCTCAGATTAGAAATTGGGCTGCTTTTATTCCATCTCACCCCAATACTATGTTATATTCTCTTCAGTTCCATATCTTTGGATTCAGGCTTGGGCCTAGTATGGAGATAACACTGATCACTCTTGATGATACTTTCTGGTGGAGACAGATTGAGGATGGTTTAATTTTGGTTCTGCATTTAATGCAATCAATCATGGTACTCTTCTGGACCAGCTAAACAGATAGGAACTGGGAAGCACAGTGTTGCACCCTGTCAGACCTGAAAGCCATCTTTCTACTTTTGTGCCTTCAGGCTTCAGGCCTGCCAAAAAACCTATTGTGGGAAAATGGGATGGGGGATTGAATAGAGGGAAGAAGATATGTATTCACAATAAAATTCTTTATAGAAAGTCAAGGCCATTGTGCCCTGCAGCTGCATTGAGAAGAATGAGGAGGTATCTTCTGTTCCAGACGGTACCTGATTGGATGTGTGGTGGACATGTAGGAGAAGGGCAAAGTCTTGAACTTTCTTTTGGATGTGGAAAACCCGGAAGCTCTCAGATTTGGGTTTTCCCAGATGTGCCAATATGACATCTCTAATCAATGTTAGCTTTGAGGAACTTCAAGCCTCGGAGTTTGATTTCGTTGGGGGTGTTACTTGGAACTCTGACATATTGATTCTCCTATTTCATTTTGGACCTTGCCAAATGGTGTTGGTGGAGATGAGAGATTCAATCCAAGACCTCTGGTTTGAACCCCTCTTATCTCTCTTCTTTAATCTTTATATAAAACTGATTGGTGAGGTCATCCAATGGCATTGACTCAGAAATTAGTAAGCTGTCAAGCAACATCATCAAAGCGTTATCAACACTTCAATAACAGGAAGGGAGAAATAAAATGAAATTCAACCCAGGCAAGACCAAGTAGCTGTAGGTACATTGATAATGTGGTTTCTGAGCATTTACCAACCTTAGCTGTGCGGAGTGTCTACATAGAGCTAGCAGGATTTTTTTTTTTTCTGGACTTAGATCTCCCATTTTGAAGAGCGAGTAGAGCTCTCTACATAGAGCTAGCAGGATTTTTTTTTCTGGACTTAAATCTCCCATTTTGAAGAGTGAGTAGCAATTATGCTTTTCCTGTATCCAGAGCTGCTCTCTCTCTACTCATGACCATTAATGCCTTAGTCACCACACGTGTGGATTGCTGTCATGCACACCACAAAGAGCTGGCTTTAAAGGCTGATCCTCAGCTGCAACTGATCCAAAATTTGCAGCAGCACAAGCAGTTAGGGGTAAGTTTCAGTATGCCCATACAATATTGCTACTGTGCAAGCTGCATTGGTTACATGTAGACTTATAGATGCAACTCCAGGTGCAGATTGCCATATGTAAAGCCCAATATGGTATAGGATCTGGATGTTTGTAAAACCATCAAATCGCCAATTGGGTCTGCCTGCAAAATAAGATCTGACAAACTGGGTGTGACTCAGGTCTTGTCTCTTAAGTAATGTCATTTTACAGGAGTCAACAGGCATGGCTTCTCTCGTGCCATACCTGCCTACATTTGTCCCAAGAAATACTCAGCCTTAAAACTTTTGTGCCTTAAAGAAAGACCTCTTTCCACAGGCAATAGGCTAGGATATTTAGGGTACTTGATAATTAGGTTGAACATTCTGGGATTATTTGGTTTTTTCTTCTCTTGCTTGGCCGTTGGAATTCTGTTTCAATCTTGTATGAGAAGCCATAAAAATTGGAATTATAAACAAAATTCATAAAGTCTGTGCACTTTATATTAACAAAGTCCTGCATGTTTCTTTGTTTTGCTTAAAAGCATTCCTAGGAAACTTTAATTTCCTAGGAACTTTAACTTTAATGAAGAAAGGGGAGAGAAGATCATCAAAATGCACAAGGTAAATGAAGTATATTACATTTCACTATGCACTTGTGAACCACTATGCACCTTAGTTAAGAGAAAGGTACAAATCATTCCATCAAAGAGCTGGAAGAGTTGAGACTATTAACACTAACCCATAGTTAATGCAGAAAATAGAATAAATTATCTTGACAGATAGCTGATCACATTCTGCTAGCTAAAACTACTAGATAGTAGATTCTGTGCTTAAAGCTTTTTCTAACAATCAATCCAAAATCCACTTCATGTAACTCAACACTATTGCTACACTGAATAATTGTGAACAAAGCTAGTTCATAGACTGAATGATGGAGCTCTTTGTTCATTCTTAATTATGACCTTTGTAGAATCACTTATTGTACATTAGACTTGTTTCTTTAAGTTACAGTTCAGTTAACTGATGACTCCCTAACATAATTAAAGTACCATGAACTACTGGTATGATTAAGTCAAATTCATAGCACTATATCTGTCTACTCAGAAATAAACTCATCTTTATTCAACAATACTTATTCCTATGTAAAAAATATGATAGAACAAAATTACAACCTGTCTAGTCTAATCTTATTCACACAGTCAGGAACTAATATAGATTCTACAATCCTACAGATGAAACCAACACTTTTGTTCAAGAGATGGGCATGAGTACTGTTAAATGGAGCACGAAAGAGACACAGAAAGGATCTCTCGATATAAAAATTGTTCTTCAAACACAGCATTTCCTATAATTGTTTTATTATTACTTATATACCTTTTTTTCAATAACAATTCATCATTAGAAGTTCTTGGTTTATTTTGAGCTTGTTTAGTTGGTTATAGTCAAGTCACCTGGATGAAAACTGATAATTAATAGCAAAACGTTTGGACATTTTAAAGAATATGCATGAATGGAATAGGATCACAGTACAAACAAGACCAATACAATGTCTAGATTGACTAGTGCCGTGATGGCGAATCTATGGCACGTGTGCCACAGGTGGCACGCGTGCCACAGGTGGCACGCGGAGCCATATTAGTGGGCATGCCAGCTCAGCTCTGGGGTGCATGCGCATGCTGGCCAGCTGATTTTCGGGCCTTCTGGGCCCACCAGAAGTAGGGAAACAGGCTGTTTCCTGCCTCTGGAGGGCCTGGAGGGGATGGGGAAGGCCCGGGTTTTTTTTTCTTACCTGGCTCCAGATCCTCTCTGTTTATCTGGGAACGGCGAAAACAGCCTTTCCCACTTCTTTGGAGGCCCTATGGAGGCTCAAAGGGCCCATTTCCCCACTCCCGGTGGGACAGGAAGTGACGTTTTTTCCTGTACCCAGCCTCCAGAGACTCCTAGAGAGGCTCCTACAGACTCCTAGAGAGGCTCCTACAGACTCATCTTTATTCAACAATACTTATTCCTATGTAAAAAATATGATAGAACAAAATTACAACCTGTCTAGTCTAATCTTATTCACACAGTCAGGAACTAATATAGATTCTACAATCCTACAGATGAAACCAACACTTTTGTTCAAGAGATGGGCATGAGTACTGTTAAATGGAGCACGAAAGAGACACAGAAAGGATCTCTCAATATAAAAATTGTTCTTCAAACACAGCAGACTTGTTTTGTGAAGCCATTAATATGGAAGATAGCTGTGGGGCTAGTAGATGTTGGGTGGTGGTAATAGATACACTTTTAATTATTTTATGTATATGTTTTTATTGATTTTATATGAAGATATTGTAAACTCCTGCCAGTCCTTATTATAATAAAAGGGAATAATGCAGCTGTCCTTCCCTCCACATCTACAGCATTCAATAAATATCTGAAGGAAGCTTGACATTGACCAATGAATTTGTTTAGAAGAATATTTATATATCGGCTCCTGGCTTTTTTTTCAATACAGCTTTTATTGAAACATTTAAACAAGGTAAAAACCAACACAAAATAATAACAAATAGGGAAAAGAAAAAGAAATCAAAGAAAAAGACAAAAGTGCAAAAAAGGAGAAATGTTGAAGAAAAATTGAAAAGAAAGAGAAAATATGCAGGCTCTTGTAATATGTTCTTTATAGTTTTGGTTTGGGCTTGTGTACATACAGAAGGTATCACAACAGAATGAAATGAGTTTGTGTCACTGCATCAGCTTTTGTTGTCAGTTGTCAGTGATAGGCTTGAAAGAGAAGTTCCAAGATTATGCCATTTGATGGTAAAAGGAAGGCTGACAAATCCACTGATAAAACAAAATAAATCCATAAAAGCTATTCTGAGATCACAGTGCAAACATTTCCCTTATGTAATATGTCGTAAGGTCTTATCTGACTATTTGGCAGTAATACAGCTTGGTTAGGCCTTAGTTTCATAGCAGTAAATTCCTGCTTTATTTCCTCAAAAGGAGGAGAACTGGATATTTAACAATGGATGAGTCCCTTCCCCCTGTGCATTTAGCACAGGTTGAGTCTTTAATTGTAAGAATGTCTTTAGAATCCATTTTAAAAGAAAGGTCTTTATTATACCTGCTCAGTCAATACTATGTCTTGGAGCCCTACAGCCAACTTCTGACCAGGAAGGCAAAGTATGTAGAACAAGAATATTGTGTTTTCTTAGACTTTTGCCAGCCTATTCTGGATCTCCCTGGTCAGGGCAGGATGTCTTTAGTCCAGGGGTCCCCAAACTTGGCAGCTTTAAGACTTGTGGACTTCAACTCCCAGAATTCTCCAGCCAGCTATGCTGAATTCTAGGAGTTGAAGTCCACAAGTCTTAAAGCTGCCAAGTTTGAAGACCTCTTCTTTAGTCATTCTGGGTCTTCCAGCAAACAGATCATGTTATTGCTAAATTCAAACATAAAAAGGTACCAGACCAATCTTGGCCACTTGGATTATAGCAAGTTCTTTTAGCCTAAAAAGCTACTCAGATATATTTCCCTATTTCCAAGTCAGCAATTAGTATGAGAAGCTGAATTTAATTGTTCTACATAGGCTTACGAAATCTATAAATGAATGATGTAACATAGATCTGCAGATCTGAGAGCCTGTGCATATGCCTTTTACTTGGTCTCTTTGCCAGTGTGGATGGAAAAAGGGACTTTTGAAAAAGCTGAGGAAAGGTAAAATAGTTAAAGAAATTATATCTTGTTACAAGACAGCAACTGTAATAGTTTATGCTTGAATATGTTATTGTGATAGCATATACTACTTTGTCTCTATTTTGGAAACACAACCATTCTATCATTTAGTACACATTGCTAACAGTTATTCTTATCACATAAATCAATAAACACTAGGAATAAATAGCACGCTTTACTTGCCCATCCCAGGCCACCCATTGATTTCTCAATGCAGGAAATGTTGACATCATTGTCATCTTCCTACTGTTCCTACTCCATTGCAAGTGCTCCCAACAACTCCCAACAACCATCCCATTGCAACTGCTCCCAACAACTGTGATTTCCAGTTTCAGACAAAAACTACTATTTTCTGTTTTGACATTTTCAGACCTGTCTAGTGCTTAGTTCCACTCAAGTGGCAGCTGTAGCTCTTATTGGCCTGGCGTGTTTCATCCCCTTTAGAAAGTAGTCATTGTTCTGTGAAGCCATTTCATCCTGAGCTACTGGATTGCTATATTCTTTGTTTTAAATGTCAGTGGCTAACTAGGAAAGTAAAACAAAAACACCTTGATTTGATACAACGATGGGCCATCAAATCATTTTCTCATCTTACTCTTTCCAGTTGACTCCTTTCAACTGTTACATCTCCCAGTAGGCACCTTTTTGGTTTATCCCAAGCTGGATGAAATATGTTATGCTTATTTCCACAATCTGTGCCCACAGAATTTCAAAGCTTTCCTTTCCTTCAAAAAAAAAGGCTTAAATTGCTAGTTTTTTCCATGAAACTGAATCAACAGTTCTTCCTTGCTACAAAATTTATTATTGTAGCATCAGGGCAAGTGAATGTTGACATATGGTGTCACCATGCATTACTCCCTGCATTTTCTCAGCAAGATTTTTCAGAAGTGGTTTGACATTGATTGCTTTCTAGGGCTGAGAAAAAGAGACTGGCTCAAAGTCACCTATCTGGCTTTGTGCCTAAAGTAGAACTATAACTCATAGTCTCCCTGTTTCTAATCTGGTTCCTTACCATTTGCAGTGTATTCTACTCTACTCTACTCTACTCTACACTACACTACACTACACTACACTACACTACACTACACTACACTACACTACACTACACTACACTATACTATACTATAAATGGTATATTCAACTTAGCTTCCAAGATTGATTTTAAAAAAAAAATGCTGCAATGTAGTATTTCTATGCTAGAATATCATATGCCATTCCTGAGTGGCAAAAGCATCTTTGATTTAAATGACTGAACAATAAGGAAGTCATGAGAATCAAAATATTTCTGTGTATGGGCACAGAAATATTTCAGGAGTGGCATAATTAGCCTGACAGATGAAAGCAAATCTTTAGTGTTTCTGGACTGAATGATGAAAAATATGAAAAATTATTTTAAAAACTGCATCACTTATTCCAAATATTCCACTTAGCCTGTAAAGATTATGTCCAAGTGGGATATTGTATTTCTTTTATTTATAGCACAATAAAATGACATACACAGAAGTAAAAGAACAGACGTAAAAGATCAAGCCCATTCAAAAATTCCTTACAAATGATAGATCAAAAGGTCAATTTTCCTCTCTCCCTCTCTTTTTATCAACCAAAACATGTTTGGCAGAATTTCTGTTTGCAGCTTCTAGTGACATATGTGAATCTGGTTTAAATTTTTTTTAAAAAATCCTTTTTAGACATTCAAAAATAGATTAAAGGAGCCTGAACATTAAATCCTGAAGTGAGGTATGAGAGCAATTCAGGATTGTCAGACAAAAGAAAAACTTGACCTATTTTGTGTTACCCTAGAGATCAGGATTCAGTTTAATGGATTTAAGTTACAGAAAAGCAAATTCTGACTAAAAGTTAAGGGAAACACTATAATAAGGAAAGTTGCTAGTAAAATCAAGTACCAAAGGAAGTGATAGGTTCCCTGTTATTGATATATTCAGATAGAGAATGGAACTTTTGTCAGATATGCTTCAGTTTGGACTCCTTTCCTAAAGTGGAATGTTATTGGAATTCCAAGGTTTGAAAGTAGGTTCTACTTACCTTTACTACTGGTTTGCATGCACAGATCACTTCTGATGATGTCAGGGTAAGTGGGCGGAGCCTCCCACTGGTTTTACTACCAGTTCTATAGAACCAGTCCGAACTGGGGGCAACCCACCACTGGAAATCTTCAGAGATCTTTGGAAACCTATAAGCAATGAGTCCAACCTCACATGAGAAGGGAGTGGGCCACAGCAGAAAAGGCCTGTAACCTGCCAAATGTAGCTCCCTAGATGATGGAACTCATAACATTCAGTCTCTCCTAGATCTGGTTTGACTTGCAGATGATAATCAATTTCAAGTGCAACAACAGAAATGGGAGCCTTCTGCATATTGAATAAGTAGCCACCATTTAATTATGCTCCTCAAATGTATTGTTTATAGCCAGGGAACAGAACAGGACATCAATACCTGTGGATGGTTCCAACATACTGTATTTATGTTAAATGGGGTGCACCCTGAGGCTCCAGTTGGTCCAGATGCAGCCGCGCGGGAGATTATGGGAGCGATGGGGCGTTCCCATGTGATACCTCTCCTGCGCGAGCTGCACTGGCTTCCAGTGGTCTTCCAGATGTGCTTCAAGGTGTTGGTGTCCACCTTTAAAGCGCTCCATGGCTTAGGGCCGGGGTATCTACGAGACCACCTTCTGCCACCAATAGCCTCCCACCGGCCAGTTTGCTCGCACAGAGAGGGCCTCCTCAGGGTGCCATCGGCCAGACAATGTCGGCTGGCGACATTGACATCACAGAGAAGGGAGATCCTTCCCTGTGGCGGCACCTGCCCTCTGGAACGACCTACCCCCAGAGATACGCACGATACCAGACCTCCGGACTTTTCGTCGGGCCCTGAAAACTCATCTATTTCATCTAGCCGGGCTGGCTTGATCCCATCCTTTCAGTTTTAATTTGAAATTGGTTTTAACTGGGTTGTTTTAAATTGAGGGCCGAAATTATTTAATGTCTTTTAAACTGTTTTTTAAATTTTATATGTTATGTTTTTTCTCGGCTGTTCACCGCCCTGAGTCCTGTTGGAGAAGGGCGGTATAAAAATCAAATAAAATAAATAATAAAAATAAATAAAATAAATAAATAGTCTAACTTCTGTTATATAATTTGTTGGCCTCAGTATTACATCTGTTAAATGCATTCACATTGATCTTGTGAGGTCAAGCATCTATGTCTTGTTCTTTCAATTTACATAATTCCCAAGGCAGCTAGCAACAATAAAGACAATGGATATATAATAAAGCACTGTTTAAAAAGAAGTAATATTTTTAGTCAATAATCAGTCAGATAAAAAGAGAGCATATGATTCCAGGCAAAGATATCATGTTAGATCTTTCTATAACATTTTAATCAGTGGTGGGATTCAGCCAGTTCTCACCTATTCGGGAGAACCAGTTGTTAACTTTCTAAAAGAAAGTTAATGATTGTTAGAAGAAATCTTATTTTGTTTTTTTTTTTTTCATTTTACAGGGCTAATCCTGTAAGGAAGGCAGGAAGGAAACGTTCTGGTGTTGTTTCTAGCCTAATCTTTATTGCCCAGTTTACAGAAACTGCCTCTATGGTTAACCCTTATTACATTGTAACAGCTAAGGCGAAGCGCTCATCAATGTGAGTGACGTTGAGATGGCCATGCCCACATGGTCACATGACCACGAAGCCATGTTACCCAGCTGGTCATTAGGGCAGAGAACCAGTTGTTAAATTATTTGAATCCCAACACTGATTTTAATCCTAGATATAAATAATTTAGAAAAAAAATTCAGGGCAGCTTGATTATTCAAAGGGCTTAAGAGGGAAAAGTCAGTCCAAAAAAAGTCAAGAATGCTACAGATAGATATTTGTTTAGAACTTTTTAGCCCAAGCCATCACTTTGAATTGTGTTCAGAAACAAACTGCAGTTGAGAGCCAGTTTGTAATCTATATAATTAAAAATGTAAATGTTCGTTTGTTCAAAATCTTAAATCTCCAAAAGTTCTTCACCGATTGCTTTGAAATTTTGACACAACGTTGCATTTGAATACGCATCTGTTTTTATGTACCTATATTATATAGATGTCACACCTGTGACAGGTAAAATCATGCTTTTTTGAAAAACAGTGCCATCTGTTGGACGTAAAATCAACACACGCTATACTAAATATTTTACGATTCCATTTCAATGTTTCCGATTTACGATCCATTTACCATTTCCAAATTTCCAATTTTACAACTCCATTTCAATGTTTCCGATTGCATTGTTAAATTGAATTTCCATAGATTTCGATTTATTTTCATTTTGATTTAATTATTTCGTGCGACATTACATTGGAATTGTGTTGTGCCATATCCCTCTGTAGGTCAGGTCACACCTACTTTGCATCCGTCCCACCAGTCTTTTCACTCGGTCGATTGGATTCAGACCTCAGTTGCCTTTCTCTACGTTTCTTTTTGGACTTTAATGTCGCAGCATCACAATGGCAGGCACGAGCCGGGTCTTTTCCCCTCAGCGCCGCCGCCGCCAAACCCACAAGCAAAATGGCAGGAAATGTCAACCGCAGTGAAGTGTCCTCCCAACTAACGGAGTATGCCGTACCTTTGGCAGGGACCCCGCCTGTGGTGCGGAGAGCTGCGAAGGTGAAGGCGGTTATACCGGCAAGCCGGGAAACCAGCTCTTACACCCGCAGCAAAGTATCCTCAGAGGCGTCTGAAGACAAACCTCCGGATGGCTGCTAGATTCAAAATATTTGTTGGCGGCCACCATCCCAGAGCCCTAGGAATGCAAACTCACCGATGCCAGCCCGGCCAGAGGCCTCCGCCAATCCCACGATGCACAGCTCTCCCAATACAAGCACCAAATAGGTAAAAGTCCAAGAAAGCAATTGATTAAGTGACGTTAAAGTCCAAAAAGAAATGTAGAGAAAGGCAACTCAGGTCTGAATCCAATCAACTGAGTGAAAAGACTGGTGGGACGGAGGCAAAGTAGGCGTGACCTGAGCTACAGAGGGAAATTATTGGCACTCGGTCAAAGAATATTGTATACCCACAAGACTGAGCCACAGCAACGCGTAGCCAGGTACAGCTAGTTTATGAAATATGGAAGGTCACGTGTCTTATATCATGAACAGTATGTTTGCACCATTCTGAATTGGAGAAAGTTTCTGAATGCATTTCAAAGGCATCCCTATGTAGAATTGGATTATGATCATTAAAATAAGAAGTGTCTGTGTGGAAAAGCAGGCTGCAGAGAAAATTGCTGGCACCTGTGCTGTCTTCCTTCAATCCTCTCTTAACCCTCTCACCAGCATAGCAGAGTTCGTTATAAAAGCTGCAAGGAGGGGGGGAGGGAGTAAGTATGGGAGGAGATGGAATTTGTACAGCCAGCAACAGAGAACAGCTACCGTAAGTAAAAGATGGTAGTTTCCCTCACAGAGACTGAATGATCCATAGAAAAAAGAACCACAAAGCTAAGCCCAATGTAGAAGGTGCAAGTGCTTTGCATGCAGCCTATTAATAAAGAAGGAAAAAAGTAAAAGAAATCACAGAGAGAAAATTAAAGACAGACCAGTGTCTCTCAGAGGAGAACTTTACTCTGTGGAGCAATAATAACAGTATAAAAGTAATACTATAGAATAGTAGAGCATAGTGTAAAGAAAATTGTAGTTATGTAGAAGCAATAGTAATAAAGTACAGATAGTCCTTGGTATATGACCACAACAGAGCCCAAAATTTCTTTTGCTGAGCAAAGCGATTATTAAATGAGTTGTACCTAATTTTATGATTTTTTTTGCCATAGTTGTTAAGTGAATCATGTGATCAGTAAGTAAATCTAGCTTCCCCCATTGACTTTGCTTGTTGGAAGCCATCTGAGAAGATTACAAATGTTGATCACATGACCCTAGGACAGTGTGACTGTCATAAATACATTCCAGTTGTCAAGCACCAGAATTGTGATTGCCATGACCATGGGGAGGTGCTGCAATGGTCATAAGTATGAAAATAGGTCATAAGTCTCTTTTTTCAGTGCTGTTGTAACTTCAGTCATTAAATGAATGTTGTAAGTTGAGGACTATGGTATAGGATGAGATAAAAGCAATAGAAAATACTCAAGTATGTTTATACAATTCATTTTTGTATCTTGGTTTTTTCCACCTCAACCCTTATAGGGAGGTATAAAAATTCAGCTGTCCAGAATCCAGTGCTTTTATTTATTATTTATTATTTATTTTATTATACTTATATGCCGCCCTTCTCCCGAGGGACTCAGGGCGGCTTACAGAAGTTAAGACAATGAAAGTAATAAAAATAACTACATAAGCAATCAATTTAAAATCCATCCAATTAAAACCACCCACCAGATCAGCAAATTTGTTGGAAAAGCCATGTCTTCAGCTCTCGATGGAAAGAGCGGAGGTCGGAAGAACCCTTTTGTGGGTCTTTTGAGTCTGCGTCAGTCAAATTGGGTACAGTTTGAAAAAAGAACCTGTGACAGTAACCCTGGCCAGATTTATTAGGTAACAATAATTTAATTTAATCACCTAGTAGATAATTAAATAACCTTATGTGTTGCTAAAATCTGGATAGTCAGACTTAAGACAAGATCTAGCAATAAATCAAGACAAGAAGACAACTAGAATATATCTTCCCACTCTAATCTTTCGTAGTACTGACTTGGCAATACTTTTGTTTTGTCTGGATTAAGCTTAGTCTCTTCACTTTCCAAAAACAAGTGCTGGTCCAGAAATTTAAAATTTCTTTAACCAATAAAAAAGCAAAATATAAGTGAGAAAGATTTGCATGCTACTAACACGAAATACCATAGCTCCGGACTATTCAAGCAGTTTTATGAAAATACTCAAAAATCTGAAGAAAAAATAAACTCCTATGTGATATCAATGGTTGAAGCATTGAATGTTACCTTTCCATCACCACCACCTGAAGATGTCCTACCTTCCTACCAGGAAGGCTCAAAGCATCAAATTTATTGTGTCGAAACCCACAATCCAGGATATAATTGATAATGATATAAAATTGATGAAATGTCCAATAGAACCAATAGAAATATATTTTCTGGGCCTTTTGATTTATCATGCAGATGACCGCCAAGGCATATCATAACCATTTGGACAGAGCTGGATTGAGATGGATTTATAGATATTCTTCATGCAACAAGATAATTCAAGGATTTAAATTTGTATTTCCTTATTCATGATGGTTTGATTGATGGTCATGATGTTTTGATTGAGGCAAATTAAAATGTTTCAAAGGCATGGTAAGATTTCTTATTCCTTTTGCATTCTCCAGGAGAACATAATCAAATATGTGTTTTACCACTCTACTGGTTTCTTACATTTTTTTTGTTTGCTGACATTCAAATAATACATTGAAATCCGAAGTATGGAGCCTTAAATTCATCAGCATATAAATGAAACATCTAAAATGTACTTACTGAATTGCTTTTCAAAAAATGCATTATGTCTACTGTTTTTCTGTATTGAAAACAAAACTACTTCCACAATATGGAAATGACTCAACCAATTCATTTCTTTATATGTTCATTAAGTTGAAATAGGCACTCAGTGGGTTTTTTCCATAATATAGCATTTCCTATGTAGCTTTTTGCAGATATTGGCTCTTATTTTGTTTTATCAATTGAGAAAAGTTTTGGGTTCTGGTCAACTTTCTTCAGTATAACATCCACTAGTTGTGCTGAACTAGAAATCACATAATTCTAAGACTCATGTTGGCTATAAATGTTGACAGTTGACATCTCGACAGCTCACATGTTTTGACACCTTGGCTATAAATTTCAACAACACTTCTGAAAAGCATCAAGCTAGAAAAGGTATCATAACTGTGCAATGGATTACCATCCTATATAGGTTGTCCTACATAGTGTTCCAAAAATAGCAAAAAGAATCCTTTATGATTTCTTTCCTTCTTTTATGCAGTTTTTTCCCCCAAAGATTAGGAGAGGCACTGAAATACAAGAGGAACTATAGCTATTCAGTAACCATTTAAGAAAAACTCCAGACTTGTAAGCATCATAACTATAAGATTCCATACTTGTAAAAGGTCTCTATATCTTAAAATGTGAGTTAAAAATAAGAACCTATTAATTTGAAGAATTCATTTCATTAATCAAGAATCTGTTTCATTAATCAAAATAATAAAACTCCAGTTTTGGACCAAAAAAAAGAGATCCAAAAGAATTATTTAATTCCTTCTTTTCCTTCAGTGTCTTACCATAGTTAATCCAACAGTGCAATCAAAGCAATCTCAGTTCTATAAATGAGCTGAAATAATATTTAATCTGCTCCAATATTTTAAATTGGTAAATGAATGTTTGTTAAATCTCTTCCTGAAAATACATTTAAATATTGTTAATGATGATATAAAAATAGTATTCATAGTCTTGAGTTTCAGAAGTGACTAGTCATCTATGACTCCTAATCAATAATTGAGAATTCTGTAGTCTAATACTAAATAGATCATTGTTGGTGAAAATTAAAGAATCAAATTCAGCAGCTGGATAAATGTTTGAAAAGACCCCTGTTCCCCTTCCTCTCAAATGTCATGTAATTAGGAAAGAACACTGACCTCTCTCAGGGTTCCAACATTTCAGAAACATTTTTTCTTTCTTTTGTGACATTTCTGTAAGGAACAGAAGTCAACACAATTAAATGCCATTAAAAAGTCAGTCTTTGGATTTCTCAGCAGGATAAAATCAGGAGACTGGAATGTAATTCAAGGTCTTGATCTTATGGACAGTATGTTCCTTTAGTACTTTCTGAACCTCATCTGGTTTTGATCCCATAAAGCTCAGATTATTTCAAGGAGTTCATGAACCTGTTATGGAAACTAGACTTTTAGCAACAGATTTTAGCAATTTGTCTCCAACTATAAATTCCCTTGCAGCCCCAAATGCTTTACAGACACTTAATACTGTATAGAAGTACTGCCACTGGAGACAGAGCTGAATTGGTTTTCAGGTCTTCAAATTTTGATAATTAATTTAGCAAAAAGGTGACTGAACATGAATGTGAAAACAGCAAGTTTCATTTTGGACACCATATGAAATTGCACTGAAAACAAAATTGCCAATTTTTAAATGGCTTTTTTGCAATCAAACCTGGAATATAGTCACAAATTCTCAATTCATCATGTAGATTTGGGGGAAAAATAGTAAAGATGGCAACCAGAATGATCAAATGATTAGATCAGGGTTTTTTTCAATAAAAATGTTATATTTTCCAATTTAGGGGAAAAAATATGGGTTATTAATAGAAAGCTTCATATTTTTTCCCACTCAAATAATAGCAAATCATCCAGTTAAGACAAAGATTGATGATTCAGGAAAGAATTACTTTTTACATTTGGGATAATTCACTATCACAAAAGATAGGATACCCAACATCATACACAATCTTATCTGAGTAACCCAATTTATCAATGGTTATGAGTCTCAGTACTTATTAATCATGATGGCAATAATATCAATTGTTGAGGAACATGAATAGGAGGATAGTGATGTTGCTTTAATCATCAGGAAATTAATCTTGCTTCTGTCTCTAAATCTGCCTGTCTGTCTTAAAATTGATACTGAAAAAAATACATTAAAGGGAAAATGTTTAACAAGCATATAGACCTACATAGATATACAAGTGGATAAAGAGGAATTGTGTTTCATCAAAATTTCAAGGCAAGATTAATTTGACATGGACAAATATGTCAGAAATGATTAGATTTAACCCTAAGTTAACCCAGTTTTGCATAGGATCAGACCCCCAGTCATATTATGGAAATTGTTGACTCTTGGATTAATTATCAAGCTGAAGTTCTAAAAAGGATCCATGATAATAAGATCTCTTTAGTTGTTTAGTCTTTTCTCTCTTATTTTTGCAATTGTTTTGGTTTTTTTGTTCTGTGCCCAAGAGTGTGGAGTAGTTAAAAAAAAAATAAGCAGAAAAAGAGAGGGAATAGGTAAGAGCCCTTCCCCCTAGTTGGCAATGATGCCAATCCTGTTTTGCCACTAATTTTGTTTTTTCACTCCAACTGGCAAGAAAAAAGAAGTGAGGCATGAAGTGACAGATTCCTTTGTGACACCTGTACTAAAAATGGCTACCATAACACTTGTAAATGCCATCCTGAATCATGTGCTGCTGCTACTACATGATGGTAAGTTAATGGACTGAGGAAGGTGATGAGTGGGTCTTTCATGTCATGAGAACAGGTCCGTAGTGTTTCCTCTGAAGTTTTCCTAACATTGTTTGGCTGAGCAGTTCATTAGAAATAGTCATGGATGCTGACAGACTGACTCATATCACAAGCTTTATTCACGAAAACATTGTGTGAGCTATTTTAATGTTTGGCAAAAGAATCTAGTAAAATGTTATGCCTGAAATCCAGTCATGGGCTTTGCAACTGCCAGGTCATGTCCAGGTCTCTTTGAACAGGTTGCCCTTCTTTAAAGTTTGAATGCCTTTTTTTGAGTTGCCAATTGTTATTTTGCTCAAAACTGCAAGTTATTACAAACTAAACATATGACCTTAATAACAGTGATTTTGGGGCAAGTAACAATGACAGAGCTTCTATGAATTTAAAAATATTCAATGCTTAAAACAGACAAGCAACTCTCACCCGTGAATGCAATTTAAGAAATGGAATTGGTTGTGTGTTTCCCAGTTGTTGTTTTTTTAAACCTAGTGGGTTGTTTTTGTCTATGCATGAATAACAAGTCACTAAAGCCCTCAAAGAGAAAGTCCCTAATGTTAATTTACAGGATATTGTATATGTTTTGTAGATGCTGAGCTGGCATTGGGTTCAAAAGTTTAAACAGATGTTAAAGTTGGCATAGGAAAGTGGGATTTTCTAAGATGCTGAGTGAGCATTGAGGTGAAAAGTTTATCCAAATTTTCCTATGAACTAGATGGGCCTGGGACCAAATATGGACTTCCAAAATGTGTGTGTATGTGGGGGGAAACCTCATCTCTTCCAGTCATTTGTTACAGTTGTCAAAGACCGAGTCTATCCCTCCAAACTGGCCAGTTTATAGGCACAAATAAAAAATAGTTGGGTTTAAAAATTATTTCTCTGTGGCAAAATGCTTTTAGTATAGAAAAATACATAACGTTTTTAAAATGCATAAAAATACAAGAGTAATGTGCAGTGAAGTAAATGGTTAGAATATAGCTTGTAACACAGCAGGCATTCAACCAATATACTTGCCCCTGATTCTTAGCTAATGATGCAAAAGACAACCCACTTTGCCTAAGAGTGATGAAGTTCCTTTTTTAAAAAAAATCTTATAAATGTTTAAAACACTTAGTCACCTTGTAATGGTCACTTAGTCACCTATTCAGCAGGATCAGCCAAATATAACATGCCAAAGGATATAGTGCAAAGTAATACATAATAGTATAATGTCTGCTGGCACAGAACTAATTCACTTCAGTCAGATATCCCACATCATAATCATTCTCTTAATATTTATTGTGTATAAGATTTAGCAAAAAGGATTGTATGCTTAAATAGAAATTACAGGATAGAAGTCGTACCCTTCAGATTAAAAGAAATGTGCTTAAGAATACCGGGAGGCTGCTCATGTAGCATCTTTTGGCAACTCCTTAAAACATTTTAAAGCATTCTTCCTGGGATTGCAAAACTGTCTTTCACAGCTACAGTGCAATCCTGAGAAAAGAGTCTTTTGGTATAGGGTATTGCCAACAGCTTCTTCATGCATGCCCAAATACTGTCTCCAAAATGCATTTTTTATAGCTTTAAATTGAATGTCTAATGTAGATAAAAGTTTGCTTATGGGTTCACTATTGACAACCATTAAACTGTGATATGACTAAATCAGCCTTTGATCTTAATCACCTTGAGTCTTCTTAATTTCTTTACATTAGCAGGCCATGAGTATTTCTGGACTTTCCATCTAATCTTACATTCTCCTTTGCCTGAGCTGCACTGTTTTTGATTACAAGATATATCCTAGGTTTTTATTAAATAATGCTGAAATATCATTATCTCAGATTGGTTCTTCTACTATAGTGAACTTTTATTAGCCTTGCATGTAAAATTATTGGTGACATAAATTTAACATTACTGACCCATCAGTAATACCAAATTGCCTGATATATATTTCACAATATCCCAATTTATCCAGCTGAAAATCTTTTAACTCATGGTCTCTGTTTTGACATCACAAAGGGTTTGTCAGATGACTGATTGGTACAGGGTTTTTAAGAAACTTGTGACATTGAAAATGGCAATTTATTGTATTTCTGACACAAATTTTGGAATTTTAACTAGATATTGGTTGAGAAATGTGACAGAGGACATGTTCCAAGAAAGATGAAAGAATATATGCTGATCTTTCTGATGCATTTTATACCTAACTGAACTGACAGTGGGGTGGGAATTTCATGCATAGATGTACAGTGATTCTACTCTTATCTACAAGGCAGGTTTTTTTAAAAAAAAAGCATTGTGGAACTGGGTTCAGTGCTGTGACTATTAAATTGGGGGGTGTTGCACAATTTTTGTTTCTGTGTACTTACCATGAGTTTGAGGATGTCTTCCTGTCATCAGAGTCAGCTGCGGCCATACAGGTTTATTTATTTATTTATTTATTTATTTATTTATTTATTTATTTATTTATTTATTTATGTAATTTATATGCCGCCCTTCTCCTGAAGGACTCAGGGCAGCTTACAAAAGAACGGAACAAAAATTACATAAACATTAAAAGTCCAATTAAAATTGATTAAAATTATTTAAAAATCACCCCTGCGGATCAGCCCATTTGATGAAAGAGCCACGTCTTCAATCCGCGGCACAAGGAGAGGAGGTCAGGGGCTGTCCTAAGGCCGGTGGGCAGCCCATTCCAGAGGGTCGGTGCTCCCACAGAGAACGCTCTCCCCCTGGGGGTCGCCAGTCAACATTGTCTGACTGACGGCACCCTGAGGAGGCCCGCTCTATGGGAGCGCACAGGACGATGGGAGGATGGCAGGAGATAATCCTGCAGGTACCCCGGGCCTAAGCCATGTAGGGCTTTATAGGTGAGCACCAGCACCTTTCATGGTTCATCTACTACATGTCATAATGAGTAAGATAAAGGATAATAAACTTTAAAATTAAACTCAGGGAGGACAGACAGTCAATAGATAGGTGAATCCATGGTTAAGGAATAGAATGAATCATGACACCGTGGTGTGGCAGTTAAGCTGGTAAACTAGAAATGATGAAATCCAGCTTCTACTCCATGGTCAGCCACAGGTGATTTTGGACCAGCATCCTTTATCATCCCATCCTCATAGGATTGTTGTTGTGGGAAAAAATAGAAGAAGAATGTGTAAGCTATTTTACAAAAGGCAGAATAAAAATCTAAACAAGGAAGGAAGAGATGGAAAGAAAAAAAGAGAGAGATTTTATTTCTATAGTATCCCATCTAAAAAAAAATGAGACTGAGTGAGATACATCATAAAAGCAAAACAACACAAAATAAATATGTATTTATTGAATTTCACCATGGATATTAATAGAACTAAGAAATAGGGCCCATAACACACTTGTGGTTCTGGGCCTGGGCACATAACCAGGTTGGAAGGCCAACATGGTCAGGGTCATTCTAATCTCTAAAGGGAGAATGTTCCAGAGGACAAGAGCTATGGCAGAGATGTCACATCATGTGGTCCTCATTCCTGACATTCCTTGGCTGACAGGACCCATAAGATGCTCAACTTTGTATTGAATGGGTAGAAACAACTGGTAGAAGATGGTCCCTTGGGTAACCCATCCCCAAGCCATGAAGACCTTTAAAGGTGAAAACTAGTACTTTGAATTACACCCAGAAGTACACTGGCAGCCAATGCAGCTCATGTAGCAATAATGTTATATAACTTTAATAACCAACACCATTTACTACTTGTGCAGCCACATTCTGTTGAAACTTCTGAATATGCTTCAGGGTAGTCCCATACACAGTGTCTTGCAATAATACAGAGAAGTTATGAGGGCATGAATGACTGTGAGCAAAGCCTCCCAATTCAGGGAAGGATGCAACTGGCACATAACTATAAGGTGTGCAAAGATCCTCCTGCCCACAGGTGACACCTGCTCTTCTAGTTGGAGCCATGAGTCCTAGGGGACCCCTAGATTGTGCATTGGGTCTGTCTGGGCCAGTGTAATATCATTCAGGACCAATCAGCAGTGAAATACCTTTGTCATCAGAAGGCTCAAATACCCGAAGATACTCAGTTTTGGTTGTCTACTTGGATCAACTTGAAAGGGTCAGTATGTACCTTGGAACTATGTTCATCTTGACATTGGAAGTCTTATGTCTTGGAATGCTTTTTATCACTTTTGTCAGCTGGTTGTCCAGTTACAGTTATACAACAATAGCTTTTCCACAGTAGTAACATTTAATAAGATCTTATTCAGATTACTGGAATTTAGTTTATGTAGGAAGGCTGATAAATTGTTGACAGAAACATCAAAACAGAACTCCCATAAAATCAGCTTTGTATTTCTTATAGCACAGTGAATGGGGATAGGGGAGGAAACCCCCTGTGTCTTTTCCTGCTATGCTATGAGTCATATTCAATTAGTGTAATTCTTAACATATTGAAAAATCAAACTTTAGTGTTATCCAGATTGACCCCGAATGTGAGTGTGAATCCTGACATGTCATACAAAGGCCTGTCTACAAAAGTATTAACAAGGTACTCCTGTTTTATACCAAAGCAGTGAATTATTGCTATAGTCTTTTGTACCAGTGGCATATCCAAATTAGGTCAAGCATGTTCTTTGCTGAGCTTTGATACATATGTGGCCAATGCAGTTATTAATATTAACAGATGAGATAAACTTGCCATGTTTGACCCCTGGATGATTTATACATTACATACTGCCAGGTAATCTGCAATATAGGATGTTAAAACTTTCATATGATGGAGGTCATGCACTCTTAGCCAATGTACATTAACATTCTGCATACATTAAGAAAATGACTATAAACTTTGAAACAAGTCCAGTTTACTTATGTAATTGTGTAGAATTAAAGTATGTGATTTTTTCAGATCATATAAAACGGATTCTTCTGTCTATTGCTGTCACCACAGCATAGGCATGTGTGTTTCCCCTTGGAGTTTTCATTAGAATATGTATGACAGTGTAGATTCCTCATATATCTGAATTCTAATTTATTTTTACTATCTAGTACTGCCCCTTTATTTTAACATTATAAATCTACAAATGCCCCTAAAATAATAGGAATCTGAAAACAGCACTTCACAAAATCACATTGACCATTTTAGATAAGGCAGAATTAATCAGAACTAAAAGATAATAGAATTGCCAATCACCAAAAGTTATTTTTACAAGAATCAGGCCACTTGTCCATCTTGATATACTATTAGGAGGCAGAACCTTTGTTCAACAGGGAGGGGAATACTATGTTATTCTCTTAATCCTTTGTTTGTGGCATCACGAGTGTAACCACAGCAACAGGGTGATGTGATACTGAAAGGAATGTAAGTCCAATGCCAGTTTCTCATCAATCCATAAGGAGCAGGAATTCCCTGTTGTTACAAAACACTCACAAATAAACACAAAAATGGAATGCCATGACAGAATCACAAAAGGAAACTTTTAAAAAGTATATATTCCTTACACATTGCAGAATCATCTGTCCATGGCAATCTCCCATCCTTGTCAGGTTATACAACTAGTTCTGCTCAGCTTTCGTTCAACTGAACTGCATCGTGTCTCTTCGCATCATGCATGATGAAGCATTCAGTTGGTGTCTGCATTAGTTCCACCTGTGAATATGAAATTCATGGGAGAATGAATGTACTAAAACCACAATGGCTTTCTTGAATCTTACAGGTGGTGCCCATAGACCTTGGTCTTTATTTGACTAAATTGGTCTAGAAGAAAGGAAGGATGTGACCATTTATTTTTGGAAGTCATGAATTTTGGCAATGCAGAAGCTGAAAAGCTATAAGTGATGTTCGTAAAAAAGCTTAACTCATTCATACACAATGGAGTATAAAACCAAATCTCAAAAGTTCTGTTATTGAATTCCTCCATGACTTCTAAACAATATCTCAATTGCACCTCTTTTTCCATTGGAAAAAAGATTGCCAAAACATGTTACTTAACTTTTATGAAGCTTTTAAATATACAGTATGTAGGAGGCAAATTTTGCTAGTCCCCATCCAGTTCATACCCTACTTTCCATGATTTGTGGTTCCCTTCACACCTCTATATTCAGCAAAGAGAGAAGTGCTTCTCTGAGATATTATCCAATACCCAATGAATATATGAATATTGCTGCTATCCACCTGCCACAACAGGAAACATCTGTAATTAATCCTAATCCTCCGATACTCACAAATGTCACACAATTACATCAGAACTGAAGGATCAAATATTTTGTTGTACATTTAAGTGAAAAAAAGTCTAGGCAAGAAATGAATCTGATGTAGCCAAAACCATGTTCTGTCACTTTTGATATCTCCTAAAGGATTAGATACCCACTGGAAACCATCTGGATAGAGATAATCCATAGAAGAACCAGGCTGTAATCCTGGGAAGATTACAGAGAATTCAAAGTAGTTCAGTATCTTGATTGCTCTACATTTGTCAGTCCATTTGGCTCAAATATTTGGTTAAAGATACTGATGCAAGCCTACATTCATTTTGTGAAGGATGTAGTATTTATTTATTATTTATTTATTTATTATTTAAATTTTTATACCGCCCTTTTCCCGAGGGACTCAGGGCGGTGCACAGCCACAATAAAACACATATAGCCATAAAATTTAAAAACAGTTTAAAACATGTTAAATAATTTGGCCCTTATATTAAAAAAACAAAAACACCCATTAAAATTCATTATTTAAGCCAGCTCAGCCTGTTGAAACAGTAAAGTCCTAAGGGCACGGCGAAAGGTACGTAGGTCAGGGATCATACATATCTCCGGGGGCAATTCATTCCAGAGAGCAGGTGCCCCCACAGAGAAGGCTCTCCCCCTGGGGGTCGCCAGTCAATGTTTGACCGATGGCACCCTGAGGAGTCCCTCTCTGTGGGAGTGTATTGGCCGGTGGGAGGCCATCGGTGGCAGAAGGCAATCTCGTAAGTACCCAGGTCCTAAATCGAAGGAGTGAATGATCTGACCATGACAAGGGCTTGATGGCTATATCCCCTATTTCTAATTTTAAAAAGCAGTCTTGTGTATGGGAAGGAGAAATTCATATGTAAACGACATCTGCAACTTTTGTTCTGTAAAATGAGGCACATCAAAAAGCAGGGGTGAAATCCAGCAAGTTCTGACAGATTCTGGAAAACCGGTAGCAGAAATTTTGAGTAGTTCAGAGAACTGACAAATACCACCTCTGGCTGGCCCCAGAGTGGGGTGGGAATGGAGATTTTACAATATCCTTCCCCCAGGAGTAGGGAAGGAATGGGGATTTTGCAGCATCCTTCCCCTGGAGTGGGGTGGCAAAGGAGATTTTGCAGTATCCTTCCCCTGCCACACCCACCAAGTCATGCCCATAGAACCGGTAGCAAAAAAAAAAATGGATTTCACCACTGAGCATGATATATGTAAATATTTTTCCATTTCCTGCTAAGTAGTTACTATGCTTTGAATCCCAAATTTTATTTCATTAAGACAAAACTCTTTGATACATACTCCTTCTATCAGGTAGCTTGTCTTTACAATCTATTTTCTACTATTATTAAGAGCACTGTGCAGATTTGAATTATGTATATTATATTTTATTGCACTTTGAGGTTAATAAATGAGATATTCTTATTCACCCTCCAACTTATTCTATGCTTAATAAATCACCACTTGCATCATGCTGTTCATCCTAATTCTAATTAATGAGTTAAACCTAGGAGTCTGCAAATGCTTCTTCCCATATTAACATATCAATATCACCAATGGTAATATTTGATATCCTTGTACAGAAAATTGTAGTACATCATATAGATGGTAGAAGAAAATATCTTCATTTATTTAAATAATTTATACAGGTGCTGTATAGAGCGGTGTGGTGGCTTAGACATAAAGACGCTTGCCTCCCAATCGGAAGGTTGAGAGTTCAATACTAGGCAGTGACAGATGTTTCTCTATCAGGGTACAAAGAGAAAATATCTGCCGCAAACGCCATGTAGATGTCAGGAAGGATATCCAGCCATTAAATTCTCAGCTCCATTCAGTCACCCCAAGTCCACTCTGATAAAAGAGATTACAAGGTTATAAAAAGAAAAGAAAAAAAGGGTGCTGAATAGAAATTAAAACAACGACTGCAATTTATTCACAAATTATCTTCAAATGTGCAGCATTTTTGTTTTCAGCTCTCTGTATTTCATCAAGGAAACATATTTCCAGTTCTTAGTAGGTAATATATCTTAGTAGGTACATTGTTTGCAACAAATATGAAATCAAAAATAGCACTTTCATGATTGCTAATAGAAATTTCCAATAACCTTCTGCATTTATAATCTAAAGTATGTGCCTTGAGGCTTGAATGGTTATACAGACTAACAATATATATCATTATAATACTAAAATGGTCCTTAATTTTACAAAAGAAATGCATAGTTTCAGTTATAAAGAATTATCTCATATTAGCATAACCATCACAAATATACTTATCAGGGTCAAGGTACAGTACATAATTTCTGGAGTTGTGGGGGAAAAAAACCCTTCAGACATTCTGAGAAATTTTAATTTATTTTACTTGGATGCTTTCTTTCCAGATCCTATTTCCAAGGATCTGGAAACTGTATACTTCACAGAAAATATATCTGAATTGCACATTGCAGGCCTCAGATTCAATCGGCTTTCTGAATTTTACAGCTTACTAAAATGCTGGAGGAAAAAAAAGACATGTATAAAATATAGAAGGAGAGAATATAAGCAAAAGATACAAGGGAGCCATAGGAAACTGTAAGGACCATTATCATAAAAGCTACACTTCAGAATGAATTGAGGCTTCCAAGAAACACCCCCAACACACGCAACAAAAAATGCATGTTAAAAACAAAAGAAAACACAAAGAGGATATAGATCTGCTGCAAGAAGGCAAAATGATAGGAGGTGACAATAGTTATGTATTGTGACAAGATGTGTATTGTCATGTCACGTCATCAATACAAAAAATACAATACACATCATCAATATGACTACCAAGAGCCTTGGTACTACAGTGGTCTAAGGCACCCTGTTATTAAGCTGGTTATTAAGACCAGCTGCCTGCAATTACTGCAGGTTCGAATCTCGCCAAGGCTCAAGGTTGACTCAGCCTTCCATCCTTTCTAAGGTAGGTAAATTGAGGACCCAGTTTGTGGGGGCAATAAGCTGACTTTGTATAAATATACGAAAGTATGAAGGCTATTGCTTAACGCATTGTAAGCCGCCCTGAGTCTCCGGAGAAGGGCGGCATATAAATCAAAAAATTTTTTTAAAAAATACATCAATAAAAATTAAAATACATAGCAGCTGAAGAAGGTAGCTGAGGAAATGAATTCTTAGTGGCCATGGTTGTGCCACTAAGAATGGAAAGAGGAGCTACACTTCTGAACAGGGAAGGAGAGGCCAAAAGAACACCTAGTTCATTTAATGAATTCAAGTTAATTTACATGAATTGTATCCTAGATACTATAGCAGAAGTGATTGCAGAACCACTAAAGGTAGTATTTGAGAACTCCTGGAAAAATGGCATATCCCAAAAGAGGGGACAAAAGGGAGGAGGAGGAGGAGGAGGAGGAGGAGGAGGAGGAGGAGGAGGAGGAGGAGGAGGAGGAGGAGGAGAAGGAGAAGGAGAAGAAGAAGAAGAAGAAGAAGAAGAAGAAGAAGAAGAAGAAGAAGAAGAAGAAGAAGAAGAAGAAGAAGAAGAAGAAGAAGAAGAAGAAGAAGTTACTGTCCATCAAATGGACATTTACATTGGCCAAAGTCCATTATTAAACAGATGTCTATGAGTATTTAGATAGGTATGCAAGCACCAGTGTTAGTTTGTCATAAACAACTCATGCCAGACTAACCTGATCTTTTTTGGACAGAAGTATTAGTTTATGGGTTTAGGGAAATGCCATGGACATAGTGTACTTTGACTTCAGCAAAGCATTTTACAAAGTCTCTTGTGATCTCTTCATTAACAACACGGTAAAATATGCTAGATGTTACAACTATTACATGGATTAATAATTGGCTGCATTTAAAGCATGCTCGTAAATAGCTCCCCATCAGATTGGAGAGTAGCACATTAGGTGGAATGCCTCAAGGCTTTGTATAGGACCTTATATTGTTCATCATTTTTATTAGCAACCAGGATAAAGGTGTGCAGGTATGATTATCAAATTTGCAGATGTCAGAAAGCCAGGAAGAGTGGCTAATATTTTTTAGGGAAAAAAGATTTAAAAATATCTTCAGTCTTGAAAATAATTTATGATTAACAGAATGAAATTTAACAGGAAGAAATGTAACGTCTTACATCTTCAGAGAAAAAATAATAATTAGAACTTGGATTGTGCAGAGTCACCAGCATTGAGTTCCTGATTATCAGAGATCAGATGACATGGATGGGACATGTCAAAAAGAATGGATGACTACCATATTCTTCACCAATTGCTCTACAGGCACCTATAGACTTTCCTGTAATCTGGGAAGAGACCTTGAGGTCAACCATGCAAGGACTACAAAGATGCTGTGAAAGAAATCTCACACCACTGTGACATCTACCCAAGGGAACTAGAAGATGTAGCAGCTGACTGAACCTGCTAGCAAGCCCTGTGCTATGAAGTGTCCACTGGCATTGCCAAAAAACTATAGAAAATCATGAGTGCATCATAGAATAATAGCAATAGCAATTAGACTTATATACCACTTCACAGTGCTTTACAGCCCTCTCTAAGTGGTTTACAGAGTCAGCATATTGCCCCCAACAATTTGGGTCCTCATTTTACCGACCTCGGAAGGATAGAAGGCCGAATCAACCTTGAGCCTGGTGAGATTCGAACTGCCAAATTGCAAGCAGCCAGCAGTCAGCAGAAGTAGCCTGCAGTACTGCATTCTAATCATTGTGCCACCTCGGCTCTGAACTACCTTGGTTCTAATACATACAGTTACCATACATCATGAACTTCCACTGACACCCCCCCCCCTTGCTAGATTTTGTACAGTAGACTTCATTCTAGACTGGGACTGCAGAGCTACCTCCATGTCCACAGATGAAGTGCACAATAGGATATTTTCTTTTAATCCGTAGGACTACCATAGGTAATTGGCTGGGAACCAAAATGGCAAATTGCAAGGAATGATTGAATATTTCTGTCTAAAGAAGTGAAAATTGTCAAGTTCCTAGTAGCCACTTTGTTATATGGGAGCTGAGAATTCAGGAGAAACATGAAAATAAGATGAAGTGGGAAAGGGGTACTTAAGAAGTACATATGTTTTAAAACATGAAGAGATAGGATCAAGAATGAATGACTGTTAAATGAATGTGGCTAGAAAATAAAAGTGTGTGACCAAATACCTGAAGAGAACAAAGGAAGATTGAATCATTAGAAAATATTTGAGGAAAACGGAAGGGATGGATTTGATGAGATTCTCAAAAAAGTAGAATGAAAAGTTTAAAGAACAAAGATGTAGTGGAAGAAAAGTGATCTATGATTTCAAAACAGGGAAAGGTATGGAGAAGTGAATAGTGAAGAGTGTTGGTCTGCTTCATTGCCTTACTTTCATATCGGCGTAGTTGCGCAGTGGTTAGAATGCAGTATTGCAGGATAATTCTGCTGATTGCCGACTGCCAGCAGTTTGGCAGTTTGAATCTCACTGGCTCAATGCTGACTCAGCCTTCCATCCTTCCGAGGTCAGTAAAATGAGGAACCAGATTGTCGGGGGCAATATGCTGACTCTGTAAACTGCTTAGAGAGTATTATAAAGCACACAGTGCTATATAAGTGCTATTGCTATCTTTCCTTAATTTATTGTTTCTTACTCCTTTTCTAAGCTCTATATAACAATATAACAAGTGCTTATCTGAAAAGGCAAGAGCATGACAAGGATGTATGTACTTCAAAATGTTTATCATATACTTTTGCTCTTACAGTCAGTGTAAACAATCTACATTGGAAAAGGTTTTATTCATGTTAACCATGAATAGCCAGTTTTCAAAGAGAATGTAGAGCAACAGAAAGATAATATGAAATGGACAGCTGTTTTTATTCTTTTGTCTGTGGCCTACCGGAACGGTCCTATGTTATTTGCTATGTCATTCAAGAATTTTATATGGGAGCAGAATTGTGTTCTGAAACTGAGTTTTCAAAGAGTGCTTGAACAGATGCCGTAAATAAATAGATTACATCAAAGAAACACCAAGGAGTGTGTTCCTGAAGCTTAACTGTTTCTAGTTCCAGGAACACAGTTAATGAAATGCAGTGAGATGTGGCAAGTTATGCGCGTGTGACAGCAAGGAAACTAGGCACAGGACTGGACATGAAACACCAGCTTTCTTTTGCCAGCAATTCTACTTCATTGTACTGTACAGGAAGCTCTACTGAGCAGAGAATAAAGGAAGCATTTTGCATTCAGAATGCTTTGGTAATAAGAGCACTTTTTGGAAAGCAGACTTAGTGTCCGCCTAGATAGAGGTTGCTGGAATGCTAAACCTCAGATGGATGCAAATTAAACTTTTTTAAAAAATCTGTAAATATTTTGAAGCTGTAAATTGTATGCTTCTTTTGGGGCTTGGGTTGAATGGCAATTTAAGAATAATAGCATAAATATATTAGTGCTTTAAAAATCTGTCAAAGGCCTGTTGTTAGTTAATTTACCTAATGTATTCAATTGGATAATAGTTATTTGATTTTCTAAAACTCCAAATTTCTATGTGCCTTCAAGTCAGTGTTGACTCCTGGTGACTCCCTGGGCCAGTCCTGCAATAATATTTTCCAAAGTGATTTGCCCTTGCCTGCTTCCTAGAGCTGAGAGAGAGAGAGCAACTAGCCAAGGTCACCAACCTGTCTTCATATTTAAGGCAGAACTAGAACTCACTGTCTCCTGGTTTCTAGCCCAGTGCCTTAACCACTATACCAAACTGTCTCTCCCAAGACCTCTTAGAAGACTTTTATGAGCATTGCAAGAAAAGACCAGCTAAAAATTTATCCCCAAAATGCTTAGTTCATGAAAAATCAATCCTCCCAAACAGTGTGCAATAATATAGGATTAGAGTGGATAGAGTTTTTGAGGACATATTTTCAATCCATACAGGACTGAGAAAAACCAGCAAAATTCTCCATGGTCCTATCTGAAGTGAACAAATGTATATGCCTCTATATTCAGGATACTCTAATCCTCTGCTAAGCTACAGAAGCCATAGCAAATACATGGAAATTCTCACTACAGAAGTTGAAGTGATTAGCAGAAATCTGGGCAATGCTTGCCACTTTCTGGATCCAAGAAGAGATGAGCATTATGAGTCCCTTTCAGTTTTCAAAAACTAAAATCCCATTCAGAGAAGAATTTCTGATCAAACCCTGCCAGCACTAACAGTCACCATTCCTTTTAAGTAAAAGTTAACAAGGAGAACCAAAATATTCTTACTATAAGAACATGGAAAGAAAACCCTTCATTGTGCTTGTAGTACATCAGGAAGAAAACTATTTTCCCTTCTCTACAAAACAGCTTGAGTTCTTCCCCCATCTACCCTGAAGTTAATTTTATATAAACTTAAAAAGTCATTAGTACATATTGACCTTGAAGTAGTGCCAGCTTCAAGAATCGGTCACTTTAGTTCTGGAGCAAGCTTAGTTAGTACTGTTAGTACCTATCAGCTGCTATTGAGAGTTAACAGCTGCCTATAGCATTGAAAAGCAAAGTTTGAAGTGCCCTAAGTAGAGTGAGCCAATTTGCTTTCATATGTTGCCAATCTCATTCCATGACCATTAAACAATACCTAGGTTGCAACAAATGACAATTTATGCCCATCCTCAGATTTGGCTAACAATTGGAAGAGATTCGTAGTTCAGTGCCAGTTCTAGTTTTTAGCACCTCTCACTTAAAAAGCTCAGGTAAGAAGTAACACTTCACACTAGGGTTACCAGATATCTGAACATACAAAGAAAGACGTAGACAATTGGAAAGGGAGTGGGGAGGACTCCTTAACTGTTTAATCACATCAACTGCTGGTGTTTGTGACAATAGTTGCAGCAAAAAACTGCAAAAAAAATATTCTTAGACCTATATGTATATGAAATTACTTTTCCAGCATAAAAGAGACTTTTTTTCTATTGCATTCCCTCCCCCCCTCAAATCCTTATTTTCAAGAACACATACTAGTGATAATACAGAATCAATGATAATACACTTTTCAAATTTTACAATAGCAAAATATGATGTGTCATGTGTTCTACAGACTATAGTGATCATAGATTTGAAGATCCTGGATTGGAGTCAGTTGCAGGGATCAGGAATAGAATAGAATAGAATTCTTTATTGGCCAACAAAGGAATTTGTCTTGGTGCATATGCTCTCTGTGTACATAAAAGAAATACATTAAATCATGTAAATTTAGGTTGTCAGGTCTGTCATAAGATGAGGAAAAGAAAGCAGGCAATTTATAATGTCACAATACATGAAGCTATGAATGACTACTTTTGTGAAAACAGTTGTTAAAAAAGGCTACACCCAAAACCAGGGCAATATTTGATATTAAGGCTATGCCTGCTGGACAAAGAACATGGACAAAGAACTTACAAAATAGAAGACATGTCGTCCAGTGGTGGGATTAAAAATATTTTACTACCAGTTCTCTGGGTGTGGCTTGGTGGGTGTGGCATTGCTTGGTGGGCATGGCTTGGTGGGCATGGCAGGGGAAGGATACTGTAAAATCTCAATTCCCTCCTCACTCTAGGGGAAGGACACTGCAAAATCCCCATTTTGTCCCAATCAGCTGGGACTTGGGAGGCAGAGAATAGATGGGGATGGGGCCAGTCAGAGGTGGTATTTACTGGTTCTCCAAACTACTCAAAATTTCTGCTGCTGGTTCTCCAGAACTGGTCAGAACCTGCTGAATACCACCTTTGATGTCGTCCTTTTGCCAGACATCTGGAAACTTTAGGTTTACATAAGACACTTACCAATGAAAGCAAGGATTTCTCAGTTTGAATTAGAAGCGAGCTACACAGGCAGAGTTTTCTAATAAAGGTGAATATTTGTAGCTCAGAGTTGAGATGAGGGGTCCTTGGTGCTCTCTGAGCTTGTTTTCTTGAAGACATTTCATTACCCTAATTGAGTAACATCATCAGTGCTAGAAAGATAGAGTTATCTAACTATATCAATTAATACTTGGCTGATTTGTGGGCTTGGGTCTCCTGCAAACACAGCCAATGTGGAGACCTTTGCCTCAATCCTGGATTGTGGTTGCCAAAGGGAGTGAATACTATCAGGGTAGAGAAAAAAAATCAATTCATATGCTCAGACCATTCTGCAAGCTTAGAATGCATCTGAGAGGAATCATACACAAAGAGCATGTCCCTATAGACATGTATATGGCAAGAAGCTACCTTATTATATATTGGATGGAGTCATTAGGGGAAGAGGGAATGAGAATGGCCAAAATTCTAATACTCTCTACAAGGTGCCTACAAGTGCTGTCTGCACAAAATGTGTGGTATGCTCTTGAACTAGTTATGGAGAAGTATAAGTTCTTAAATAAAGGCCCTTAATTTACAGAACTGTATTTTATTTCCCAAAATAGCTTCAGTACTTCAGTCAAGTTCACTTCTTATCTCAAATTGAGTTTTATTATTGAAAAAAGCTTACTGGCTGAATTCAGCCCCCACCTCCTTTTTACCTAGAGAAGGTTTTTCTTCATTTTAATATCTTCTTAAATGCTCCAGGTAAGATTTTCTCTTTTCTTTATAGAACAGTATTTAATTTTAAAACCCTTCCTAAGTGCTGCAGTCAAGCACTTCCCTTAATCCAAACAATATTTTATTATCTAAACTGTTTAAGTAGTCACATTAGCAGCACTACTTATCCCTCATAAGTATTTTATTTTCAAATCTTATTCTATTATGCCAGAATAAAAATTCAAGGAAAAAATATAATTCAACTACATGTAGTTCCTTGTGTCAAGCAGCAGGATAGGGATGGAGAAAGGATTATGGAGAAGGAATCATTATAATTTTGGAAAACATGTGCTTGGACTTTTGAATAGCTTATGATGGGATTTGCAATGAAAAGGGTAGTATGTTGTTGTGAAGATCCTCTCGGTCAACTCTGACTAAGGAGTTCCTACGATTAAAAAAAAGTAACTGGCCCAAAGTCACCCAGCTAGCTTTATGCATGAGGGAGGACTAGAACCATATTTCCCTACTCCTAATCTAGTGCCTTTAACCACTACACAAACTGATTGCCTAAAAAGTAACAAATATGGAAAGGAGAGTTTTAAAACTTCCTTAGTTCCAATCAGTGATTGTTGATCCAATCCACAAGCTTCAGTAATAAAGCAAATAAACTACTTTTTTGAGATTTATTTTTGTACCGTGGCATAGGTACAAAGAGCTTTATTTTTTCCTGAGAGTGAAGTAGCTAAGAAATATATGTATAATATATATGTACACATTCCAGTTGCTTTCTCCAGTGCATTACTAAAGAGTGTAGATGCTATCCAGAAACAGTTATCAAAGTTCTGATGATGTAAAAAAAAAAAAAGCAATTCTAACAAGAATGACACTTTTCTCTTTTGAAGATTCCCAAGGTGCAACCAAGACTCATCTTTTGCATATGTCTACAGAGAATTCTTGAAATTCTGAAAATAGTGCCAATATAGTTGGCCATTGGAATAGGTCTACCTGATTTAGGATTCAGGAAATTATGTGGCTTTTGACTCGGATGCTGTTTCTTTCGTGACTTTAATTTTGAAATTCCATAAAAGAATGAAGTGGTTTAAAAAGAATGCTGTTAGTTGCACACGCCATGTTATATAGCTAGCAGTCAACTAACGGACAAATACTTTGTTCATTTATTCATATATTTACATGGTTTTTCTTTGGATTATCTGTGTTGTGTCATTTGAAATTTTAATAGAAAGTGAAAAGATATTACATAAAATTGAACAGAATCAGTCACAAAAGTTCTCAAACTGAGGATTAAGCATGTTTGATATAATTGGAAGAGTCTTAAATATTAGAAATGCTATTTCTCAAAAAAAAAAAAAATCATGAGCCTATTCTATAGAAATGCCATGGGTAGCAGGAATACTGTAGATAGGTCATTTGAAATTTAAAAGAGTAAATTAAAAGATATGATAGGTTACTCAAAGTGTAACTTATGTTTTCAGTTTCTGCATATAGATGATTTGATAGTGTTAATATAGAAGTAGTTGTCCCTTACCAACTATCTCATTTAGTAACCATTCAAAGAGTTTGTCTATGGAGATTCTCAGTCATCCAGGTCATGGTTGTCCCAAATGTGCTTTTTCAGGAGGCAACTGAACTTCCTTGTTTTTCTTTGAAGACGTTTCGCTTCTCATCCAAGAAGCTTCTTCAACTCTGACTGGATGGTGGGAAATGGAAGGATTTATACTCTTTGCAGACAACTGGTCATTTGCATTCTTTCAGAGACTCAATGAGACCCCTTGTAGGTTTATCTGTGTCATCAGGGTCACCTGAGTAGTGCAAATGTGTGTGGAGCCTTCTTGGCCGCAAGATGTTTTCTGCCCTATGTCCCTTCACTGTTGGGAACAGGTGCAGGCTGTTGGGGATGAGTCTATGTTGCCGGCATCTCAAACTGAAGCACAAATGGTTCCTATAGGCTGCACTTTTTCTGGAAATCCATTCATACTCCCGCACCATTCAAAGGATATTCATCCCAAAGTGCTTAGCTAAATCCCTATGGAGATTCTTAGTCATCCAGATCATGGTTGTCCCAAAGGTGCTTTTTCAGGAGGCACCTGGACTGACTGACTGACTGACTGACTGACTGACTGACTGACTGACTTACTTACTCTTTCTTTCTTTCTTTCTTTCCTTCCTTCCTTCCTTCCTTCCTTCCTTCCTTCCTTCCTTCCTTCCTTCCTTCTTTCTTTCTTTCTTTCTTTCTTTCTTTCTTTCTTTCTTTCTTTTTTTCTGAAGACATTTCACTTCTCATCCAAGAAACTTCTTCAGATCTGATTGGATTCTGACTGGACAGTTCCAGTCACAGCTGAAGAAGCTTCTTGAATGAGAAGTGAAACATCTTCAAAGAAAAACAAGGAAGTCCAGTTGCCTCCTGAAAAAGCACCTTTGGGACATTCAAAGAGTTTTTTAAAAAAGTTTTTCAACTAATTGCTGTTCATCTGTTCCATTTACATATTTCCCGGCCAGCTCACAACAAGTATATTTAAAAGAAGATAATGAAGTAAAATCACAAATCACTGTCATGTGATATTTCACTTAACAACCACATTGATTCACCTTTTAACTGAACGGGAAGTGACATTATCAATTCATTCCAGTAATGTGATTTCCCACTTAGTAATTACATACTTGGCAACAGACTTGCTGGCCTTAATTGTGGTTGCTAAGTGAGGACTACCAGTATTGCTTTAGCATGACTGATCCATAGAATCTATATCCTACTATAATTAAGTCATACATTGATCATTTAGAGCAATTTATTAAACCACTGAGCATATCTGAAAACAAAGATGATATATTATGCTTCTTGATATCACAAAGGAGGAGTTTCAAAAATCAGGCAGCACTTGTTTATATGTTTCACTGTGTTGTAGCTAATCAAGTAACTAGATTTTGTTGGATCATCTGAAACAGTTGTGCAGTGTATTAGATTCCATTCCAAATAAATGTTTCAGAGTGCCTTGGGACATGAACACAATATTTTCCTGCAAATCTTTCAAGCAGCTGTGTATTTTGTTGCCACTCATGACACCTTCCTGGAAAGAGATTTGAATGTTTTAAAGAGTTGCAGTTAGATGCTCTGCTCACCCTTCTATATTCTCTGAAATAATATTTCTGATTTTCTTCTGAAGGGATGCATAGATCTATTGCCTCTATTAATGTTCATTCATTACTTCATCTTATTTCTTGATTTGCCAAAACATGCTTCAATCCTTTACTAATATCCAATTTTGTTATATCTTTCATTTTAGAGGGAACCAAAGAATGCTAATAGTTGTGTATAGATTAACAGAGAGAGGAAATAAACTAAGAAATCAATCTTACAAGTGTACTTAGAAGTAAGTCACATTTCAACTCTTAGCTGACTATAGAAGTGCAGTATCAGAAGAATGATACATAAGATATAAACTGGAAATAAAATCTGTGGGCATATGTTTAATAGAGAAGAATATAGGTACCTTAGGATGAACTGTGGAGTCCTTACTGTTCCTTGAGCTTGGTATTTTTCTCCCAGACATTTCATTACCGGACTAGGTAACATCTTCAGTGTTAGAAGGGAGTGGGGTTTGCTCGCTGTTTATATGCTGTGGCTTATCTTGTTAGTGTTGGTATGGGTATTGTTTTCTCCTGGTAGTGCCTTGATTAGGCTGTAGTTTACTACTTAAACCTACACTGATGTAGGATGTTTTCTCTTGGAGTAACAGAACATCTGCAAGAGAATAACCAAAGTCAGGAAGCATTAAGGACTCCATATTGTTTAATATCAGTCTCAACCATTCTTCCTTTCCTACACAGAGAACTTTAATGAACCAATGTTTTTATTAAAGATTTGCACACAACTTAAGCAACAACTTACTATGATAGAATTTCTCAGGTTTGGAATTGAGGGCTAATGGTTCTTCTTTGAGCAAGAAATAAGGAAAGGAAGACTTCCTAACTGTCCCATCTTATTTCCCCAATCAAAATTCCTATTTGCCTTATTTATGAAAATGTGTGTATTTGATGCATTATTTTTCCCCAGTGAAACTGAATGTTTTTTTTTCTTTTTCAGTGAAGCAAGAAACAAAAAAACCCGCACTGAGCATTGAAGAATCTTGATAGGAAAGTTCAATAGAGTTTGAAACATTCCTCCCTTTTGTGACGCTCTCTCTCAACTCATAGCCCAGTGTAGCTGCATTTAATTAAGATAATCAAACAGTGAAATTCCAACCACCCACCTCTTATGTAATATGGAGTTTGGCCTACAAAAAGCAGTGTATAACACATACTGCAAGCCAATTCTCACCACATCTTGCAATTCCCATCCATTTCTAAAGCTAAGCATTTACATTTCCCCCACTTCTCAGCACTACTTCCTACCAGCTGTCCTTTCCTTTTTTCTAGTTCAACAGAGTAGTGTTTACGTGGGAAGAGATTGCCGTCTGTGACCAATTGTTTCTCTAGGAAATGAATCAGAGGGGAAGAATAAACATTTGTGGTATGGTGACCATTTCTGAGAATGTTCTGCCACATCACAAAGATCCCAAACATACAACAAGAGCAGTTCACAAACTGTGGTTTCGTCCAATGATGCGTCCATAATATTAAGAGGTGACTGTGTCATCTGCTAAATGTGTTTCCTTCATACAAAGGATGTTCAGAATCAATTTTATTACAAATACAGATGAAGCTTAATTTATAGATGTCCTTGGTCCTGTTATGTGACCATACCTCTAGTCTAAAATCATTCTTGAATGTCTGTACTATTAAAGACACCTACACATGTGGATTGTCCTTTCATATGAGTGATACTGAGTAACTAACTATACAAGCCTTTTTAAATTTGGAAACTCTGAATCTCTTACTATCAGAATCTGTAGATGATGGTGATCAGAATTAATTGCAATTTCATCATGTTAATTCAAAAGTCTGAATACATTCTATTCACATATAAGAGCCTGTCTTACCCAAGAAATATCTGAAGTAATAGACAAGACCACTGACCCATCAGTAAGGTGCTTCCCCTCCACTTTTGGTCACTACTCTGTATCGTGCATGAGTTGCATATCTCTGGCCCTTGTATAAACTATAGCATACTGTTGGATGCGTTGTACTGTTGCATGCATGTACTCGTGGATGCAATACTGTCAATGCACTGTTCTTCTATAATGCGACTGTGGGGACCACTATTGTGTTGACAGTGGCAAAACAAATAACATAATTAACCCATGAAGTTTCTACTATTTTTGCTCCAAGAATTTGATGAATTCTCATTCGGGACACATTAATGCCTCACTAGAAATGGCAGAAAAGAGATGGAACGGGAGGAGGTAGGCAAGCAGAAAGGAAGGAATGACAGATTAAACTTTTTATTTATTTATTTATTTATTTATTTATTTTATTTTTTTTTAATTTGATTTATATGCCGCCCTTCTCCGGAGACTCAGGGCGGCTTACAATGCGTTAAGCAATAGCCTTCATCCTTTTGTATATTTATACTAAAGTCAGCTTATTGCCCCCATAAACTGGGTCCTCATTTCACCTACCTTAGAAAGGATGGAAGGCTGAGTCAACCTTGAGCCTTGGAGAGATTCGAACCAGCAGAAATTGCAGGCAGCTGTGTTAATAACAGGGTGCACTAAACCCCTGTACTATCAAGGCTCTTACTTGCACAACATTCTTGATTAGCAAACATACCTTCTGTCCAGCAGACAAAGTTTTAATTCTTAGAAAATTGTTAATTGAAGGTGCATATAAATCTAGTAAGCAAGCTAGCAAATAAATAAATACAAATTCAAAAAGAAAAAAGAAAATTTCTCTGAAATCCCAAATGCTTGACAAGAGCTTTCACTTCCTCACTTTCAAATACAGTCCTGTGGTGGCCAGTAAACTTTCTTTCTGTGCATTGAATTGAAGCAACCTTTTGTGGGGGTCCTAATAATGGTGATCAAATCAGTTAAATGCACAGAAAAAAAATCAGTTTTTTCGGCCATCATAATTTCTTCCTCAATCAATTTCTAATAACTTTTTTGTTGTTTATACAAACCTCCAGGGCAATATACGAAAATGCCTGACAATAAACAGATATAGGCAAAACAATGGAATTTCCCCCAAAAGATTAAGAGTTCCACAGCACAAGACATTATGTTTTAACAGTTCATCAGAGGTGGAAGGGACCTTGGAAGTCATTTAGTCCAACCCCCTGCTCACATAGCAGAGCTATACTAGGGATTCAAACCACCAAACTGCCAATCTTTCTGATCGACAAGCTCAGCGTCTTAGCCACAATTTGAACTACATCCTCAGTTTGTTCCCTTGCAAGTGCAAATGGGGCCCACGAGCACCCAACAACATTTATTAGTTTCAAAGCAGGTCAGGCACCCCCTGAAAGTATTTTTCCCCTTGCCTTGTGAGGGGGGGGGGACACTCCTTCTCCCTCTAGTCTGTTGTTCTGTGATTTATATTGTTTAAAATTATTTTTCATCCCCCCCCTTGCTCAACCTTTGATAGTAAATTTTAATAAGCCTTATGCCAATGGTTTTTAAAACCTATGGAAGATTTTTAGGGTGTGCCTGATGTGCCAACTTAAGTCTATTTTCAACTTCAAGATGAACCAATTTGTGGTACAGATCTAGACAATGGAACTTGTCTGGGTGAATGTTGAGCAATAGGAGACTGAAAAATACATGACATGATACAGAATATAGGTGGAATATCACCCAAAGCAAAAAGCACTTCAGGAAGACAGTATAAAGCAAAGAAAAGATTTGTGTATTTGTGTGTGTGTATTGGGGCAATTAGAAGAAAGCATTGGAGTCAAATTGTTGAAGAAACTGAACATATTTTGCATTTAAAATACACAATTATATTTTTAAAAAATGCACCTAATCACTAGGAATTGTTGAAGGTTATTAAGGTTGTGTACCACTTCCTTTGGAATTGGTGAAAGGAAACAAATGTAGCACCTGCCTGTGAATCTCTGAACCATTTATATCAGGCCTGTCAAAGTGGCAGCCCACGGGCCACATGCATCACATGCAGGCCACACCCATCTTGGCTCCGTAAAAGCAAAAAACATCATCACAATATGTCATGTGATATGGTCAAGTTTGACACCAGTGATCTAGATCTTTCCTTGGAAACAGGCAGGTAGAAGAATTTTGTGATTATGCTTTAAACTATAGAAAGAAAGCAAAAAAGTTGCTACAGATTTAGGCTGGACACAAGGTCATTCTCCCAGATAACTTTAATATCAGGCCAAAATGTTAAGGCAACTGAGAATATACAAAATCAATGATAACTTTTACATTTTGAGAGTTCTTGAGAAATAGGAAGAAAAGATAGCAGATGTTAGAACTATATCTCTTATCAACATACAGATTAGATGGAGTCATGAGTTGCCTTGTAACATGCCAATGGTACTTACCAAGTGCGCCACAGTACGACATTCAATAATGACTGTCCCAAAACTTGAAGATACAGAGTCATGTGGTGTTACCACTTTCAAAATCAGACTCATTTTCTCATTCTTTTCTTTAACTGATTTGCTCAAGGAAGAATTCTTAAACTTCACAGTTTGGATTTTTGAGAATGTATTCATTTATTTCTTTTACTGTTTTATGTTCGCTTTATTGTTCTGAGCTGCCCAGAGCTGTTTAAGATGGGCAACCAATCTGTCAATTACTGAATATATCAAAATGGCTGATTTCAAGATGCTAAGATCATACAAACCATGTTTCAGCTTAACACAAAGTGCAAATGCTTCCTTTTGATGAATGAAATATTTTCCTTAAAATGTTATAATATTTTAAAATTATTCCTATTCCTGATGCATGCAACAATATGGACAACTAATAATAGGCAAGATATAAACATTATGCCTAACAAACTGCGAGGGCTTGAGGGATGAACCAATTATATGAAGGCTAGACCTGAATTCTTCCTTTATCTCAGAAGACATTTCTGCACAATTCTCAAGTTAGTCTACCTGTGAGATATCATAACTGGCTGGATAGGTATCTATGGCATCTGAAAAGAAGAACCAATGTTTATAATCATGAGTATAATGACAAATTTTAGGGGATTACTAGGCAGCATAATTTTAGAATTATATAGTGCTGAATTCCTTGTCATGATTAACCCAGAGAAAAAGAGAAGACGAGAGTATGCAAACCTAGGATATTGGGGAAAGTGAAAACTAAGACTATTTTGAGCATGATAAATCATGGTTTATCTAAATGCATCTACAGTGATTTAGGGTCTGGTATTCAGGAATATGATCCTTTGGCGAGTAACTAAATACAGTAAAATATCATATTACTGGGAATTCAAGGCTAATGATTTCAGTAATTTGCTGCTCATTCTTTCCTTTTTGTCCCTTCTAAAAAACATTTAGAACAAATCCTATATGATTCTACCTTAGGTTGTTTCAAAAAGAAAAAAAAAGTTATTTCAAATTATCCAACGGTAAACAGAAGAAACAATTTAATAGACTTTATCAAAAGTCTAGTTAGGTTGTCTGGTATGTGCCCTGATTGTGAGACATCTAGACTGAACTTTAGGCAAAAGAGATTTTCTGCCTACTTTTTACCTTATTCTTTGTACATTTATTGTGCTGATTTCCTTTGCTTTCTTTTTCCCCCTTCTCTAAAGAAAAATATCATCCTTTAACAATTGTTTTTTAAATTGCCTATTTTTCTCAGCAGAACAAAATGATGGTATTTTACGGTATCTTGTCACAAAGGCAATTTTTTTTCAACCATTTGGGAAGGTACATATCTGCTGCCAGGAAAAAGCAATAATAGCCCTTTTTAAACAAGGAGAACTGTTAAACTTTTAATACTTTGTGAAAAGTGTTTTTCTTCTTTGAAATGATTTCCTTGAATTTATGAAATTGGCTAGGGAATTGTGAGATTTGAATCCAAGCTTGATTTTTACAGCTGTTTCCATTAAGACAAAATGTAGAATATTTCCCTTTTTAAACTCTTCAAATTAATTTTATTAGAAGCAAGATAACCTGGTACATTATAACCTGGTACTGGTACAACAAAACATATAGTACATTTATTCTCATTTTAGAACAAAAATCACTGCAGTTTATGGAAATGGGAAAGTGCTTTATGCTGTAAACAAGTCCTACTCAAGGGAGCTGTCTAATTAAATTATGTAGGCCTCTTAAGCAGAAAGTAGTACTCATGGACAGCACATCCCAGTGATCCAAAATAATACATATCTTGATGATAAATCATGTAAATGCTGCAATTATGTACTCATGTCTCATGTCTAATAAAAAATGTTCATAGTATTTGTCTTAGGTTAGAGTTTGCCATTTCCTATCCCCCTGTCCTTCCGTGGATACCCATACTCATGGGTGGCTTCTCAAAGGCTTGAACAGATACATATTTCACTCACAAATAAGCCTGTAGATACTTCAGCTGACTGTATCTTAGAGCAGTTGGTCATGGAACCATTTAAAAGGGAAATCATTCTTAATTTTAAGCAGCAGCCGCCACCTAGGATGACATGCGACTTCTTTTGAACTGTTTGGAAAATTTCTTCCAAATTTAACTTTGGAAGTTTAACTAAAAAAGAAAAATCAAGAATTCTTTCTACTTACATTTTATGTTAAACGGTACTGATAAGAAGGCTTTAGGAATGAAGGAACTGGTCAGGATTCAGCTGTTATTGGCTTCAAAGAACCATAATGCATAATCAAACTGTTTCCCATGTTCTTGTAGAGAATGGCCATATATCCACTGACTCAGAAAAGCATGAGAATAAAAACCTGAATATAAATCCTGGAGTATAGATTTATATATCAGCTTTAATTGCTACATACTATAGTAGGCAGATCATCGGTGTTTAAAATTTCCTTTTTATCTGGAAAAAAAGAAACTAATATATCCAGGTTGAGTCTATGTGAATGCTCCTAAGTAATAAAGATTTAATGCCTGGAAAAACAAAAGATACAGTTGTGCTTATGTAAAGCATGACAGGAGTGACCCTGCAGTTCTAAACCAAGGATTATACTATGACAATAATAGTCCTGCTAACTAATTAATGAAGTTGCCATAGTTTTGTTCTGGTGTCAGAATCAAGTGGAACACTAGCTTGAGTGTTAGGAGCAGGTCGACCATATGGGATCTTAGGTGATCTCACAGTACTTTAGGCCTCTGTTCTTTGCCAACAGAGGCCTCGATGAGATTTGCGGCAAAAGGCTTTGCAAATGGAGGGAAGGCCTGAATCACCAAAGCCTTCCCTCCATTTGCAAAACCTTTTGCCATCTTTGCAAAACACCTGTGCTGCCAAGAAGAGAGGCCCAGAGGGGTGCCTTCATCCCTCCGGGCTTCCATTCTTGTCAGCAAAGGCCTTTCCTCAAGTCCTTTGCTGACGAGAACATAGCTTGGGAGGGCACACACAACTGGAGCTTATAACCTCTAAGCCTTTGCTTAAGGCAAAATTGCGGCAGAGAGCTAGAGAGGAAACAGCTCTGTTGAATGTTGAGATCTATGTAAGGTAAGGGACACAGTCAGGCAGGACTGTGCAAGAGTTTTTGTTGTATTTGCTCACCCATAATCATTTTCTTACCTCCACATCTATTGCATTGAGATTTTAATTTATGTATCTATTTTATTTATGTATCTCATTCATCATTAGTCTCATCTTCAAGAAGTTACTGAGCCTTTTTTGATCCTAATTTCTTGGGAGGCTGTAAGACTTATTTAAAGCCACAGCTTTGGAGAAAGTGAATGACAGAGTTCACCTGTGATGCTAAACTGTTTAGCCATAGTTTCTCAAGTTTCTTGAGTAATTATGATTGCCTAGTTGTTTTCAAAAATATTATGCTTAGGCCAAGCATAGTATTAGCAGTTAGAACAATTAATCAGTGGATCAATTTGCCTCTAGAAGTTGTGAATGCTCCAACACTGGAGGCTATTAAGAATACCATTTGGACAACTATTTATCTGAAATGGTATAGGGTTTCCTGCCTGAGTAGGGGCTTGGACTAGAACAGGGGTTGGCAACCCGTGGCTCCAGAGCCACAAGCGTCTCTTTGGGCCCTCTGCCACGGCTCCCTGTCCCATCACTGGTTGGCCCTGCCCCTCATTTCTTTTTTGGACTCCAGCCCGAAGCGGCAGGAAGTGAAGGCTGCCTTGCGCGCAAATGTGATGTGAAGGCAGGTATAGGGCAGCTTCACTCCTGCACTCTCCTGCACTCCTCTTCCTCCTCTTGTGACTCCCTGGACAGCTGTGGCTGAGCTGAGAGCGTGCACACATGCGGGGAGACCCTCCTCAAGTGAGCGCCAAAGCTCAGGAAAGGCACATGCAGGGTGGACCATGGCTCACTTAAGGAGGGTCTCCTATGTGTGCATATGCTCCCAGCTCAGCCACAGCTGAGCGGAGGAAGGGGAGGAGGGTCGCCGGAGAGTGCAGGAGCGAAGCTGCCTTGTACCTGCCTTCGCACCACATTTGCATGTAAGGCAGCCTTCACTTCCTGCCTTCCTGCTTTGGGCTGGAGTCCAAAAAAAAAATAAGAGGGGCAGGGCAAACCAGTGATGGGACAGGAATGGAAACTCCTCACTTTGAAATGGCAATACAAATCCCCAAGGTAATTACTATTTATGTTGTATAAGAGAGAGAGTAACATATTGCTTTGCCAATTCACATGACTTCCTAATATGCAACTATTACACATCCACATGAACTTTTCAATTGCCTCAACACAGTTAAAGTTACTCCCTCAGGAAAGACACATGCATGTTCTCTCTCTCCCCCTCCATGCTTGGCCGAAGAGCTGCTGGGGTGGGCGATGACATGGCAAGGCAATGGCCACAGCATTAGTGCAGGAGAGAAGCCGTGTCCTGTTAAGACCCTCCTTAAGCGAGCAGCCGCCCACCCCACACGCATTTTTGCTGTGCTTTGTTCCTGGCCAGGGAGTTACAAGAGGAGGGGGGAAGAAGGAGGACAGTTGCCCGAAGGGAAGGGGAGAGAGAGACACACACACACACACATAGAGAGAGACATAGAGAGACACATACAGAGTGATACATAGAGAGCAGTTGAGAGAGGGGAAGAGAGGGAGAGAGACAGAGGGAGAGAGACATGGGGGAACAGAGGGGAGATGGCAGACACAGAGATACAGAAAGAGGGGGGAGAGGGGGGGAGATAGAAAGAAGGGAGAGAGACATAGAGAATGGTTTTGTGGCTGGGCAGGTGTGGCTGAGTAGGACTGGGTGACTGGGTGGGAGTGATTGGGTGGGAGTGAGTGACATCGAGTTGGCCATGCCCACCCAGGTTTTGTGGCTTCTGGTGTGTGTTTTTTTTCTGTAGGAAATGGGTCCAAGTGGCTCTTTGAGTGTTTAAGGTTGCCAACCCCTGGACTAGAAGATCTCCTAGGTCCCTTCCAACTCTGTTACTGTGTTATTCTGTTACAGGATGGGGGGGAAGCATGAGATATCACATAGGGTCAGGGAGGCCTTGGGTGATCAGAAGCAGTAAGCTCCCCATGGCCTTCTTCACCCTGAGATACCTTGTGCACTTAACAATCCACACATTTGATTAGCAAATGCATGGGCAAAAGCAGGGAGTGATCACATTTAAATTATGTGATTCGCTCCTACAAATCCTTGGATTACGAATGTAATTGGCAGGCTCCATTACATCGATAACTTGAGGATTACCTGTACTAAATTCTGATTTTTATTAGAGGCACAAAGAATAACATAAAAAGTAAGCAGCACATCTCTTTCATTAATATATAAAAAGGTTCAGTATGTGTTAATGAAATAATCTACAATATATGTTGCTTTAGGAATATATATATTTATTAGAAAAAATGTTTAACAAAACTGTATATCAAATTTGTAAACAAAAATATGTTTAGACAACCAAAATGTATTCAGATTGTAATGCAAACTTTTAAAATATATACTTTGTAGAGTTATAAAAATAAAAATATAAAATGGATGTATTCACACATACGTATTTTTGATCTTCATGATGAAACTTGATTAACAAAACCAGCTTTTTATTCAATTCCAAATTTGTAGACGAGATTGATATAAAAGAGTGTATTTTAGAAACCACAAATTCAAACAAGCATAACTCTTAGTTCAGATTCAGTCACATTACAGTCTTTCTGTCTGATATTATTTTCTGGAATATATTTTCCCACATGGCATAGAGCACAGTCCTTGACTTACAGCAGTTCATTTAGTGATCATTCAAAGTTACAATGGCACTGAAAAAAATGACTTAGGACCATTTTTCACACTTATGACCATTTGTAGCAATCCCGTGGTCATGTGATCAAAATTTGGATGCTTGGCAACCAGTTCATACTTATGACGTTGCTGTGTCCCAAGGTCATTAGATCCCCTTTTGCAACCTTGTGACAAGCAAAGAAAACGGAGAAGCCAGATTCACTTAACAACTATGTTAAAACTTAACAACTGTAATGATTCACTTAATAATTGTGGCTAGAAAAGTTGTAAAATGGGACAAAACTCATTTAACAAATGTCTCAGTTAACAGCATAAATTTTGGGCTCAATTGTGGTAATAAGTCGAGGATTACCTGCATATTGTATGAAATTTGTACTGAGTTTTTTTCTTTAGCCTGACTTTGGGAATTTGTATTATTTGCAATGTTCTACAGAGGGTTCTTCAAATATGTTGTAGCAGGTTGCACAAATTATTACTCATAAAGCATATATAATTTTCAGTATATTTTACTGCTTCTTGTTGTAGAGTCATCTATAAAGCAATCAGTATTGCAGGAGAGAAAAACTCATATATCCTATGAGTGTTTTCAGACATAAATGATTAAAATACTACCCAGGATATACAGTGAAAGGTGGGGTAGAGGTAATGTAAAGGCTCATAGATGAAGAACATAACATAATATATTATCTATCTCTACTCAGAGAATTTAAGGGAATGTAGACTGTATAAACTCGTGTCATCACGTTGTTGTCACGTGACGTATCATGACTCTTCCCCCTTCGCTAAACCAGAGTGGGCGTGGCCAGCACGTGATGCATCCAGCCCACTGGTAGCGAGTTTCACACCCCTGGTTTAGAGGTTCTAAGAAAAAATGGGATGGCAACTATAATTAAAGAATTCTTCACATTTCACACAATTCACATTCATTTATTTCCCATGTATGTGCAAATTATAGGGTAACAAAGATAGCAATTCTACCTAAGAATTCTAAATCTGGATGGAGCAATGACTTTTGATTGAAGAAATAATCTACCTGCTTCACAAAATTCCTAATAATCCATCAGAAAGTTCCATGGTGATCTACTTACCACTGAGACTAGGCCTCAGACTTCCTCTCCCACTCATCCCTGGCATGAATTAGAGGTTTCTGGAAGAGGTTGGCTGGTTGTCACTTCATTCCCTATAGTTTACCTTCCTCCAAAACAAAGATTACTTCTAAATTAAGTTTGCTTAGCTTAAATTTGCAATGTTTATTAACAGTTCAATAAAATGATCAATTATATACCAGAATGATAAATTGTTAAAATTTCCATTTTCTCATCAAGGCTGTATTTTACTTAATAAGCCAAGTAATCTTGCCAATTAATCCAATAACAGCAGTACCTCTCAAGAATGCTAACATGTCACTGATGAATTGTTCAGGAGGAAAACTGGAATCTGGATTGAGTCTCCTGACTTCTCCCCCTGACATTCAGATAATTTTAGTTGTTTTGAAAGGAACTATATTGATTATTCTTTATGTAATCCTTAGGTATATTTCCTGTACATTAAACACTACAAAATATGGAACTAATGAGCTGCAACAATTTTAACTATCACAAATGTTAAAAAAAATAAAAATAAAGAACTGATGAGCTGCAACAGCTTTGTGCCATGCTCCCTGCATATGAAAGACTGTCACATCTGCAGACAATGTGGAACGGGCCTAACTTATATGAGAGACAACCTTTGTTCAATTTTATGAATTTGCACTTCAGTACTTGATCCTAAAAATCAAGTTTAAAAATTATTGGCTAGCACAAAAGGAAGACAATAATTGGAAAAATGAGCTTCCTTCCTTAGCTCCAGCATCTGAGTTTCTTTTCTACTTTTGTCAGTGCTATATTGCACTGCAGCATTATATACAGCTCCTTCCCTCACTGAAATAGAGTTATCTCATTCTTTTCTCACAAATGTTATAAGACTAAAATAGCAATAGCAATAATCTTCTATACTGCTCTACAGTGCTTTACAGCCCTCTCTAAGCAGTTTACAGAATCAGCATATTTTTCCCAACAATTTGGGTCCTCATTTTACTGACCTCGGAAGGATGGAAGGCTGAATCAACCTTGAGCCTGGTGAGATTTGACCTGCCAAATTGCAGGCAGCCGGCAGTCAGCAGAAGTAGCCTGCAATACTGCACTCTAACCACTGCACCACCGTGGCTCAATCCTTACAATGCATAGTTAAGAACTTACTGCCATCTAATGCAATGGTTATTAATTTAGATTCGTGGAGGATGGGTCTATAAGTGGCTTTTAGTTCCTTTGAAAATCAAGATAGCATGCCCAGAATAGCACCTGCTATCAAACAACAGGCCCCACTCTTACTCATGGTTGTGAGTTTCATGGATACATCTGATTCACTACTGCGAGACACTGAATGCTGGATTAGATTGGCTATTGGTACTACAGTGACTAGAGGCTCCAGTTCTGCTATTGGCAGTGTACAGATATGTTTCCTTATGATTAGTTTAGCTATAGTTTGGTCAACCAACTCATGACAGCATGGATGCAATAATGAACAGCAGGACAATAATTGCAAGAAGGTATTGCCCCACACACCAAATACCATTCCAGTCCATAAAATGCCGTTGAGATCATACAGCCATACTTTGGTTGGAAGGGGAAAAAAGGAAACCTAAATAGTTTGCTTCAGTAGTTAGTATAATAAACTTTAGCATTACTAAACTGTTTAGCATTAGTTTCTACCCTAAATTAGTTTAGTATTAGTTTTTTAAATAATTTTGATGCGTGTTTTCAAACAGTTTGGATGCAATTAGTAATGTTAATCTGTTGGTTTTGTTATAATTTGTTGTATTTTGTTATAATTCTTATAGATATGTATTATGATTAAAAACATAAAGATATGATGGAGGGAGGGAGAATCATGAACAATGCCAAAATCCAAAGCATTACTAGTGTCTGGTTTTAATAAACAGAATATAATTATCTAATTATGAATTTAGTCTACATGTCTTAACAGTTTAGGATTCAAGAAAATATCAACTGCAATGGATATGGTTTTCAAGAGTTAAAAAGTTTAAATTGTATCTTGTCACATAGTTTAAGAACATGCTTGATTTTATCATTTTTGTTGTTCTCCTCTTGAAATGGTTAGCTTCAGTCTGTGTTTATCATTTCAGAAGACAGTTGGAGGCTTACATGACTGAATACTCCGCTGTACCAACTACGTGAGGGGAAAAAGAAATCTTTACAAAGACTGGCCACAGTTAAGCACTTTTAATTTCCAGCCAATGTTAGTAGAAATTGAGACTTAGAATTTCAATTCTTGAATTTCAGTTCTTTTTTTTTAATTAGTTTTTAATTTTATTTTACATATACATATCAATGTGTAAACTGAGTGGCACCTGGATGTCATACATTCTAATACAAATAAAACTAGTAAAATTAGTCATAGTTATTACATTCAACCAACTTATATATTTCTAATAATAATACATATTTATATTAAGTTGTAGTATATCATTATTTAATTATTCCATGTTTTTATTTATTGATCTAAATTGAATTTCAGTTCTTGAATGCATGTCAATGCTTATCTTAAATATGAGACAAGCATTATGGTTATCAAATTATGCTCAGTCTCAGATTTTAAACAGGGAAGGAAGAGAAAATTGGAAAAACTACAATAAATCTTTTCTTTTACAGCTCGATTGAGATCTCTTACAGAAACCCAAATATATTATTCATGTGTTTTTGGTGGACGGTTCCCCCCTCCCCCCACTTTTTGCTTGCCACTGCTTTGTCTGCAAGTCATGTGAATTTCCAGTGTGACATTACTCCAGATTAAATTCTTCTGCTGCTCCAAGCAGAACTGAGGCAAATATACTATGGTAAATAAGAAACCAACCAGACTTGTAAAGAGATGAAAGTCTTGTAAAAAGATCATGAAAGTTATATAGACATCACTATGTACAGTTCTTTTGTAACAAATCTTTTAATGCCCCATTCCTATATGACCCTAAATGGGCTTTTGGCATTGTACTCTATAGAAAAATCATTATCTAATATTCTTAACTACTCTTTTTCTTTTCCCATGCCATTTTTTTGGGGAAAAATGTTTCCCTCACTTTTTTGATGCCTTCAAATCATCATTGCCTTCAAGTCCCTACAATTTTCTTGGCAAGATTTCAGAATTGGGTTGCCATTGCCTACTTTCTAGGGCTGAGAGGGAGTGACTGGCACACACCCAGTTGACATACTTTGGAGAGAAAAAAAGAGCATTTTGAACCACTTCCCAATATTTGAGCCCACCCAAATATTGCAAATGGATTGTTGTTGTTGTTTTAAAATTAGAGCACAGGCTGACATGGGTAATGTGTAAACTGTAATTAAATCAAATCAAACCTCATGTTTATTCTAGTTCTGTTCATCTCTTTTGTCCTATTCAATGCTAAATTTGGGCAGGCCACTTCAGACAAACTGGTCAATGCTCTAAAAACAATTAGTCAATTCTTATTTATTAAATGTGTCTTCAATATTCTTGTCATGTAAGTTTCTTATTTATTTCATTGGTCTAAAATGATCGTTGAACAGAAGGGGAACAGCATTCTTTTAAAAGGTTAAACAAAATAAGCTTAGTCATATGCCTGCATTAAGTTTGAAGTTGGAAAAGAAATCAGAAAGCATCAACCCATCCCTATTTTCCATTTCTGTAACTGAATCATCACAGTGACTCTAAAATGTTTGGTGAACTTTTCAGTTTTCCAATTATTTTCTTTTTTAATTTCCATGCTGCCTCTTCATTTCTGCATTCCAGACGGGTCTATAAGGAGAAGTGAGAAAAGACCATAATAAATGGCGCTCTTGTGGTATTTTAACAGGAAATTCTGGAAACCTCAACAATAAAAGTTTTCCCGCAGGTTTACAGTGCTGAGAAGATACTGTGATTAAATAATGAAAGGGCTTCATATAACAATATATATGTCAATGTACTAAGATTTCAACTAAGAATGTTCCAGAAGATAAGAGATACAAGCAAGCAGTTAAATTTGTGAAGAAAAATTGTCTGTGAAAGATGCTTATCTGTTTATCCTGATTTTAAGCTCTAAACTTTTTAAGGAATTTTTTTCCTTAAAACCTATCTTCCCTGCACAATCCTGTAAGGTAGATTGAGCTAAAAGCAAGTCACTGGCCCAAAGTCACCAAGCTGGCTTTCATGGTTAATATGGGACTGAAACTTGCTACTGGTTCGCTCACGTGCGCAGACCATATTTGATGACATCCGGGTGGGTGGGCGGAGCATCCCACCACCACTACTACCGGTTTGCCCAAATTTCCTCGTTTCTAGCCTGGTGCCTTATTCACTATACCAAACTGGCTCACCAGTTTAACACATGAAAATGGTTGCATGAAGCACCTGTCCATTCAGATGCATTCAGAAAACAGCAAGGAAATGCTTACATCAATTTAATCTAAAGTTAATGCTAAAATTCATACTTGATTTTTGATTGTCGAATGAGAAATGAGCCTCACCATTCAGTCTGATTTAACTGATAGGAGGAGACAAGGCAAAGACTTTAAATAATTCTAATGCATGGGTTTAAACAGACTTTCCTTGTATAAAAGGAACTGTTAAAGCAGTTTTCATAATCCAATTATGAGTGCTATAGAAAGTCTTCTCCCTGTGACCCATCAACTCTTATTAAAACCAGCATCACTGCACACAATCTTCCATCACTGCTGACAACAGATCCCACATCTTATGACCACTTTTGGACCATAAGTGACATAACTGTCACTTTCTACTCCTCAGAATGCTGGCCTTTCATCAAAGGCATTTCCCCCAAAATATGTGTGTATATTTTTAAAGCTGGTCCTTCATTTAACATTATATGGTTAATTAGAAAAGAGTTTGAAGATCAACTCCAGATGCACACATGGTTTAGCTAAATGTGGTTGTAAGCACTTTTATGAAACTCCTTGAAGTTTCTAAGTGGCTTGATCAAAGATGCAAACTACCCCACCAAGTTGGTGCCTTGGGAGAATATTTTGTAAACTGTGGTATCAGGACCACCAGTGATCTGGTTTCTCAACACTTCAAGGGTTCCAGTTTTAATTAACTAGAGAACTCTAATCAACTATGGATGACTTTAACAGTATCCATCTTCCTTACCTCAATCAACAGTAGGAACAGTGGTGGGTTGCCCCCGGTTTGGACTGGTTTGCAAGAACCAGTAGTAAAACTGGTGGAAGGCTCCGCCCACTGACCCAGATGTCATCATAGGTGATCTGCGCATGCGCAGAAGAGTGGGCACGGACGCGATGCGAACCGGTAGTAAAGGTAAGTAGAACCCACCCTGAGTAGGAACCATTGTCATACTAGCTTATAAAGCAATCTGACTCTTTCAGAGTTTAGCAGAGTCTTGGGGTTATGCAAATTAGCCCTGCAGATAATCAGAACCAGGCACTGTCATCCTCTATTCTGAAACGAATCCATGTTTTATAAAGATAAAGCCTCTTTTGCATTAAGCCCAGTAGTGAAATGTAAAATTTGTTACTACCGGTTCTATGGGAGAGGCTTGGGGGGGGGGGTAATGTGACTGGGTAGGCGTGGCCAACTTTTTTAAAAAAAACTTTTCAAAGCATTTTTTCTACAACCTCTTCAAGAGGTTGCAGAAAAAAATGCTTTGAAAAGCGTCTGAAGATCAGGCAACTCAGCTGGGATTGTCAGAGGCTTTTTAAAGCATTTTTTTTACCACCTCTTCGGCCGAAGAGGTTGCAGAAAAAAATGCTTTGAAAAACCTCTGACGATCCTAGCTGAGCTGTGCAATCATCAAGGCTTTTTTTTTTTACTTTTAAAAGTATTTTTTCAGTCAAAGAGGTTGTAGAAAAAATGCTTTTAAAAGTAAAAAAAAAAAAAAACAGCCTCTGATGATCTTGCGGCTCAGCTGGGCATGGTGTGGGGGCACAGGGATTTTTGCTACTGGTTCTCCGAACCACCCGCCGCCATCGCTACCAGATTGGGCGATCCGGTCCAAACCGGGAGCATTTCACCCTTGATTAAGCCCCAGTGATTTTGTAGACTTGCTTATGTTGTTTTGTTGGCTGTGCCAGGGATTTTTTTTTTTTTTTTTAAAAAAGAACCTTCCTGTAATTTCCTAGTGGTCCTCATCCCTGCAAATTTTTGAAGATTTGAAAAAAAAATGGATAACAGAAAAAAGTGACTGTTTCTTTTTTGTAACCATAGGGTAAGAGATACTTTGTAATCATAGTTACTGCCAAGGAAATCAGAAGCTTCTTCTTTCTATTACTCTCTTTTCTTTCTCACTGCAATTTTTTTTTGTACTCTAAAAATGGTATTCAGAAGGACAATGAAGGGTCCATTCAGTGGTGAAATCCAAATTTTTTTACTACTGGTTCTGTAGGCATGGTTTGGTGGGATGGCAGGGGAAGGATACTGCAAAATCTCCATTCCCACTCCACTCCAGAGGAAGGATATTGCAAAAACTCCATTCCCACCCCACTCTGGGGCCAGCCAGAGGTGGCATTTGCCGGTTCTCCAAACTACTCAAAATTTCCACTACCAGTTCTCTGAACTGCTTAAAATTTCTGCTGCCGGTTCTCCAGAACCTGTCAGAACCTGCTGGATTTCACCCCTGGATCCATTCCTATAAATTTACATTTAAGTTTATTTTTACATTGCTTGGAAAAAGTGGTGTCATTTTTCTTCTCTAATTCCAGTTCCAGTAAATCAAACATTGCCTATTTGCCCCAAGAATGTTGTCCTTTTTGTTGTTCTTACTATTATTTTCAAAGTTTCATCAAAATTATGATGATGATGACTTCAGCAGTGACCCAGCTTTCAACATTTGTCAGATTTTCTTTTACACGTCTTACCACCTGAATCTATGGAAAAGATGCTGATTTCATAATCCAATCCATTACCGCAAGAGGAGACAATGAGAGCTGAAGACAGCCCTATGTGTAAAGCCCTACTCTGGAGTTAATTTGTTGGCTATGTGAGAAAATGTCACAGTAACCCAGAAATCAGCTTGAAAAATATGGTAATATTACACAATACCATTTTTCCAGTCTAAAATCTTTCCACAGAACAAAGAGCACACATAGCAGTATTCCTTATTTACAAAGTCAAGATCTGCCTATTAGAGCTTGTATAAAGAGAACCACATTTCTAGATCAAACGGTACTAACAACTTTGGGCATTTTGGACTTAACTTCTTAATGAAATATTATTATTTATTAAATTTTTATGCTACCCATTTCCCCTATAAAATCAAACTGGAGACTGAAACATATAAAAAATGGTTACAGGAACTGGGCATGGCTAGTGAAGAGAAGGGTCAGGGGAGATATGATAGCAGTGTTCCAATATTTGAGGGGCTGCCACAGAGAGGAAGGGGTCAAGCTATTTTCCAAGGCACCCAAAGGCCAGACAAAGAATAATGGATGGAAACTGATCAAGGAGAGATTCAACCTAGAAATAAGGAGAAATTTTCTGACAGTGAGAACAATCAACCAATGGAACAGCTTGCTTTCAGAAGTTGTGGGAGCTTCATCACTGGAAGCTTTCAAGAAGAGACTGGATAGAGTCTCCTGGGTGGGGGGTTGAGCTAGATGACCTATAAGGTTCCTTGCAACTCTGTTAATCTGTTAAATCTGAATCTGGGCTGTCACATGTTATTAAAAGATAAATAGAAAAGTAAAGTGTTAAAACTATGCAGATTAAAATATCAAAAGTATACCAAAAAACAAGACTAAGAGACAGACTGCAGAGGAATAAAGTTTTTTTACCCTGTCAGCCACCTCCAGTGGTGAGTTTAGCGACTGAGGGGCCAGGAGATGATTCTTGGGTGCAACCGTGTCCTGGATTTTGGCCACTTTCTGATTCTATGCTGTGGCCAAACCCTCCACAGGGCCATTCGACTATGGGCTGATCTCACTGTTTGACTTTTTTTCTGAAGTTCTCCATGCAGAGGACTAAATAATTTTCTCTGAAAAATGTTGCTTTATAATACTTAAAATGGGAAAATGTAAAGTTGGTTCTGTTTCATATTTTACTGAAGGTATACAACACATTTAGGCAAATCCCAAGTCAAAGCAGACAGATTTTTTTGGAACTCTAGATCAAAGCATAAACAATATAAATTAGCTTCTTCTAGAATTGGATTGTTCCATGAAGCTCCAATTCCAGTTTTATATTAGTTCCAGAGCAGCAATCTTTGAAAGGTCCCTTTCTCAAACAACTGGTGGATTGGGATGCTAAGATTAATCATGCAAAGAGGATTGGATTCAGAAGATGACTGGCAAATGTCCCTTCAAATCCAAATGTGCCTTCTGGTCAAGTCCAAGCTATCCTGGAGTTGCAGAAGGCAGGATGTTAGGATATGGTTTGAGCCTAACTAGTTGTCCAGGCAATATATGTGTACTGTAACTTTAATCTGTAAATGTATTATGTTACTTTAAAGGTTTTCATTGTAATGCTGAGTCATGCTGCAATTAGGTAATGACTGGTTGTGAGAGTATTTAAGCAAGGTATTGTAACATATTCAGTTTGATGATGAAGCTGATATGATATGCTACCATTGAGAGGAGTTGCTATCTGTAATCATCGTTTGATGGATCTGCTACCATCGTGGTTTGTGAACCAGAGTGAGTTTGTTATTCTAATCAACTAATGTTTGTTTGGTAAGAAGATTTCTGTAACTACTGGACTGATTTAACTGGCAAAGACTTGGAATTTGTTTAAAGACTATGAGACTGTTTTTCTACTATAAAGTAAGCTTTTGATAAACCAGTTTGCATAACTCTTATTCATTGCTCTCAGCAACGTTTCCTTGTGCATTTACTCTGCTGGTTGGTAACACAACACCAATATCCTTAACACAGGATATATATTTTTAAGGTACGATTTACTTTGTAAAGGTAAAGGTTCCCCTCGCATATATGTGCTAGTCATTCCCAACTCTAGGGGGCGGTGCTCATCTCCATTTCAAAGCTGAAGAGCCAGCGCTGTCCGAAGACATCTGCGTGGTCATGTGGCCAGCATGACTAAATGCCAAAGGGACACAGAACGTTGTTTGCTTTGTACATAACTATTAATTATGCTTCTTCTGCAACTCGTAGGCTTTTGCTTTTGGTTCAGCCAAGTTTTGTAACTGTACCATGTTCTCACTCTCTTTCCTAATTCATTCAAAATATTAATCCTACATCTCAGATTTATGCTGCTTTCTTATTCAGTTTTTCTCAACTTTTTCTATATTGGGTATGGTAGAATTCATGCATTAATTGTCACAAAGAAATCTTTTGACAACTTCAATCTTAGGTGAATCCCTTTGCACGTGAATTCAATCTCTAAAAATAATCTCCATCGCATTAGGATAAGAACAAACCTCCATGGGAACTATGTTTAGCAAAATAGATATAACAGCAAGTACAATAAATAAAAGTGGATTTTTTAAAAAAAAACAAATTATATTTTTAAAAACTGTAACTCAAAAATTCTACCATTTTTGTGAAATTTGGAGTTTCATCATCTCATAAAAACAGATTTCCATTTCATTTATTTTTACTGCTTTTAAAATAATGATAAAGAACAAAGCACAAATGTAATTATGATAAAAATGCATACATTGTCAGAAAAAGAAAAACAGTGATAGTGCTTTTTTTAAAAAATGAAAAAATACAACAGAGGAAAAAAGAAAAAAGCATGGTGTAATTTCATTTTAATAGTAAATAGCTATTTAGCTATTTATATACATGCATGCATGCATGTATTTATGTATGTATGTATGTATGTATGTATGTATTCATTCATTCATTCATTCATTCATTCATTCATTCATACATTCATTCATTCATTCATTCATTCAACTCATTTGCCACCCAACTCGCCACAAGGTATTTCTGGGCAGCTTACAAGGTTAAAAGCAATAAATATATATATATATAGAGATGATAGATATAGAGGGCATAGATATACCAGTAGATATAGATGATAGAGATTAGAGATGATAGAGATAGAGATCTGTAATTATTAGTCCATCAATCACCTCCAACACAGTCCCCCAGAGCCAGGTTTTCAGGCCCTTCCTTACAAGAGGTCAGGGTGGTGGGAGCAGATCTCACCTCTGGGGCGGGGGGACAAAATCTTCCAAAGGGCAAGAGCCATGGCAGAGAAGGCTCTTCTCCTGGACCCTGCCAACTAAAAAACCTTGACTGACGGGATCTGCAGCATGTCTCCTCTGCCGGCACAGGTGGGGTAGGTCTATCCTATTGGGATGTGACAGTTCCTCAGGTAGACTGAGTGCATATACTTATCTATTGCAAATATTTTTCGAGTATCTATATATTTCTAAAATATTTTATACAGCCATAATATTTTTAATTTACTGAATTTTGTATAAATGTGTCCCTTATTTCATTACATATGTCCATACAAAGTCTACATCTACAGAGATGTATATATGTATAGGTAGAATTACTAGAACAGTCATTGTCTCTTAGCCCTAGGAAGCAGTTAGATCCAAACTGCTTCTAAAATATTGACAAGAAAACTGTGGGAATTAGTCTAGGCAGGCTCCTGGAGTCAGCACTGACTGAAGGGAACACTCCCAGAACCCCACAGAAAGAACCCCATATTTTCTAGAGACTGGCTAGGTTAAGGTGGTATATAAAAGTTCTATTGTTCATCTTATTTATTCACTTTATTGTATTTTATTTACCTGTTTTATTTTTACCTCATGTTTGTATGTGCCTTGTGTGTATCTCTCTCTGCGTGTCTGTGTGTATCTGCTAGGAGTTGTTTTGGAGTCAGGTGGCACCAAAACTGAATTGAATAAATGGATCAATAACTTTAGAAATGAATGAACAAGTATTCCTATTATTTCCAGTCACATAATTCTCCTTCAGTGCCATCTGAATGTGTACCCTAAACCTCTAAAGAAGGACCTTCTTCATCATATTGAGATGGGAGAGCTTTTTCAGTATGTCCAGAAATTTGCTTCTTTCTGAATCTTCAGCCAAGGTTGGAACCACAAGAAAAAGGCGCTGCTTCTTTTAGAAGTTAGAATGAAAATTTGGGTCAGAAAAATGCTTAAGCTCTATCTTCCAACCATGATGAACTTCCTGTTAGCTCCATTTCCAGTGACCCAGTAGGGTCAACATTGTAAAATGACCCAAACTGTTATTTTTTAAAAACAAAACAAAACAAGGGACTCATATAACTGATTTCCCCAAATTAACAAGAGGGTCATGTAAACATTTTAGTATGAAAGAAAGATATTTTTCCCCAAAAAACCCAACCCTGCATTGGATGCTCTTCTCCTGTTCTGCCCTCTGCTTCCACTTGCCATCATTGCTTAGTACTCACAAGGTATGAATTGAACGATTGGAAATGTAGTATTCAGAAATGTTATTGGAAGTATTTCTGCTTCAGCTTGTGCTTCCTGATCTGGATGATGAACTCAAATAGGCAACCCTGCTCTTGTTTACCATCCTGTGACATTGCCACCTCTGAGGTAGCACTGTAGACAAGACATAAACCTTTGTTCAGGAGCTATAAAGTCTTATTTATTTGTAGTATTTGTTTCTTCCATTTATATAACCCCTTACATTTGAAAACTGTACTGCAGCTTTATATGCAAAAATATAAACAAACAAGAGCTGAGGCGCCAGATCAAGCTAAACAAATTATAACCCTCTGATCCCATTCTTGGGAACACAACAGAAAGAAAATCCTATATGCCTATGTATACATGTGTAAACAAATTGCCTTCTCATTCATTGTATTACTTTCTTTTATTGACTATTTGCCATTACATGTGCAATTTCAATTATAAGTAATCTATTAAACCAAGAGAGGACAGCCTGTGATTCCATGGTTGCTTGCATCCCCTTTCCTGTGGCCTCTTTTCTAACCACATTACTGTATTTCATGCTCGCAATTGCCAGAATTGAAGGCAATGTGGTTTCCTTTGATTCTGAAATGGGTAATTTAAATGCAAGCTCCAAAATAAGCTTAATCTAGTTTTAAAAAGGAAAAGATTGCTCTCTTTAAAAGGAACTTTTAAAATATGGAAAATCCCACCTTACCAATGTGTATGGTGTGATAGAGAACTATGGTGGTGCAGGGATTAAACTGCAGTATTGCAGGCTAACTCTGCCCACAACCAGGAGTTCGATGCAAACGAGGCTCAAGGTTGATTCAGTCTTGCACCCTTCTGAGGTTAGTAAAATGAGGGCCCAGATTGTTGGGGGCAATAGGCTGACAATGTAAATCACTCAGAGAGTTTTGTAAAACACCTTGGGGTCGTATATAAGTCTAAGTGCTATTCCATTACTATATACTACTCATTTTGTGTTATCATCATGCCCCTTCACTCTTGCTTCCCTACTCCAAAATAATAGCTTTAGCCTTGAGTTTGTTCATTCTTGTATTATAAGATAATTAATACATTAGGAAAGAAAGTAAGGACAATGCTGATTAATGATGGGAGGATGGTAAGAGAGTTAAAATATCATGCATCTTAATTGTAGCAGTTTAATACATTGTAATTCACAGAAGTTTATACAACTCGAACAAATATGATGCCTGGGGTGACCCTGACTGGGTGACTTTGGGCCAACCATTCACTGTGTCTCTCTCAGCCCAACTCATCTTACATGCTTGTGATTGTGGGGAAAAGAAGAGGAGAAAGAAGTATTAGGTATGTTCCCCATCTCGAATTATTATAAAAATAATAAAGGTGGGATAAAAATAATCAAAAAAATCAAAGTAAAAAATTAGAATGCAAGTTGACAACTCTGTCTTTATCATCACAGTCTGAAGCATATTTTCCAGCTGAATGTACCTACTTCTCTAGAAATTAGTAAATACATTTGAGGAGAAAGGAAAAGTTTCAGATGAGCAGCTCCATATTCTTTGGGAGAAAGAGATAATCTATCAATCAGAATTAATCAGAATAGAGTTGGAAGGGATCTTGGAGGTCTTCTAATCCAGCCGCCTGCTCAAGCAGGAGACACTATACCATTTCAGACAAGTGACTGTCCAGTCTCTTCTTAGAAAACCCCAGTGATGAAGCACCCAAACTTCTGAAGGCAAGCTATTCCACTGGTTAATTATCCTCGCTGTTAGGAAGTTTCTCCTTAATTCCAAGTTGCTTCTCTTCTTGATTAGTTTCCATCCATTGTTTCTTCTCCTGTCCTCTGGTGTTTTGGAAAATAAATTGAGCCCCTCCTCTTTGTGGCAGCCAATAAAAAGGCAGAGAACTGATTTAAATGTGCATGGTTTCTCCCAGTAGCTGAGACTATAATATTCTACTAATTAAAATGAGGTTTGTTTCTTAAAGAGCTAAGATATCTATCATCTATCTATCTATCTATCTATCTATCTATCTATCTATCTATCTATCATCTTCAAAGTTAGGACTGTGAACTATACATTTATAAGTGGTATAAACCTTTCAGCCACAAGACACAGCAGCTATTAATTTTCCACTATGAGGACTTAGGTACTTTTTCTAAAGGATGACTACTCAAACAGGTCAGCATTATCTAACACAGTGGTTCTCAACCTTCCTAATACCATGACCCTTTAATACAGTTCCTCATGTTGTGGTGACCCCCAACCATAAAATTATTCCTAAAACCATTGAAAATATGTGTTTTCCGATGGTCTTAGGCGACCCCTGTGAAAGGGTCGTTCGACCCCCAAAGGGGTCCCAACCCACAGGTTGAGAACCACTGATCTAACAGGATAATCACTGTGTCATTCTAAAAGTAACAAGAAGTCACTTCGTGTTTAGCTAGATGTTAATATATAGAGTTAATCCTGAATATTGAGAACATTGTAAACAATACACATGGCATTTTGAAGATCCTTTATTTTTTATTTTTCTCTCTCTTAAAAAATGAATTCATTTTATTCCCAAACATTGACTTACTTTATTACATACACACATTGTGTAACGCTTATATTTCTAGATAATTAATAGCAGCATCCAGTGAAATAATTAGTAACAGTGGAAACAGTGGAAATAAATAAAACAGTTAAGAATGATCGTAACAGTTAAAGCAGTTCAGAAAACATGAAAAGACTACCTACTAATTTATTTCTCCTTAACTTCATTTAAGATACCATTTCCTTCATCTTAGTTCTGTAAAGCTCAGATGCAACAACAGGAAAAATCTGATTCTGAATTGTCAGCAGCAGCTTTAGGTAGAGATTCCTAGATGATCTTACTAATTATTCTTGTTAGGAATCATATTTTTTAAAAAAACAAACAAACAAACAAATCCTCTTAAGTGATTGAGGCCATTAAGGACTTAAACATATTTCATTATTTTCCCTACATAGATGTCACAGAAGGCCAAAAGACTTTCATTTACCCACCTTTCACCCCAAAGTTGTTTTCACTCTCATACTTGTTCAATCTTCACTTCCACACCATATTCTTCTGTGTGTGCACATGTGTTTGTGTGCGTGCACATGTGTTTGTGTGCATGCATGTGTGTTTGTGATTGATAAAAATGAATTCCCACTTAATACAGTTTTCTAGGCAACATTTAAAAATATTCTTGATTTCAGCTGCATTTCTAAATCATAATTCTAAAAAACATCTCTTGCTGAATACAGTGGAAGCTATGCAGTGGTGGGTTGCCCGCGGTTCAGACCAGTTCACAAGAACCGGTAGTAAAACCAGCGGGAGGCTCCGCCCACCAACCAGGATGTCATCAGGAAGCTTCTGCACACACACAGAAGAGTGTGTGCACGCGTGAGCAAAGCGAGCACATGCGTGCGGCCCCGCTGAGAACCAGTGGTAAAGGTAAGTAGAACCCACCCCTGAAGCTATGTAAATATTCATAAGATCACCTTATTAAAGTCAAGACAGCTATGAACATGGGGTAGGGCAGAGCAATCCTGTTCTAGTATTTTCTGCTTGGTTTGCAGGCACCATTCCAATTCCCCAAATCCAACTAAAGCTGGTAGAATTTCTTATGGCCCCCTGAGAGTATTCCACTGGCATAAATGTCATTTCACCACATAGTGCAATCTCTACCTAAAAAGCAATATATTCCCTATTTCCTAAGATTCTCTCAACTGGTAGATTTTTGCTCTAGGATCTATGATGGAGCTGCATAGTGCAAAACCCAATAAATTAACTTTATTTAGTCATTTTAAGCCAGACACCAGGAAGCAAAGGCAGAGTTTCACCCTATCTTATTCAACTTTCTGTCATTATGGGAATGCCTGATGACACAATAATGAAGCAGGATGTGAATTTTTTTTCAGATCTGAAGTAAATGTGTTTCTTTATTCCAGCTTACTTATTTCTGCTTATGTGAAAGATGGGCATTTTTTGTGTAGCTGTTTGGACTTGATGAGCTCAGCCGAAACAGCATTTAGCTGAATTGAGAATTGGATGCTTTGTGATTGCTGTTGACTGTAAAATCTGCAGCATGATTAAAAACCTTTCCCTGCTTAAAAAACAAGCACATATTCAGATGCTTAGAAAAGCTTCCTTAAGCAGTTTTTGTAAATACAGTATGGTCCCTGCCAATAGTTGGTGTACAGATGTTAATAAAAATATATCTAAGATTACCAAGACCACCATTTCTACATTAAGCACTTTTTTTTTCTCTTTTCCAATCTCTTGAATAGCAAGACTTGGCATTTCTGGGCTTTTGAAAAGAAGTGCAATGCCAGCATTCTCAGGGATACTGAGACTTAGCAATCTTCCTTCGTTCCAGTTTTCTGGTTACACAAGCTTATGCTACAACTAGTCCCATAAATCTTTAAAGGAAGCCAGGCAAAGCTGAGAGATACTTGGTGCCTCTTGCACATCTCGTCATGCCTAAAGGGAAATCTGTATGATCGCATTTCCCACTATGAGTCAAAGTCACCTTTTCCCATTTTGGATTCGTATCTACAGAAAATGTCGAACTGTAATATGGTTGGTATTTGCCTTACTTGTTATGCAAACCCACCCTTGACATACGAGTTATAGCTGATAAGTTTGGATAACATGCAAAACTGAAAACTAAGCAGTACATACTATTGCAGCATCCAATCTGGGTCAGTCACTGTCTTCTGAGCTTTTGGACTTGTGCTGGAGCCCAAGTAGAGACAGACATATTCTGGTGAGAGAGATGTTCCCTGAGGATGGGCTCCAACATGAGTGTGAAAGCTAAGAAGACTAAACCTCCGGTCCTGGTGACTGACCCACATTGGATCCTGCAACATTATCCTGGGGCACATTTATTAACCTTCATTCCAATACATACCATGCTGTAGGGATAAACATATGCATGTACCATGCTGTAGGGATAAACATATGCATGTTTGTTTGTTTGTTTTTATTTATATGCCGCCCTTCTCTGGAGACTCAGGGCGGCTTACAATGTGCTCAGCAATAGCCGTCATTCTTTTGTATATTTATACAAAGTCAGCTTATTGCCCCCACAACTGGGTCCTCAATTTACCTACCTTAGAAAGGATGGAAGGCTGAGTCAACCTTGAGCCTTGGCGAGATTCGAACCTGCAGTAATTGCAGGCAGCTGGTCTTAATAACCAGCTTAATAACAGGGTGCCTTAGACCACTGTACTACCATGTTGAATTATCTTCTAATGGCCATTGGTTTGACTGGATCTTTTCCTATTCCCAATCTCATATCCTTTTAAAAAACGGAATTAGAAGCTGGAAGTTTCAGAATATAAAATGTGTGTTCAACATTACTGGCTTGTTTATGGCAGTAAAATAATCTTCCTTTCTTGATCTGACTGAGGGACAAGCAGATATAGGGAGGGACCCAATTGCCACCACCCCTTCAAATAAAGAACATCTGCATGGCCAGTCTAGATGAATTCAATGCACATTGATTCATATACCTCACTATTAAAATTCTATCAAGCCAAGATTTGGAAAGTTTGACCTATTTGCAAATCCAAACTGGAAAAAGAATATTCCCCCAAGTGAGATTGGTGGCTTTTTCCTTTCGCAACCTGTGCTTCAAATGGACTACTTGTCTGAAACCCCCATGGAGTTACCTGTGGTCTGCAATAGCTAATTCCCTAGTTCTGGAAATAGTGTAGGTGGGTGTTTTTTTAAAGACATTCTTTGGCTCTTTTAATCTCCACAGCTGATTACACTAAACTGCCATTTTTTTATAGTGGAGTAGAGACTGATTTATGATTTATTATTGCTCTACACCATCGCTTAAGGCTATTTTCACGTAGAATTTCTTATAAAGCTTATTAGAGATATTTGTTCAGGTAATTGGTAAAAAAGAAGCATAACTCAGCCTCCCCACAAACAACAACAGTCTCTTCTCAGCTACAGTAAAATCTTCATGTTAACAGAACAACTTGCAACTACATTCTTGAACTACTTTCAGATCTATTATTCCTGAGTAATTAGACAAGGATGGTAGGGTGGGACCAGGGCATCAATGGGCATGTTGAATGGTTATCTTGTTCCTTTCTATGCAATGTACTAGATAAAGAAAATCTACATTCTTGCTTGTCCCTGTTCTGTCTTGTTAGGGAATGTTGTAGGGAAAACAGGAATTTTGGAAAAGATTTAGAGATTATCTCACTATCCAGTTTCTCTGGAGCCAGAACAGGCCTGAAGTCTAGTCTGAAGAGTAGAATTGCGCAACATGACTCTCTGCTCCCCCTCTTCCCATCACAAATGGGTGCAATTTTTCTTGCTATGTTTTTCTTTTTCGTGCCACCTCAAGCATTCTTGACTATTTTGACTGGTGTGCTTTGTTTTATTACAGTCTGAGCCCAGGAGTTCAGCTTTCCTTCCTTCCTTCCTTCCTTCCTTCCTTCCTTCCTTCCTCCCTCCCTCCCTCCCTCCCTCCCTCCCTTCCTTCTACCCTCTCTCCCCCCTTTTCATTTTTTGAATCATTTGAGACTCTTATTATCCCCTAGTGATTGAAGAAATAAAATGATGTGCTATTGGATATTTTATTTTAAAAAAAGAGTAGGAGAGGAAAGTACATCATTCAGGGGAATATATAGAAAAGAAAAAGAGCTTCTGCTATGTTTCAAACCAGCAACCAACTATTTGCAAACTGAGTGTTATACTCAGTGTACTTTTCTGGCAACGCTGGCAAAAATTGCTCCTGAAGAATTAGAGCTCAACAAAGCAATAAAAATACATTTTTTTTATTTTAAAACTGGTTATTGTGTTTTCATATATAAGCATTTTTGATGCTTTAATTCTATATGTGTAAGTTTAGTATTTGTTTGGATCTATCTACTATGTTTCCTCAAAAATACGACCTACTCAGAAAGTAAGTCCTAGCTTGATTTTTACATATGCATCCAATATAAGCCCTACCCCACAAAATAAGCCCTAATTAAGACCCCACCCACTGCAGGGTGCACAGGTAAAAATTAAGCTAGGGTGGGGATGGGGGGATGGAGCTGCCCTACTACTTACCTTCAGATAGTTGCAGCCAGGCCTCGCACACCTTGGCCCATTTCTTTTGCTGCAGCCGGCAAGGCTTTACTGAAGGCTTCTGTAGCTGATATCAGAGCCCCTGATCAATCCAGAACTCTGTTATCGGCTGAAGAGGCCTTCAGGAAAGCCTTGCTGGGCTCGCCAGATGAAGAAGTTCCTGAAGGCCTCTGATAGTGAAAAAGAGGCCGGGAGCGATGTGCAGAAGTGAGACAAGTCGGTGGATGACGTTCCACACACACACACACACACACACCCGAAAATAAGACCTGGTGCCTTTTTTGGTGGGCAAAAAAAATATAAAACAGGGTTTTATTTTGGGGGGAAATGGTAGCAATCTAGCTATCTATTATTTAATCACTAGTAATACCAGCTCATGGGAAAGATAGTGATTGGCCAATGATTTTCTGGAATGCAAAGGTGGAAAACAGCAGGAAAATTATTCAACGGGAGGATATGTTAGCCTGCTGTTTGGATTGAGTATTTTGTAAACCGTTGCCAACTGTCTCAGTTAAACTTCTCAGGATTTTCATAAGTCAGTTGAATAAAGCTGACATGAGTTTATGGGCAAAATGCAGATATGCCCTTAAGTAGCTCCCTCCTTAGTTCTGTACAGTTTATATCTGATAATATGAAGGGACAATATTTTGACTTAGAGGGACATGCATATAAATTTATGTGCTTGAGCACAAGCTACCAGTGTGTCATCTTTCTGTCACCATTAAAACTGTCTGTTCCACCCTTTCAAACAAATCAGATCAAATCCTGGATCAGAAGTGACTTACAAACTGGCCAAATGAGTAGCAGGCAGATAAGAACATTTAGTAGTTTAGTGGGATAATAATTAGAGGCAGTAATTTCTAAGGTAAAATAGAGCACACATATTCATCTTTGTGAAACACCTTGTAGTAAAATGCTGAGAATTAGTTCAGCAATAGTTGGGAAATTTTAGGGTCCCCATATTACCACTAGTGCTAGTATAGTAATGCATGAAGAAGAAACGAGGAGAAGATCCATCTCTTTCATCAACAGGTTTCCTGGTTCAGTTGATTAGCTCTAAGTTTCCTTACTATACTTACATTCATTTTACGAGCAAAGCTGTGGCTTCCATGGTCAACTTTACATCAGATTTCATATATACACTGCCTTATCCTGAAATTTCATAACAAATACTGTATATGCACTATATGGACTATTGCAATGCTCTCTACATGGGGCTCCCCTTGAGGAGTACCCGGAGGCTCCAACTGGTGCAGAATGCGGCCGCGCGGGGGGTTATGGGAGCAAGGGGTTGCTCCCATGTGACACCTCTCCTGCGTGAGCTGCATTGGCTTCCAGTGGTCTTCCGGGTGCGCTTCAAGGTGTTGGTTACCACCTTTAAAGCGCTCCATGGCATAGGACCTGGGTACTTGCGGGACCGCCTTCTGCCGCCGATAGCCTCCCACTGACCAGTACGCTCCCACAGAGAGGGACTCCTCAGGGTGCCGTCAGCCAGGCAATGTCGGCTGGCGACCCCCAGGGGGAGGGCCTTCTCTGTGGCAGCTCCCGCCCTCTGGAATGATTTGCCCCCAGAGATAAGAAGGATATCGGATCTCCGGGTCTTTCGCCGTGCCCTGAAAACTTTTCTTTTCCATCAAGCAGGGCTGGCGTGAACCCCCCCTTTTTTTTAGTTTTTTAGTTGTTTAGCTTTTAATCTGTCAATGGGTTTTAATTCAAATTGTTTTAAAATTGGGCCAAAGTATATAATTCTTTTAATAATTTTAAATTTTGTATTGTTATGTGTTTTAGTTTTGGCTGTGCACCGCCCTGAGTCCACTAGGAGAAGGGCGGTATACAAATTGAATAAAATAAGTAAATAAAATAAATAAATAAATATGTTTGAAGCAATATATTCTCCTCAAATCAGGGGTGAAATCCAGCAGGTTCTGACAGGTTTTGGAGAACCGGTAGCTGAAATTTTGAGTTCAGAGAACCGGTAGTGGAAATTTTGAGTGGTTCAGAGAACCGGCAAATTCCACCTCTGGCTGGCCCCAGAGTGGGGTGGGAATGGAGATTTTGCAATATTTCTCCAGGAGGGGGGAGGGAATGGGGATTTTGCAGTATCCTTCCCCTGCCACGCCTACCAAGCCACACCCACAGAACCGGTAGTAAAAAAAATTGGTTTACACCACTGTCTCAAATATTGAAACTCAACCCTGGATCCTGCTTTCCATCACCTTTGTTACTGTAACAAAGTAAAAGGTATGCCACAAAAATCATTTCTGCAGTAATAAATTGGAGGTGGGGTGGGGGAGGGGAAGAGAGAGGAACTGAAGAAGCTGGAAAGGTTCCAATGTCCAGTATAAAGAAAGAACCTGGAATCAGGACATTCCTTCACAGCACAGAGAATAGATAGAGAAGAGGTGAGTGGCAAGATGTGAAATAAGTGAACAAAATCATTAGAAAGAAGACTAAATACATGTATTGGAATAAACTCACAAAAGTTTAGGACTGGAGAACCTAGCTTCATAGAATAGCACGAACATACTTGGCTTAAAATTGAACTTTTGTTGTGCATGTAGCATCCTGATAAAAATGTGCCCAAATTGACCTTTAGGAGGGAATGCTGCATGTGGCACAAGAATGTCTAAGATTAGTAACCTAGACTATAATTTAATAAATCTAGAAGAAATTACTAAACCTAGTCTATAATCTTACTAAACAGAATAATGAGAAAGACTTGATTGAAGAAGGCTATGATGGGCAGTGGAGGTAAGTATCTGTGAGTCCATCTTGTGATGACCATGGCTAATAGAAATTTTCATCTTGGAGTGCAAGTGGAGAATATATATATATATATATATATATATATATATATATATGAAATGGAAGAAGGGAATATAAATTAATAATATATTTCAGAAAATGAATAAAAAGTAAATCACATAATAAATCTGACCTTATGGAGTAAAGCTGATGAATATATGCAAGGAAACAAATAATAGATTTAATGAGAGGTCCAAAATGTACATCAGAAAATACATTATATAATTTAAGTTTAATTCATTTATTTCTTCAGTCATTCATTCAACCTAGAAAGTGACACCTCTTCCACAATGTGATAGTGCTGTCATGAGTGTATATGAAAACAGGAATCCATAGAACCAATTAATGATGATGATGAAAGAACTAGAAATGAGTTTGGGGGAAACTTTGTAACATTCTAAATGAATTCAGTCTAGGGGGAAATATGACAAGAATGCATGAATAAGAATAAGATCAGAGAGTACTGAAAAAGTGAGAGGGACATTTGCAGGCTTCAGAATGAATGGAAATGGTGAATCTTTGAGGAATTCATGTGTGCGTGTGTGTGTGTGTGTGTGTGTGTGTACATATACATATGTTTTCATAGATTTTCATGGGTACAGGTATGCAGGTCTTGGTGTATTCGGGTCTTCTCCCATGTAAGATTGAGAGCACTTTGGCAACGTTTCGGCAGAATCTCATCTGCCATCATCAGGCTTATGCAAGGGGTCTAGTAATGGCAGTTGCTGCAGATGACCCCTTGAATTCCTCAAAGATTCACTACTTCCATTCATACACACACATACATGAGACAGAAAAATAAATATAAAGCTAAAAGCATAAATGATGTGATTATTTATGATAGAAGATTGAGAGACTTAGTGAAAGATACAAAAATGAGATTTCTGAATGTGCGACATGATTTCTTTATAGTGTCAACAGAGGACCTTGGGAAGGGGTTGATGTGAGAGAAGAAGAAAGTGAAGGAAAGTAGAATGACTGCAGGAAGAAAAAAGTATGAATAGTTTTTCTATTGGAAAAACATATCTCCCAACATACTGAGTGGAAAGTGCTTGGAACAAATTGAAAAGTATCATGTCACAGAATGTGAAAAAAGTGTACAGAACTATGTTCATGGGAAATATTAAAAGAATGCTTGGTGAATAATGGGATGAAAGAGATTGTGAATTACAAAAAAAAAAATACAGTATAGAAAAGAATGATCATTGCAAAAAAATAGGATAAGAAAAATATAGTACATGTTGGGTACAGAGAACAAAGAGTGTATTGAAGTAGGGGAAGTAAGGATGATTTGCAAAGATAGAAAATCATGTATAGCTTATAATGAATGGTGCTGGTGTAATTTAACCCAAGTTTCTGCTCCTTCAATTATTTAATGCCTTTAATTTCTTGGCTTAACCCTTCCTTTGTTTTGTACAACATTGCTTATTCCAAAAGGGGAAAGCATGATGAGGCATGTAGGCATGTATAACATTAAAAAAATACAATGAACACTTTTCTCTTTCTGTCATATTAATAATTACAATTGGGGAATAGCTTTTGCAGACACTCTGAGAAGATCACTCATGGCCTTGGGACTTTCTTTCTAAATTGAATTCTCAGGCATCAAAAGAACAACTGGAAAGAACATCTGATTTACACCGGCAAGTTTTTTGACAGTCATGTCCACACACTGATAGTGAAATCCCCTGAAGCCTCACCCAAAAGTTGACAGGATTTTTGAAAACCTCAAAAGCTCCAGAATGCTAATCATCAGGCTATGGCCTTGCCTTATTCATGAAAGTACACAAGGAGTAAAGACAATGAAGTTTTCCATTTCAAACATTCCCATATTTTTTTTCCATTTCTGCTTTCTTCTTCTTTCCAAAGAACATTTGCTAAAGGGGGAAAGCCAGGAGTGCCAAACAATGCCTTTGGAATGATAATATTAGGAGTTTTCATTTGGCGAGATACTTCGTGTCTTTAGAAGCAGGTTCCTCTGAAGACACCCTTATCATTATGAACGGCGACTTTACTTTTAATCAAACGGATGTTAAGAGTAGAAAAACTATTGGGTGAAAAGATGCAGACTAACGTTTAAGATTCTATCACCTATCTCTGCCCATCCACCTCCAGACAATTAACTAACATCTGTTTACTCCAGAGAGAGAAAAATGTATTTCAACAAAGTTTTTGCTTATATTATGCAGTCTTTGACCCTCAACTTCAGGGTCAAATCTTATTCAAATGTTATTATTTTGAACCGATGCCTCCAAGAAAAAAAGAACATGCTATCCTCAAAGAAATTCAGGAATTGTTTTGCCAGTGCATTAAAGAAAGTTTATCTGAGTACATCAGTCAACAAAATGTACACTGGGCACAAGCATTCTGATCTCAGAAGTTTCCAGTTAACTAGGAATCAGAATTTTTAAAATTATTTCATGTGTTCGGGGAGGGAGTCTGAAGCAATAATTGCAATAATTGTACAAAGAATCTGTTGGTAATTGAAGGAAAAATTGCTTAGATAATTTGTTCCCCATGAAGGACAATGTTCACCTAACAGCCCATTTAAACCCCAGTGGGAATCTTTTCACAGGATAGTGAGCATTTATTCCATATAACACCCCATTTTTCCATTAGTCACAACATCCTACAACTCTTACATATTTTGTGCCTCAATGTAATTTCAGGAATACATTCAATGTTTATTTTTTGGATATCTTTCTCCATAGCGATACAAAGCGAATGGAAAAGTTTAACCATACATCCTTACCAGTTCCCTTCTGTATCAACTGTGCTTCTTCACATTAAGACCACAGCCAACTTACACCACTGTATCTATAGTGGGACACTGACATTCAGTTTATTTGCTCAGGGTTTAGAGCCCTGGCTTCAGAAGGTTAGGTTCCAATTCAACAAAATTGAAAAATGAGATGGAAAGTAACACCCCATTGAATTTATATGGGGTTATGTTAGCCATAATTTATACAGTATATTTTGGCATTACTACTTCTTTTTGAAAAATTACAGCAAACTAATTTTTCAGTGGTTAATAAGTAAGAGACCAAGCATGAGAAAGTAGAATGCATATAAGTTATATTAAAAAAACAGTTTTATCCTATCATTCCTCCACAGATTTCAACACAATAAATCTTATCCTCATAATAACCTGGTAAGTTAGCTAGGCTAAGAGATGAAAAACCCTGTGTTACATTATATTTAGGACTCTCGGGACTAAATGTAATATTTTGTTTTCCTTCTGAAGAAGATAGATGCATATGTGGAAAAGGTTTGCAGTGCAATAGAAGACAATCTTTTGATAACTATATAGGCCACTCAGCTCAAAATATTATTACAATGGGTGTTATAGCATATGTATGTATCCTTTCCTTTATGTATTTTCTACAGCTCAAGCTCTAAAGGGCCAGATACAACAGCTGTCCTTAATTTGACTTCTACCAACCCTGATATCCATTGCCATGTCACTTATGATGTTTTATATGTAGGTAGGTTCTGCTATCTTCTCCTGCCTAAATCCTCTGTGAGAATATGAGTTTCCCATTTGGTGAAAATAGCATCAACACAGAAGACAGATTTTGAATCACATTAAAAGAGTGGATTAAATTATAGTTTTGCACATGTTCTGCATTAGGAATCTTTCTAATGGTAAGAGCTTTAAAGCAGTGAAAGGCTCAATTTACTATCTTGGATAAACTACCCTTTATTGCAAATATTTAACCAGACATTGTATCCTAGTTGTATCCTGCATTGCAAGGCTTACCTGAACAAATAGCTGGGCTCAAGGACTTCTACAGTGGTAGCTTTGGGTCTGAATTTGAACTTTGGTATGAAAGATACGATTTAAAGTTGAGTCTGGTTCAGATCAAATTCTGCAGGTTTTTTAATATTCACTAAAACCAACAAGTTATAAGAAAATTCATTTAGTAAACAGAAATGAAAAATGCATGGAATGTAAATCAGAATGGAAAATCTTAATGTTGAAGGCTGTACTACACATGACACTATGCAGGAGAGGGAACAGAAACTGCAAGAAAAGTAAATGGAAAAGGTAGGAGATGCCAAGTGGAAAATGAGATGTTTGCTTCTTTTATGCTCTTATATTTTCCATGTCTATGCACACAAACACAAACATGGTATTTTTCTTTCCATCCTTTAGAAGGGCTCATTGCTTTAGTTCAAAAACAGCTAAAATAAAATAAAAAGAAATTTGAGAAATGTTCTGAAAACAACATAGATGACATTCCAATATGAGAGAGGGAAAATGAGGATTAACTTAATGGCTGAGAAGACCTTAATGGCTCAAGATGTGTTAGGCAGGGGCGTCAAACTCATGTCATCATGGCGGTGTTATGTGATTTATCAGGACTTTTTTCCCCTTCGCTAAACTGAGTGCGGGCGTGGCCAGCATGTGACGCATCTAGCCTGTGGGCCACAAGTTTGACAGCCCTGAGTTACAGCTTCAACACATCAGGTGTCTTAATCCTTGTACAACACACTAACCAGAATATATTATGGCAAACGTAGTGCATAATTTACCTACTATATTTATTGAACTAGGATCACATAAAACAAGATGAATCACTAAGTGGTTGACTAAAAGCTATCCAAAATACTCAGAAATAGGTGAATTTAGAATCAGAAAAGAGGCCACTTTCTAATAAGGTCACTTAGTTATTAAAAAGTGTAACAAGCTTACAGATTGATTCTGCTCATTTTCTGGAACCAACCAAAAAGAACTGTGACAATGCATTGTTGTCTAGCCTCATTTTACATGAGACAGTCATTGTCCCTCACCTGTGTTCCTTCAAACATGCCAGCATGCCAGTAGGCAAGGACATAGTTTCCATTAAAATATTAATCTGAAAGAAGAAAAAATGAGAGAAGACAGTTTTTTCTTCATTTCTATTGATGTTCTATGCAGGTTCTCCACTTATTTAGTCCAACTATGTTTTAACTCCCAATCACAGCTTCATATTTTCAATTTTCAATTTAAAGAAAAACATATTCCAACTGGCTACATGTACATATGCCTGGTCAACATTAAAATGTGGGTGAGATGAAGGACTAATTAGACTGCTAGTTGGTTTGTGGGGCGGGGGGGGGGGTGTTGGCCATGTTTTTCCTGACTGCTGCAAAAGGATGAATGAGATATGAGGTGAGGGGCTCTTTTGGATAGAATATCACTCCTCACTCAAAGATTGTCTATCATCTTGCACTTCCTTTCTGAAAATGTGGTTTCTATCTTTTAGTGGAAAAGATATACATGCACACATACTCCTAAATAAAGAACATTTTGCAGAACATTTTGTTGATTTGTTTATAAAATGTGTAAAGCTGAGATTAAATAGTACACAGATATTTAGAATATCTTCAGACTAGTAAGTAGTCATATAGTAAGTAGTCTGAAGATGAGTACAGAATATAGCAGGATTAATACAGAAAATAATAGCCTAATATCTTTGGGCATGCTTCAAAAAAATACTTTTTTTTTTTAGCCCTCTAGGGACAGAGGAAGTTTTTGTTGGTCAGTTCAAGCAAGGCAACTTTGATGTGGGCCTTAGGCCTTTTTATAGGGGATGGTTGGGTTGCAAATGTCATTTCAATAGCTAGTGGGCACAACTTCAAAAGAACACTAAAACTATGCTTCCCCAAAGAATTAAGCAAGAAGAGTGAAGAACAACTCCCAGTGGACTAAATGAACCAAAAATGTTAGATGGAGAATCTGATTAATTCCAGCATCACTGGTCTTGCACAGAATAAAGTAACACAATAATAAGCTTTATTCAAAAAGTACAAGTCACACTAATTGACTTTATTACACTGGGAAGGTTTATTTCATCCTTGCTGTTGCACATGAGAACATGGTGTGTGTTGATTTTGTTCCTATAAAACAAAAGTTATTGTATAAGGAAGATTAAAATTGCTTATAAACTGTTGAAAATATGCTTGGCTGGTATATTGTGTCCCAGTGTGTGTGTTTTTGTCCAATTTAAACAAATATTTACTATTCAACAAACTTGGATAATGGATGAATTGAGGACCACTGGATCTCTTGTGAGCATACCAGTAATTCAAGACTTGTGCACAGTATTTGATAAGTATTAAGGAGTGAGGATGCTTTCCTCTTCCAGATATTGATGGTCATAACCATACAATTCCAGATGTAGACTGTTGTTTACAAGCTTTCAAACAGTCATGAATTTTCTGGTGAATCTTCAAATTGCTCATATGGATCATCACATGATTATCCTTACACCGGAAAATTGGCCACATGTTTACATGATGACTGGAAAACATCAGAAAGTTTACAAAATTTTGTTTGTGATTCAGTGAAGATGTCAACATTGATTTTGGAATAAAAAAATAGTTTTATTGGAATATATGATTCATTCATGCTGTAGATTCTTTCAGCAAAGTGCATTTGAGAATGTGTTGAAACAAATCATTGACCTTTAGTCTCTGGCCTTTAAATCGAGTGGATTTAACACATACTAATTGTAAATTGCTCTGTTCTACCTTTATGCATTGCCTGCTTTTACTCAGCAACTGCCTGTCATGCTATGGATTTTGAAAGAGGATAGGTTAGTAAATTGATCACAGCCATTCCCTAATAGAATTTAACAATTTAATTTCACAGGCAAATGCAGTTATTTTTCTTATGATAAGACTGGTACTTTCAGTCACTCCCATCCTACATGGTTATATTAATAGGCACACAAAATTGAACATCTCCTTATATATTTAATGTGTAGGAGTCTGAAACCTATAATGCATGTAGAAGCTAAGGTGTCTCTGATATCTTTTTCAAAAGAAATCAAATAGGGAGAGGTGTTTTTTCAAGCATAAGTACCAGAAATCAGTTCTGCAGGTACTGAAATTTATAGCCATAATAGTAGTATAAATTTGTCTCTATAATCAGTGCATCTAAATGTCCAGATAACTGCATAGTAACTATTGCTCTGGGATGCGGTGGCTCAGTGGCTAAGATGCTGAGCTTGTCGATCAAAAGGTCGCCAGTTCAGTAGTTCGAATCCATAGTACCATGTAATGGGGTGAGTTCCTGTTACTTGTCCCAGCTTCTGCCAACCTAGCAGTTCGAAAATATGTAAAAAATGCAAGTAAAAAAATAGGGACCACCGTTGGTGGGAAGGTAACAGTGTTCCGTACGCCTTTGGCATTTAATCATGCCAGCCCCATGACCACGGAGACGTCTTTGGACAGCACTGGCTCTTCGGCTTTGAAATGGAGATGAGCACCGCCTCCTAGAGTCGGGAACGACTAGCACGTAGGTGTGAGGGGAACCTTTACCAGTGGTGGGTTGTCCCCAATTCACACCGGTTCTATAGAACTGATAGTAAAACTGGCGGGAGGCTCCGCCCACCAACCCCGATGTCATCAAAACGCTTCTGTGCATGTGCAGAAGAGCGCGCGTGTGCGTGAGTGAAGCGAGCGCGCACAGCCACACTGCAAACCGGTAGTAAAGGTAAGTAGAACACTGACCTTTACCTTTACTAACTATTGCTCTGATCTTCTGAAAGTTCCTAGAATCAGTGTACACCTCTTATTCTTCCTCTACATTAAAAATATGCAATTCAGTGAGTTTTCACAGCTACAGCAAGGGATGATTGCTAATTACAAAATGAACAGAACAGAACAGATTGGTAGACCAAGAAAGGCCAAGGAAAGAACTTGTTGGCTTGATACCATTAAAGCTGATACAAAGATGAACATCCATGACAGAAGTTGTGTTTGACATGATAGCATGGACAGCACTTGTCTATAAAGTCACCAAAAGTCGATTATGACTGAATGGTTAAAACTAACTAACATGGCATCTGGATAGTAGGTTTACTTATCAGCAATCATTATAACTGTGATTTCATGCTAATTAGGTTAACTAGAACTTGGAAAGAGCAGGTGGGCATTTGCTCCTCTACTGTTCCAGGTTGCAGCTGGCATAAACATTTATGTGTAAAGCTAGAGTGTATCCTAGCTAAAATCCCAGACCATGCTTTAGCTTAGACGTGGATGTGAGTGGATGCATTTTGGAGGAGCGGGGTCTTCTTACTAAAGCCACTGTTCAATAATTCCAATTTTCTTTACATGTCATTATTGGATTTTATTCATTCTAAGTGTGCATGTATGCACGCGAACCCCCAAAATACAAGGCGCATGCTGCCCCCATGCATGTGCCCCTCCCTACGCATGTGCGCCCCATGCGTACGCATGTGCCCCCATGCACCCCACCCCTGATCATGCGTAAGCGTCCCCGCATACACCTCTCCCCCATGCATGCACAGCAGAGACCCAAAGACCAACTGGCTGGCGGGAGGCACACATGCATGCGCAGCAGAGCCAAACTGGGTTGACAGCTCATGTGCCCACACAGAGGGCTCTCTGTGCCACCTCTGGTACGTGTGCCATAGGTTCGCCACCACTGTTCTAAGGCATTCTAAGGACTGTTTACATATTTTACCAAGAGTTATTAAAGTAACTATGTATGGTTTTGTGGAATCATAAAATTAATAAGCCAGAGGTAACATTAGAAATCACTTAATCCAACTCCCTGCCCATTGCAGGAATTAACTACAATACTGTCCCTTTCAGATACTCATCTATCCTCTGTTTAAACAACTCCAGAAAAGGAGAGCAAAACACCTCCTGAGAGTCTCAACCACTGATGAAAAGGTCTTGGCCTGTTTTCTACAACACCATTGTCTTCTATATGACTGCCATTCAAATATTCAGAGAGTTTTCATGTCCACCTGCAGTCTTCTCTTGATAAAAGATTGTCACTAAAAGCATTTTAATAGTGATGGGTAAACAACCTTGTTTCAGTAGTTATGGGTTCTCCTAAGTATTCATTGTAGATAATAAGAATTTATTCTTTATTGGCCCTCCTCTGTTGTGACAAGGAAAACCTACAATTCTATGATCCTTTCTGTAATTACCTCTAATGCACACATTCAGAAGCATCAGTGCAAGTCTTGGAATTAGGAAGTAATAATGACCAGCCTATATGTAGTTGTGACCTTTCCCACTGTTAAATATCCATCATTCAGAAGGAGGAATTATAATGGTAGTATCAAATGCAAAAATTCCAGTAAAATAACTCTTGGTTATAAATGACACAATACCATATACCACAATTCTTTAGCTTTAGCTTCCAGCACGCTTTCTGAATCCTTCTATCATCCTCTCAAACTTCTCTTCACTTCTTCAGCGTAATGAAATGGAGCTGGTTTCAAGAGACAGAACTCCACATTTGTAAGTTTCTTTTGGTATATTAGAACACACAACTCGTCTCTTCAATTAAGATTTTGAAATAAGCCAGAGAGCCAAATAATATTAGCCTGAGGCTACATGTTATCCACCATTGGATTAGAGCTTCTTGTCTGCTTTTGTTTTCCATTTTTTCCAAATTCAGTTGATCAAATCATAACTGCAGCAGCTAAGAAAGAGTGTTGCAAAGCTATAGTACCAAATATTTGTTCTTCGCAGAATAACGCAGAATCATAGTAAGATAATAATGATAATAATCATAACAGAGCCAGTTTGGTCTAGTGATGGCTAACCTTTTTCTCGTTGTGTGCCGAAAACGTGCAAATGCATGTGCGACAGCTCGCACGTGTGCCAGCATTCATAATGCAATGTGGCCCACCCTGCACATGCACGCACAACCCCCCAGCTCCACCTGCAGCCTCCTGGGCCTAAAAATGGGCTGTGGGGGTGTGTGCTCCCCCCTACGCTCCCCCCTGCCCCCACGCATGCACACATGACCCCCATGCATGCACACGCATCTCCCGCATGCACCCCCCGCGCATCCCCATAATCAACTGGCCAGCAGGAGGCATGCGCCCATGCACGATGGACGTGAGCTGGGTGACAGCTCGTGTGCCCGCAAAAAGGCTCCACGTGCCAGCCATGGCACACGTGTCATAGGTTTGCTATCACTGGTCTAGTGATTAAGACACCAGGCTAGAAAGCAAGAGACCGTAAGTTCAAGTCCTGACGTAGCCATGAAAGTCAACTGGGTGACTTGGGCCAGTCACTCTCTTTCAGCCCAAGCCATCTCACATGATTTGTTTACCATCTTGAGTATCCAAACCAAAATTAGAAACACACACACACACACATCTAATTCTGCTTTGTGGAAGCAGAATCAACAAACAACAAAACATAAACGAGGCTTGTCAACTGCATGAAAACAAAACCAGTAGGCTCTCCAGCATCTTTAATATTCAATTAATCTGGCAAAATTATAAACTTAAAATTTAGATCTGTTCAAATTATCAATTGTTAGACATTGTAGTTCAAGCTCTACTGGAAACACAGGACTAGGAAAGATGTTAACAATCTCAATTAATGTACACATTTGCCACATGTTTTGTGAATCCAAAGAGCTACCCAGAAAGGGTAGCTGGGTTCATGTATGAAAGTAATCATCATGGTACTAAAAATAATTTGCCATCTGCTTTTTAATGACAAAGAATGCTTTGCTAAACCAGTAAGACTTATGACTTTTTGACTGTCATCTCTACATTTTATTGTGGTACAGGGTCACTGCAGGATATCTAAAAATATTTTTGACTCACACTATGGAGAAAATTTGAATCATGTGTTTAAGTACATTATAATTAGTGCTTTGTAAGCTGCTGCTTTATTTCATAGGATTCCAGAAACTTTTTTTCCTTTAAAAAAAGTTGCCTAATTTATTAGCATTCACTGAAAAGATAATTTTGAAAACCTTTGAATGTTCATAGAATGGGGGAAAAGACAAATAAATTATTTTTTGTTCTTTTATGTAAATATCTGTTTACACTTTAATAGCGGAAAAAAATAAGTAAAATTGATCTTAAGGTTGTCACCAAATTAGAACAGAACAAAAATATGCAACTGAATCAAAACTGTGACAAGTGAATATATATATATTTAATTACTCATAAGCAAGTTCAACATAGAATCATGGGGCTGGAAGTTTTTTTTTTTTTTTTTTTAAATTTGATTTTATTATAACATATAGTGATACAATCGGTACATTTTCGGTTCATTGGTGCAGTTATATACATATATACATCTACATACATTATTGCTTGTCTTTTGTTGATATTGTTTCTTGAAGCTAGATTTAATTTCAAACACTTAAAAATAATAGTGCTCAACTCCCTAAGACTAAATCTAATACTATTCATATAGATTTTGTTAATTAGTTAAAATTTAATCTCTATTACCTTCTTTATTTCTTTCCCCCATCCATTCGTACCACATGTCCCACACGCTATAAAATTCTGAATCTTCTCTGTCATTAATTTCTGAAGTCAATTTGTTCATTTCGGCGCACTCCAATATTTTTCCAATAACATGTTCTTGAGGTGGTATTTGTTTTTCTTTCCAATACTGGGCAAAGGAAATTCTAGCGGCTGTCAGAATATGTATAATTAAATACTTTTTCTTTTTTGCATATTCAGTTTTCAAAATTCCCAGGAGAAAAGCTTTTGGGTCAAAATCAAAATTTTCTTTTATTATTTCTCTAATCCACACCCATATCATCCTCCAGAATTTTTGTGCCTGATTACATGTCCACCAGCAATGATAAAAAGTACCCTGCTGATGGTCACATTTCCAACATTTAGGGCTCGAATTGGGGTAGATCTTCGCTATCCTGGCTGGGGCCATATGCCATCTATAAAACAGCTTGTATTGGTTTTCCTTATAAGCCGTCGCCTTTGTCATTTTAAGGTTATTATTCCATATTGAATCCCATTCGTTCAAATTTATATTCTGTCCTATATTTTTGGCCCATGCTAACATCGGTTCTTTAACTACTTCCTCTGCCATATCGTACTCCAATAAGTAATTATATAATTTAGCTAAAATTTTGTCATCCGTACCCATCCATATCTTATCAAATCCATTTATGCTCATTTCAATGCCAAATTCCTCCTTATCTTTTTTATATCTGGATTTAATTTGGTTATATGGCCACCAGTCTATAGAAATACCTTGTTCCATCAATTCTTCCCTTGTTTTAAGGTTCCCTCCCCCATCTAATAATTCATTGTATCTGAACGTTTTACCCATTTCTAATACATTTGGATATATTATAGCCTCCATGGTGGAAAGCCATCTCGGAATTTTCCTATAGTGCTTCTGTCTCATCTCTCCCCATATTTGTATCAAGATCTCCCTTATTTTATGTCTATGGAAGTAAGTTTTTATCTTCTTCCCAGTATCCCAGAGATATGCATGCCAACCCTTCTGGAGATCATACCCTTCTAGAGTTAACAGTCTTTTATTTCTTAGGGTTGCCCATTCTTTCAGCCATACTAGGTTTGCAGCTTTTTGATATAACTCCCATTTAGGTAATCCGAAACCCCCTCTTTCCTTCTTGTCCTGTAAATTCCTAATTGCTATCCTTGGTTTCTTTCCCTCCCAAATAAATTTCCTGATGATGCTATTGAGCTCCAGAAAGAATTTTTTATCTAATTTAACAGGGACCGTTCGGAATAGATACAATAACTTGGGTAATATGCTCATTTTTATTGCCGCGATTCTGCCTAATAATGATATCTGTAGTCTTCCCCACTTTTCCAGATCCTGTTTAATATTTCTAATCAATGGTAAATAATTATCCTCTCTGAGGGCCGAGCACCTTGATGAAATCCAGACCCCCAGGTATTTTACCTTCTTGGCGATTTGGATCTCCATTGATTCTTCCAGTACTTTTTTCCTTGCCTCCGTCATATTTTTTGTTAATAATTTAGTTTTGGATTTATTTAATTTAAGGCCTGCTACCTCCCCGTAATTGCCCAATTCTTCCAGAATTTTAGTGCCTGATTCTAATGGTTCTTCCATGATTAATACCACATCATCTGCAAATGCCTGTGTCTTATATATCTCTTTTCTGATTGTCAGACCCTTTATTTCATTATTGTTCCTAATCTTTCTCAAGAATACTTCTAGTGCTAAGATAAATAGAAGTGGGGATAGAGGGCACCCTTGTCGGACCCCTTTTCTAATTTGAAAAGCCTTAGTTAGTTCTCCATTCAGTAATATATTAGCCTTTTGTTTTTGATAGATTGTGGATATCGTATTGACAAAATTTGATCCGAATTCCATTTGGATAATTTGTTGTTTCATAAATTGCCAATTAAGATTGTCAAATGCCTTTTGGGCATCGACAAAGACCAATGCCATTTCTTTGTTCGGGGCTGGAAGTTATAGCTTTCAAAAACATTTCTATATCATTCATTGACATCTTTGATCAACATGAATTACTGCTCCATTCATGAAACTGAATGTATCAATTTGAACTATTGGAGAGTCAATTCACAAGGCCTGTTTATTAAAAATTAAATGTCCACCATTATCAAGTCTATGGCTCAATTCTGGTTTGAGCCAATGCAATTTGAAATCATAAATGACACATTTATAGTTTGCAGGCAGTTACATTCAATGCAAGCAACCAAAATATTGAGTGACTTAAGCAGAGTTTTTCCAGAATGCTCAATGCCCAATAAAAGCTCTGGTTTCAAATGACCTTGGGGCTTAAGAACAGGGCTATTCTTCAAATTGACCTTGGGGCTTAACTAGAGGACTGTAGTTACAATAGAATATACACTGTGGAGTACATAATGGCTTCAAATCTTCCATCACGTACAAATAAAACATGATTGGGATAATTCACACATTTTATTATTTTTTTTAGTTCATTTAATTTATAGATGCCCAATCCCCAAATACCCCTGGAGAGTTTGCAACTGAAAATCAACATATTAAAAGGAAAACACTACAGATCAGCAGAGTAAAATACAGAAACAAAAGCAAGATCAAAAGCAAGATTCCACAATTGCTTTATCCCCAACCAAACTGGGAGAAGAATCAAAATTCAACCAAACAATTTCCTTCCTGATGTAAGAATGGCAGCCACACATAACTCTTTGGGAATACATTCCAGAGGGCAGGAATTTCAACAGAATAGGTGACTTTTTAGATCCTGAAAGGTGACATTACTTAATTGATGGGACCCAGAGCACACCCACACTGCTGGACCAAATATAAATCTGAATGCCCAATTGTGGTAAACCTTACATTTTAAATTATGAAAGGATTATATAATTGAACTGATCTTAACAGTCATGCAGAAGTTGTGGCATACTCTTGGTTGAATGTTTCACTTCACAAATTATACAGTTTGAGTTTTATTTATGTATACTATGCATATTGTTTATTAGTTTAGAATGGTATACAGAATGGTATACAAACTTTGGGGTACTCCTGAATTTCAGAATTCTGTTAAGGAAGATGGAAAACTTTTTGTTACATACTAAAATCAGATTTTGGAGGAATTTTCAGATTCTCCTCTCAGTGCTGCAGTATTTTGAGGTTAGGTTAGCTAATCCCAACTGCTGAGCTGAACGAAAAAAATGGCTGGGAAAAAGGGGGCAAAATATGTCAACTTCTTGTTAAAATCTTTCTCGCTGTTATGCTTTTCAAAGAGCACTTGTCACTTTCTCTATGTCCTTTTCACCTCTGCAATAATCCTAGCTGAAGTTGTTCATAAACTATTGAAAGCAACCCTGTAATCTCTTTTGAGAGTATTGATAGCAAGTATGACCTTTTCATTTTCATCATGTACTGTAGCTTGATGTAAGAGTGAAACATCATGTCTCATACCAAAAATATAAAAACAGCATGTTATCTTTAGAAATGAAAACAAGGCCATGCTTCATTGCTTTCTCTTGTTTAAAATGTGGTTGCCAATCCATTATAAATTTTATAATTAATTAGCAACAAGGCTATTGCAATTATTCCTGTCTTCATATTGAACATGATCTATGGATGTTTTCAAGATCAGTGTGTTAATAATCTTTTGTTAGTACTGTAGAAATACCACTGAATCAAAATAATAAAATGTTTTATGTAACTTTCACAACAATATAATAAAATGTCACTATTGAAATTCATTGATTTCAATAGAAGTTGAAGAATTTTACCTTCCCCAGTAATACTTTATATTTCTCAAATGTTAATGAGTAACTTTCTTATATCCATTCATTCTTTTGGAAGGACAATAACAACACTTCAACTCCAAATGCCAAGTAAAACAACCAGATATTAATTGATTCATGAAAAACTAACAGGGTCAATGCCCATCTGATATTGAGAGGAATCTTACTTCAAAGATAGGAACTTATAACTGACAAGGCTCAATTTTACCAATCCCAGCAAATAGCCTTCTGAATGATCAGAACTCAAAGGGTGCCATCTGTTTTAGATTTAAAAAAAAAAAAGATGGGCAGAAATCAGCAGAAGAACATAGTCCTGCAGGTATCCAGGTCCTAAACCACAAAGTGGCAACCAATACCTTGAATTGCCCCCAGAAACAAACTATTAACCAGTACAGCTGCTGAAACAGTAATGTTGGATGAGCAAACCAGCTAGTACGTGTGACTGCTTGAGCAGTCCTGGACCAACTGAAATTTCAGAGATGGTCTTCAAAAGCATTCAAAGTAGTTCAAGTATTTAAGTTTTGTGTGACCATGAGTAAAGCCTCAAAAGCAGAAAAATCCAGTTGAAACAGAAAATAGATTCATAAACATCACCTTACTCCTGACAGAGAGAAGGTGATGAGAAAGAAACTGAACATTATCATGCCTTGATTCTCTTTGCTATAAGAGACAGCAGAGAGAAATTATATTGGGCTTTCAAGTTTTTGTTATTATCCCTTACAAAAATAGAGTTCCAGCAATTCTGGCAGTTCTATTTCTTGACCTTAAAGGGCTGACAGCCAATCAAAAAGGACTTCCAGATTGTGAACCAGCTCTAGATGGGGAAGAGCCAAAGATGGAATATTTCTGAAAATCAGAGAGCTTCTGCATGTAGAATCACTCTAATTTGCTGTTCATACCTATCCAGATGCTCATAGTTGCAGGCACTGAGACAGAACCATGATCATAGCTCCCCTTCAGCCAAGGATCAAAATATAAACTGTTGATGATGCTTAATTATATTTAACTCCATGGCAGTGGCTCAAACCTGCCACAAAAGTGTCATATAGTTATTAAATAAGTGTAGGAAAAATGACAATTCCTGTGATATCCCATAACAACATTCTCACTACTCACTACCATCAACTGAAGCCTTTAGGCCATATATTTTCTTTCATCCCAGCATAATCTCTAACAAGGAAGTCCTATCTTACTTAATCTGTTGTTATGTGTCAACTGTGATCTAAATATTACTGATTGAGACACTCTAGGCTAGATCATGTTCATCAATGAGCAAAAGCTGCATCCTAAGTGGTTAGACTTCTTAAATATGCTTTTACTTATATCATTAGTTGGAAATCTGGCTTGGTTCAGTTAAGAATAGATCTTTTAAAATTTGAGTTTTTTATTCTAAACGAAAAAAGTCTTTTTGCTCAAATTACTGAACTTCATTGTTTCAGTCGTACCATACCTGGAATGATTAAGACATTCTGAAAAAGTTTCCTCATTTAGGCTATGAGTATGGCAGGTAACTTAAAGAGACGTCAAGGGGTAATTAAGAAAATTATTTCTTTATCATGAGGCAGTAAAAGTTCTGTACCAAAAATAAACAGTTTTATTAAGTTTAAGCATTTCTGACTACAGAGCACAGTGGCTTACAAGGTTAGGACACTGAGCTGAGTGAGAAGCTTGCATTCGAGACCCACTTGCTGATGTGGGACAGGATGAGCTCCTGTCACATGCTCCAGCTCCTGCCAATCCAGCAGGAGTGGGTAACCATGAGTAGATAAAAGGATACCTCTTCAGTGGGAAACGTAATAGGGATATGAAAGGAGCACCCAATGAGGCATCTCCCAGGTAATGGTGATGTCACCGTTCAATCCTTTCAACCTGGAAGTGCTTCAGTGCTCCTGACACGACAGTAGTAGTAGTAGTAGCAGCAGCAGCAGCAGCAGCAGCATTTCTGACACTGTTTATACACATTAAAATGTAATTTTAAATATATTTAACACATTCTAGAAGTTAATGTTCCACTGTCAGTGAAGAAATTGAAACTAAAAAAGTGGTTAGATATTTCAGCAAGACAATGATCCAAAACATACCTCTATGTCAATTCTGAAGTCCTTATAAGGAAGGAAGCTAATATTTCTTAGTCCCCAGATGACTGAAATCTGGGGAGTCTCAAAACACAGTGCACACAAGGAGAAGTGTGGTATGATTGAAGTGTTATATAAGGCCTGGGAAGACCCCTGTTTGAGTGCCTCTTCAGCTATGGAAGCTTTCCTAGTGACTTTCAGTGCAAAAATGGTAGAGGAGATGCTATTGTGCAGTCTTGAGGAAATGCGGAATAACAACCATAATATGATTGGTTATTAGGATTTATTTACACAATGGTTAAAGAATTGTCTTAGCATATGGACTAATTCATGGTACCTTTTCTGAAGCAGAGTAAGTAAAGCTCAAACTTTATATTTTGAAAGACCTTATTTCCTATGGCCAATTCCTTCCCTCCTTATTCATTACAATGAATAATAAATATTATAGAATTCTACAGAGTTGAAAAACACTTATTAAGGCCTGTTTCATCAAATTCCCCACTGGGGAACAGGATCATTTCTCCCAGCTCTAGCTGCTGCTTCCCCTCCTTTTTTAAACTGATGCTGACTGATTGAGAGGCCCACCCTTTTATCTCATGACTACTTCGTTTTCATAAGCACCTTTATTGCATACTTAATCTGTTGGCTTGTCAACTCATATCCAGTTCAGAAGATTTTCCCAACTCAGCTTCAGAGAGACTGTAAAATTCTCTGGATAGAGACTGAATCCTATTAGTTATATGGTTTACACAGTGCGTAGCATAAGAGCAAAGTTCATGGATTGAGTGCAAAACATTAATAAAGATAACAGGTGAAGAAGGCCTGTGAATCTCCTTCAGACTTTGTTTTGGACAAGGATACAGACATTTAAATGGCCAAGTGGGATGTGGAAGCTGAATTTGACCTCATTTAAAAAGGGCTTTTTTTCTCCCAGCACAGAAGAGAAAAGTATTTATTGAGGCCAGCTATCTGTCATCATTACCCAGAGAGGATAAAAAATAGCTTGTAGTGGCTGTTCCAGATGGAACTCTGTGGTTCTTCCTCATTGTAGAGGTTTAAGGTTGAATTGCCTCCATCGACTATTTGTTTCTCCTGCATTTTTTCTCCATATGTATTCTATTGTAAGTGAGAAATATGAAAGGAGCTTTTCAAAATAGAAAAGGATATAATACAAGACAGAAAACCTGAGGGTGGGGATAAAAGGAATATATTGATACTTTATTTAATCTGGAATTGGAGAAAAGATTTTTGGATCTGAGATCAATTAAAATTACATTGAGGTTTTCTACAGAAAAACTTCAGCCTCTGGCATATTTTTTTTTTAAAAAAAGATTTCTGGGCCCCACATGTCTTAGCCATTCAAAAGAGAGCCCCAGAAGATGGGGCTACAAGGTTAAAAAAAAAGTATCTTGAACAGAACTCTGAAACTGATTAGAAGTCAGAACAATTGCTTTATGTCTGGTGTGACATTCCATAGATCCAATAAGTAACACTGCAGCATCTGTATTTTCTTCAGAATTTATGACTTACTCAGACAAAACCATTTACCAGGCTTAAATTGAGATTGGGCAAGCCCTTTGCTTTCTTTTTTGGGGGTAGAAGAAATAGGGTTATCAAGACTACTATAGAAAACTAAGAATCTGTTTTTGGTTTGAATAATACACTATGTAAAAATTGTATTGGACTGCCCATTTGTTTTAACATAAAGAGCTAGAATTCCATTAAAAATACCAACAAATAGATTTATAGCATCATCAGTTTGTAAATCATGTCCTGAGCTGCTCAGTATAGTGTGTACACAAGTCAGTTTGAGATAATTTTGACCTCAAATTCTATTTATCCTATCCAGTTGTGTGTTATTATAGAATTGAACAAGACCGTACAAACCACATAATCTGACTTCCTGTTTGATCAGGCAATCTAGAGTAGATGGTCTCTGTCATGGTGCTATTATGAATAATTATTCCATTGTCAGATTATTTTTACCTTTAAGATATTTCTCCAAATATTCAATGGAAATCTGGGTTCCTAAAATGTAAACCCAGTTGATCATAAGCAACCGAGAACAAGATGTTGACTTCTTTAATGTGGTAATCCTTAGAATATGTTGGGTAAAGAACTGGCTCTGTGGCCATCCAATTGATGAAGTCAGAAGACTTGGATTCCACTGTTGCCCCATCTCTTTGCTCTTCAAGAAAAATACCGAGCAACTAAAAAGAGTTGGTCTTGTAGGGGCTCCCAGTCTGAAAGTTTCCAATTGCTGCTTCCGGTTAGGAAACGGTCATGGCTCTGGAAAAGAAGCCACATCAGTTAACTGATTTAGTGTATCAGACTAGGCCTATAGGCTGGAAGTCTCTCATTCCTGAGGTAATAAAAAGTGCAATTTTATCTTTTTCTTGTCCCCTTTCCTCATATTGCTTTTTTCCATGTCCTGGCTTTACCTCTCTTAACTGTCTTCTTTGTCTTCCTCAAAACCAGTTGTCTATTAATTTATGGCAACCTGAACCAGTGCTACAGATGAAGTCTAGCTAAATATTCACAAGAACTTAAATGTATGGTTCAGTTAATCAAAGTAGCTTTTTTGTTTTGCATTAATAACATGCATTTACGAAGCCTTAGAAATGGTCCATATGCAACTTATACTTAACTGCAATCCTAAAATATTTTCCAAATCTTTTCCTGCCAAGTCAAGTATTACTCAATTGTACTCAACTTTGTAAGGTGATGAGAGTGCCAGCTTGACCACTTGCTGAAGGGAATTCAGAAAAGCTCTAGTAATGATTATGAAGCTTAAGATATTCTGGTACTTACCTTGACAATTTCCTTTCATTTACACACCTGCAGCAGTAATTTTATTTTCATAGAAGGGACTACCATGTGTTATATAGCTACAAGGCCAGCCCATCTTTTTAAATTTGCCTCTTATGCGAAAAGTAATATCTATGAGAAGAAAAATGAAATAGCAAAGATAGAATCTTTCTTTCTGAGGTATGATTAATTACTGGCAAGAAATTTTTATCTAGGGAAATTAGAGCAGTGATATTCCTTTTTCAGCTGCAAACTCTCTACACCTTCTTTTTGCAATGAATGTAGACCTCAATAATTTAGGAAGAGCTGCAAATATACACATGTTTATTTCAGAGGCATTCTAGAGAACATGCCTACCTTCTATTCCCCATATAATCAATTCAAGCAATTCAAGCAAGTTTGGCTTTGTAAGGACTCCTGGATAAAAACCCAATAATATCCTCTATCCTGATGCATCAAATCTTAATTTTAAAAACCTGCTTCTAATCCATGTCTAGGTGCATAGTTTTCTATACCAGAGTCTTTCAGTTTGCTCCCTGTGTAGTCAGAGATGTCAAAGAATCTACTGCTGAAAGGGAAGGCTTTTGTGAAAATCTATTCCCACATGACAAAATACTGCACTAGAAACACAAAATTATGATCTCATTATCTGTCACTTCAAGGCATTTGCATTGGAAAATTTCCTAAAGTGAGAACAACAGTATATGCATTGTTAGTGCATTTGTTTGGTTAGTAGGATTCCATCACGTGACCCCATATTCGTAGACTCAGTCATGTTTTGTATCAACTACCATATTATTTCCAAAGATATGGGAGTGGTTTTCAAATTTCTTCTATTTGATTCCAAAGCAGTCAGTTCAGAGCATGTCAGAAATAAATTTCATTTTTGTTTGATACTAATAAAATAAAACAGAAGCATATGAGAAGAAAACCAACATTCACTAGAATAGGCTTTACATTATTGTTTTTCTGCAGATCAAAATTTCTGTCCCTGCACCAAATCTAATGTAAGTGTATAAAGCAGAAAAATGGAAATGGCAGTAGAGCAGCTAATATGCTGGTTATATCCACAATGTTTTTGCTCTTCTGATGGTCATAACTTCATGTAAGATTGTAATAGGAAAACAAGATTACTGTGAGTATAAAAGAGAAATCACCAAAAATAATGATAAGGTAAAGGTAAAAGTTCCCCTCGCAGATATGTGTTAGTCGTTCCTGACTCTAGGGGGCGGTGCTCATCTCTATTTCAAAGCTGAAGAGCCAGCACTGTCCAAAGACATCTCCGTGGTCATGTGGGCATGACTAAATGCCAAAGGTGCATGGAATGCTGTTACCTTCCCAACAAAAGTGTTCCCTATTTTTCTACTTGCATTTTTTACGTGCTTTTGAACTGCTAGGTTGGCAGAAGCTGGGACAAGTAACGGGAGTTCACCCTGTTACGTGGCACTAGGGATTCCAACTGCTGAAATGCTGACCTTTCAATTGATAAGCTCAGCATCTTAGCCACTGAGCCATCACATCCCTCTTTTAAAAAATGATAGATTTTAGCCATTCTGGAAGTTTGAATTTTTAATTTTGCTTTGGTATCATGCCAAATACCTCTCCCCATCACACATATCTCATAAACCCATTGATTGATGACATCACACTTTTTAAGGGGCAAGAGTTGGCCTGGCAGATCCTGCAAACTGTATAAGTTTGGCGTTGGGTATTGCCTTCAGAATAACATTAATCAATATTTCCTGTGGATCCCAAAAATATTTTTTTAAATAATCAGTCTTGGGCAATCATATTAAAAGTCCCTCCTTCAAATCATGAAATTAAGTTATCAGATATCAGATTTAGGATATGTTTTTAGCACACCCTTAATTCCATGCAGAGTACTTGAGGGAAATTTAGTCTTAACAGATAAGATTAACAGATAAGATTAGTCATGATAGCTGGGCATCTCAATCTACAGCAAGAATGGGGAGCCATCCTGTTACAAGCTGCTGAGGCACAGAAGGAGGAGGAGAAAGGGGGAGCATTTTGCACTCATATTTTGCTTGGAGGCTTCTCAGAGGCAAGAGATTGGTGTCACTGGAATATGAAGCAAGGCAGGACTTTGTTGTCATTCAGCAGGGCTCTTATGATGGTGTAAATCAACTGGTTTAATTTGTCATATTATTAAAAAACAACTGCTACATTCCAACTGTTTGAACACTTATTTTACATCAAAGCTGCCATCCCATTTATTTAGAAGATAATGATCACACTATTTGAATAGCATGCAGGTTGATTGAATCTGTTCCCATTGCACAACCCCAAACTACTACAATTATGTGCTGATCAAAGATGTGAATATCTGTGAATAATTACAGTTTATATTTAGTATAGCATCCTTTTTAAATAAAAGTCAGCAAGAGAGGAGGGGTTAGGGGAAGAACAGGCAGACATGAGTTGTATCTTGTGAAGTATTATACTTCACAAGATATATACGAGGTATATATTCTATTGTCTTCACAGGAATTTTGTTCTGTGCCCACAAACCTATTATAAGACCATTGAATTTAATCATACTTAGTGGACAATATAGTATTGTTCTTTGAATGAAGCACACCAGTGAAGAGGCAGACAATTGTTAGTGAGGGGAAATTCTACAGTACTGGAGCTATCCGACCCTGGTAAATCCAGATAAACCTTTTATTAGAGTGGCATGCACAAAAAGCCTTTATCCAAAGACCTCAACTCTCCAAGAGAAAAATATTCAAGCTTTTGGTATTTAGGGATTTGCATGGAATGACCAGTACTTTGAATTTTACTTGAAACTTCACTAGGAGACAATGCAGCTTAGCCACTACAGTTATCATCCTCATGCTGGGGCACAAAAGTCTCACAAGGAAGGGTAATAACTGGTGATTTTTCAGCAGATGAAAAAATGTGCTCCTTACCTTGTAAGAAACAAAAGAGTGTCAAACCAAACTGGTGCAGTGTGGTTCTTCTGTTTCAGTGGAAAAATATTTCTCTCTAGAGCAGAATTCTTTTCAAAAGGTTGAGATAACTCCAAACTCTCTAACTTATCTGGATTCACTTTTAACCTGTTGCACTTTGTGAAGTCTGAAATCTGGTCCAAGCAGGAGCAAATCAATGAAACCAACTACCTGATGATGTTGAAAAGATCTAAATCCAAGTGTCATCTGCATGAATGATCTCTCCTAGTGGTGTCTTACAGATGTTAAATAATATGTGGAACAGAATAAAGCCTTCTGTTGCTCCACATTATAAAAGGCATAGATGGAACAATAATCCCCCACTATCTGGAACCTACCATCAGAGCAGATGTAGAAACATCAATAACCCATACTCATAACCCACAACTTCCTAATGCAATCCAGAAGGACACCATAGTTGGTGATATCAAAAGCTACCAAGATATCTAGGAGCACGAGCAGCAACTACTTAACCCATCCCATTCTCTCAATAATTCATTCATTAGTCAATCAATGCTATCTCCATGTCATACCCTGCCTAAAATCAGATTAAAACAGATCCAGGGAATTAGTTTTATTCAGGAATGCTTAAAGGTCTGTCACTATCCAATTAATGGCCTTGGCAGGAAAAGCAAAATTCAATAGCAGTTGATAGCTATTGAAAGGTAGGGATCCAATTATGGATTCTTCAAAACTATTACCATGCTCCTCCCTGTTGGCTGGAGCAACTAGTCATTCCAATCATTCATCAAGGTCTCAGGCAAATATTTTGACACAACAGCAAACCACACTCCAAGGGAATTCTGATATTCCATTGGATCTTATAAGATGCCATGAGTGGTCCCTCAAAAGCAGCTTGGTGCCCCTGCAGGGAAGGTTCAGTATCAGCTATTGCAACCTGACCAGACTACCATATAACATTATTCATGGTACAATACAAAAGAAGAGAAGCACCCTAAAAACATGAAGAATTAATCCTGCGTCATAAGTGATATTGCTGTGAGTCAGATTCATGTCAACCATGAAGTCCAGAGCTGTACTAGAATGACTGTACGGGGTATGAATGTTAAAAACCCCAAGCGCCAAAAGCTTTGACGCCCTCAAGTCCACTTCTGAGTTCAGCCAGCCAAGCATTGAGGCACATTGTCTTTGTTTTTGGCTTGGTGTAAGTTGAGTATGGGTCAGTGAAAAAAACCATAGTTTGTTTAGGATAAATAATCAGAAGTTTAAAATACAGTTCATTGGGCTTTCTTGTTACAACTCTGATAAAGAGTGCTATGTGAATGGGCATAAGTATTTTATGGCTTCTTGGCTTCTCTGTGAGTATGCCTTATAAAGCTTCTACACAATCCACAGATATGGAAGACAAACTGTAGTTAGAAGGGTAAATTCCAAAGAATAGCCAAACAAGCCGTGACTCATCTGAAAAATCGATTCTGGCTTGTTAGCATAATGCAAGAACACTGCCAATGGATTAGTAATTATGAATAAATATGTAGCATTCCACATCCATGTATTCATTCCTCTCAAACTGTCATCTAAAAAAAGAATACCATATAAAGGGCAATTAGCCACATGCAAAGTGCTAATGCTTTGTTCTTAATAGAGAAGTGTATTACGGAATTTAGACAGGTATAGTAATGATCTGGCATATCCACTATTCCTGACAAAAATATTTTTTATATTAGTAACACCCACACCATAGGACTTCCTGGAAATATCTGCTTGACCCTTTCTCTTATTCTTTGGCTGACAAGTCAAGGTATTGCTGTTTACCTGTACAGATATCACCAGAACCTTGTGAATTGTTTTAAATGTTTTCCATTTTTCTCAATATTTTCATTTGCATTGCTGGTGATGTTATGCTTTTATTGATTATTGGTTTATATTTTGATTTCTCTTATTTTGTGTTGCTACTGATGTCATGCATAATAGCTATTTATATATAATATACATTTTCCAGAAACAATATTCCATACTACTTCAAAATGTTCATCTTTTCCTACCTTAAAAAGGGGCACACAAAATGGCTTACATCATAAAAATCATAGCACTTTAAAATGAAAACACAACAGAAAATGGCATAGTGGCCAAAATTGTAGGAACCTTTTGGGAAAAGTGTATTTTTGAGGTTTGATGGCTAATAAGACCACTTTTTGGGAGGCGTTTCAAGGTAATCATATTCCACTGCTGGAATGGCCTGGGAATAGCCCAGACCTTAACCCAATTGAAAATCTATGAAGCTAACTAAAGAAACTTGTTAGTTAGAAGTGACCCAACAATAAAACCCAGTTAATAGAAGCAATCATTCAATCTTGGTTTCACATTATAACAGCTGCGGATCTAAAAGCCTTGATTCACTCCATGGGAAGACGTTGTAAGGCCGTAATTCATGCTAAATTCATGCTAAGTATTAACTGACGTGATAATTTTTGTATATCTCATTTTTTCTACGTTTCACTTTTCTTCATTATACTGTAACTGCTATTCTAATAGCAAATCCTTCATAAAAGTTATTGCATTACATTCTTGATTAAATTATATTTCCATTGATGTATAATTTTATGGTACTACTCCAAAAAAAAGAGGTGTTATTAGCCAGTTTTAGAAAATACATTTTACCCAAAAGGTTTCCACAATTTTGGCCACTACTGTATTAATACTAGGTGCAAATAGCATAATTTTGATTGATTGATAATTGCTATGCTAGCCATCATATTCTCAGGAATCTTCTCCAATATCAAAGTTCAATAATGTCAATACTATTTATATCCAGTGTATTTAAGGTCCAACTTCCACCTGTTTAGTATCACATGGCTTACATAATTCTGATCTTTGTAGGTACAGACTTTTAAATATTTAAAAGATATTTTAAGATATTTAAGCATTTAAATATCTCTTCCAAGGTCTTCATGGCTGCCCTACCAAATACTAGTCTGTGCTGTATTTCTTGACTGCTTGTTCCTTTACAGTTGATGGTTGATCCTAAAAGGCATAAGCTATCTACCCCTATGATATCTTCATTTCCAATTCTAAAGCTGGTTGTTTTATCTATTGTCATTAGTTTGGTCTTCTTAATATTAAATTGTAGTCCCATTTTCTCTCTTTGCTCCTTAATATTTATTAGGAGAGTTTGCAGATCCTTTGCATATTAAGTGGGATTTGAGATGGATTTCATATTCTTGAGACAAAGAAAGATATTCAAACACCCTTGAACAGTTGAATAAATAGAATCAATAATTCTTCAGATAACCTTGTCTCATTAAAAAATGTGTCCAAATATTTGAAAGGGCCCAAAAATATAGAAAAGTTCAAAAAATTACAGCTGCTGTTTAAGGTGTTGAACTCCACAAAAATGTATGATGATTATCCAAATATAATGTACCTAAAGTACATGGGGCCAGGGTAAAAAGCATTTTAGTACCAAAGCACTGGACTGTTTTGCATCATTGCCAAAAGATAGATAGAATCTTGCTATGATCTAATTTTTACAACTGAGAGATAACTTAAAATTACATAGAATAGTAGCCTTGAGTAAAGTTCTAAAAGTCAGTAAATTTGGGGATGTGTGTGTAGGCTATAGGTACACAGAACATAAAGATTGGAAGAGAACATAGAGATTATCCAGGCAATGCCTGGATCAGTTAAAATATCCAGTCTGACACCACCCCAGGAACTAACTTTCCAACTCCGGTTTAAAGACTTCCAGCAGAAAAAGGTCCATTACCTCCCAAGGAAATATTTCCAATGTTCACAAGTAGGAAATTCCAACATGCATCCTTGTAACATCAACTCGTGTTTCTTGTCTTTAGATCTGATGCTAAACAAATCTGCCTGAGTTTCATCATGACAGCCTTTCAGATATTAAACTCATGCCTCTCCACAGTTTAAACATAGCCAATTCAACCATTTCACATGGCTTTTTTTTCCAGCCCCTTAGTTCACTCATCTGAACATGTTTCAGTTGGTCAATCTGAACATGTTTCAGTTGGTCAATCTGAACATGTTTCAGTTGGTCAATATCTTTTGTGAAATGTGGTGTTCACAGCAGGATATAATATTCCAAGTGTGTTCTGACCAGTCAATTTGCTTTTTTGGAACTTTATTATCCTTCTGCCTTATATTGTGTTTGTGAATCAGTAAGTCACCCAGATTTTTTTGCCCTGATTTCTCCTTGTTGTTCCTTTAAACTAAGCCATGTGTCTCTAACCTGGTGCCCTTAAAAGACAGTGTCAAGACAAAGAAGGATCTTGACAAGAGGAAATAAATAATATGCAGAAATTAGAACTGATTTCTGTGTATAATTTCCCCTTGTGAAGAGCATTCTTTTTCTTCTAAGGGCATCACCTCCCGGCTGGACTATTGTAATGCTCTCTACATGGGGCTCCCCTTGAAGAGCACTCGGAGGCTCCAAGTGGTCCAGAATGCAGCCGTGCGGGTGGTTATGGGCGCAACCCATTGTGCCCACGTGACACCCCTCCTGCGCGAGCTGCACTGGCTCCCAGTGGTCTTCCAAGTGTGATTCAAGGTGTTGGTTACAACCTTTAAAGCGCTCCATGGCATAGGACCCAGGTACCTTCGAGACTGACTTCTGCCACCAGTAGCCTCCCACCGGCCAGTTCGCTCACACAGAGAGGGTCTCCTCAGGGTGCCATCGGCCAAGTTATTCGGCTGGCAACACCCAGGGGGAGGGCCTTCTCTGTGGGAGCCCCAGCCCTGTGGAATGAACTGCCCCTTAAAATGCATAAGATCTCCGATCTCAGGGTATTTCGCTGTGCCCTTAAGACCCTGCTGTTCCGCCAGGCCGGGCTATCAATGTAATGATTTTAAATTGGATGTTTTAAATTTTGGGGGGTTTTAATATTGAGCCAAAATTATTTAATAATTTTAAATTATTTTAATTGTTGTTTGTCTTTGTGCTTTTAATAGGCTGTACACCACCCTGAGTCCTTCGGGAGAAGGGCAGTATAGAAATAAAATTATTATTATTATTATTATTATTATTATTATTATTATTATTATTATTATTATTATTATTATTATTATTATCAAGTTGGAGATACCTGGCTTAGATAAACGAAGGCAATTATGTAAGCATATACAAATTATGTATATGGTTCATGGATTTCATAAACTAATTACTATGAATAAATGAAATCAACAAATAAACAATATGATTAATAAGCATTTGTTTCCCCACTCCTATTTATATGGTAGTAGATGATAACAAACAACTGAAAAAACTACTTATAACTACTCCTATCTATCAAGATAAATGAATAAATAGGCAACGGGTGCAGTGGTAGTATAATCTAATAATAGTATATTTGATGACTGGAGGAGTTTTGGTATACTTGCCTGTCATCATGAGTCCACAGCTACATGTGGCAATGTAAACTCCATAATCTAATCAAGCTAAGCATCAAAGGTGCACTTTAGCTCACCCTCTTTTTATTTTGCTAAGCAGTTTTGTGTGGTGCCCCAAAGTTCCAGAAATTTGAAATAATTTGATGCAATTTGGTTTTTTTCCAACCCAGAAAAGAGAAGGACATATATAGTTAAATGTCTTAGACATTTAACTATATTTCAAGGATTGAAAGGATGATTGAAAATAATGGATATGGTTAGCCTGAAGAAGCGAAAACTGCATGGAGACACGATAGCTGAATTTAATATATAAAAGGTGATTTTTAGTTCACGAGTCTACAAGAGCACATTCATTCTTTATTATATTTTATGATAGTCTTCTTCCTAAAACATGAAATACAATGCATTTTGTCTGAATAGGTAGAAATATTGCTAGTGTGTATCATAAATGTTGCTTTTCAGAAATTTTGTTGGGTAAAAGAGGCTTTTAGCAATTATTTGGGCAGGGGGTTGGACTAGAAGACCTCTGTTATTCTATTCTATTCTAATTTTGGGGAGTTTATTTATTTATTTTATTTATTATTGTGATTTATATGCCGCCTTTCTCCCTGAGGACTCAAGGCGGCTTACAAAATGACAAATTCCAATACAAATCACAGTGAAATAAAATTAAAATCAGCAACCCTATTAAAACAGTTTAAAATTATGACAGTGTACCCCCAAACGGATCAGTTGAGTTGACGGAAGAGCCACGTCTTCAGCTCGCCACGGAAGGAAAGAAGGTCGGGGGCTGTCCTGAGCTCAGTGGGCAATCCATTCCAGAGGGTCGGGGCTCCCACAGAGAACACTCTCCTCCTGGGGGCCATCAGCCGACATTGTTTGGCCGACGGCACCCTGAGTAGGCCGACTCTGTGAGAGCGCACAGTTATCAGAATCCATGCCTTTTTGATGGCAAGTATTAACCATCCCAAATCTTGACTTCAACTTTTGCTCTGTCTAGATCAGTGTTTCAGTAACCTTGGCAACTTAAAGAAGTTGTGTGAACTTCAACTCCCAGAATATTAGTTTAGATCCAAGGCAATTACTGTAGTTACTGAAACTGAAACCTTTAATGCTTTCTATCTTGCTTGACTTCTTTTTCCCAATTTAAGGTAGAAATTCAAATGAGCGCTCACCCCATTTGAAGGCACCCCTGATTCTGCAGTAAGAATGCACTTGCTACCCAGCAAGGAACGTGAAATACATATAGTCTTCGATTTACAACCGTTTGTTTAGCAACTGTTCAAAATTACAATGGCACTGAAAAAAGTGATTTATGGCTGTTTTTCATACTTATGACCGTTGCATAATCCCGTGATTATGTGATCACATTTTGGCAACTGGCTTGTATTTATGACACTTGCAATCCTCCAGGATCATGTGATCATCACTTGAGACCTTCTGACAAGCAGGACAGTGAGGAACCCAGATTCACTTAATAACCGTGTTACAAATTTAACAACTGCAGGGATTCACTTAACAACTGTGGCAAGAAAAATTGTAAAATGGGGCAAAACTCACTTAACAACTGTCTCACTTAGCAACATAAACGTTAGGCTCAATTGTGGTCATAAGTTGAGGACTATCTGTAGTTCTACAAGTTTAGCCTTGAAAATCTTCACTGTGGCTGGTTGACCATTCTAGTTGCAGTTAAAATAGCTCTGAAGCTTCTATGAATATTTGCTATAATGCCATTATTTGTTCTCCCCAAATATCTGATCTTTTGAATATGATGATTAAGCATATAAAGGATCATACTTTTTTTATATTTATCCCATCTGTCAGCCTGTCATACTTATGTTAGACCTCTGGACAGAAAAAATATGTTATCTTATTATACTTTATATTTATAGAATAAAATATAATCCTTGTTATATAATGCAAAAATCCTAGAGAATCCTAAAAATTACCTGAACAGTAAGCAAAATTGTACATGCATTCAACATGAAACCTAGCTATTGTCTGTCTGTCTGTCTGTCTGTCTGTCTGTCTGTCTGTCTGTCTGTCTGTCTGTCTGTCTGTCTGTCTATCTATCTATCTATCTATCTATCCATCCATCCATCATCCATCCATCCATTTTGGGAATAGAATTCCCACATAATGGTTGCTTGTTTTATTTTGTTCATGTTTAAGTTGGGCAGAAGCTTTTCCTAAATACAAAATTTAGTGGTAGAGAGATAAATTCTCTGTGAAAAGTATTCCACATTTGGAAGTTACTACTGAAAAGACCTGACAATTGTATATTACATGTGATGACAAGAACAACTGAAGAACAGCTTCCATTATGTTGTTATGATCACCTTGGTAATGTCTGTAATCTCTTTCTGTATATTAAAACTAAGCATTGTGACTGTGAGAACAAAATACATTTTTAAAATGATTCAGTCCTATACCTATTTTGGGAAAAGGTAGCAGAGATAGAAAAAAGACAGCAGAGCAGTCCATAAAAGCCTATGGAGAAGCTGGCTGGGGAAAAAATGCAATTCCAGTTTTAAAATACAAATACAAATTTTCAAAATTTTAAACCCTTTCCGCTTTCCCTTTGCAGTGTCAATCTTAGCATGGTGAGAAGGGATGTCTACTGGTTTCCCTTTGTGGGGTGGGATGGGGTGTTTTGTGGTGTCTTATCACTGGCATTTCTTGCTATGCAAGGTTCTTTCTAGTAAGGGCTTACCCATCCCTGGTAAGACCGACTGATGTCAGGCCTATGGGATGCTAACAGCATACTTAGTTATCAGAAGGAGGCAGGCAGAATAAGAGAGAATGCCAAGAGGAAAGTGGGTCACTAAGAAAGGGGCTGTCACAGAACAAGTAGCACTCGTAGCCTTGCCACCAACTGTTCTTAAAGATGAAAAATGTTCAGGACAGCATCTGTAATTATTAGCTGGCATTGATGTATGTATGGATGCATGGATGTTTAGGACACTTAAATCTGCATACTGGTCTTCAGCTCATATTCAGAGTGCTGAGAATTGAACAGAACTCCAATTGTGTTGGCAGGACAAGCACAGAAGTGTAACATTCCATTAGCCCGAAGGAGAGAAAAGTGGTTATTCACATAAAGCAAGCTGAGTCTTGAGAAAGTAAAGGATGCTGGAAATTATGTTCATCTAGCCACTTTAAAAGGTGCCCAGCTGCTCATGTCTGCCCCAGGGATGGGTTCTACTTATCTTTACTACCGGTTCACAATGGGGCCACATGCACTTCTGTGCATGCGCAGAAACTTCTGTGCATGTGCAAAAGCTTCCTGATGACATTGGGGTTGGTGGGTGGAGCCTTCCACCGGTTTTACTACTGGTTCTATAGAACTGGTCCAAACTGGAGGCAACCCACCACTGGTCTGCCCCCAACATCACTCTGCCTCATCGTACTCTTCATATAGAACTGAATTTGCAAAATCATATTATGTTGGTGCCAATTCTAGAAACTGTGTGAGGTACATGGGGGAGCTAGAATTTTCCAGACTGGGAATGTTGAATGTGTTGAGTCTCAATAACCTGCTGCCCAGGGGTGGGTTCTACTTACCTTTACTACCGGTTCTCTTCATGTGCATGCTTTGCACACAATCACCTCTTCGGTCGCACGCTTTGCGTGCGATCGCCACGCGCATGCTTGGTTTACTCGCAGGACACCAAACTTGCGCTTCGCGCAAGCGCATTGTGAATCTGCCCAGCTGAGGTCTGCCGCACCTCTCAGCTGGGCAAAAAAACCTACATATAAGGTTGGCATAACGCCAGGGCGGGCGGGAGGGCCCAGCTCCCAAAGACAGAGAACCGGTTCGGTGATGTCATATCGTCACCGCTACTGACTCTCGCGAACCGGGCAGAACTGGGAGAAACCCACCACTGCTGCTACCGTCTAACACCAAGCATGGGAAGCGCAAAGCTGCAGTTCTGTTAATCTGTGGGAAAGGCTGGAAAAAGGAAGGTCAATTTAAAGGAAAAGGGCATAGGAAGGGGGACACCTCCTTTCTGCTTTGGGGCAGTCAGCTAGTTGTTATTTTTTTAACCAGCTTCTGGCTTTGAGCATAGCTGTGTTGTGCTAAGTCTCTGGGAAATTTCAGCCACTTCTGTTCAAGCCACTGACAGAAGCTCTAACAAAGCCATGGAATGGCCTTTCAAACCCACTGATTTCATTTGCTACTTTGAAGCAAGTTGGAGAATCTGCTTTTGATCAAGTAGTTCTATCAAAGCCTTGTCAAGCCAAAGCATTCCCCTCAGAGCTTTGCACAGCTGTCAAGCATTTTTACAATGTAGGATTTTTTAAATAGTATAATTACCTGCAGTTCCTAGATTAAATTAGTCTCTCGTACTAATTATACATTTTAAGGAGTTTTAATAGCAATTTATGTACCTCCTCAAATTCCCAGTGCTGGACTAATAGCCTTGTATCGAGTTCAGATAAAACTAGGGCAGTTTTCCACTCATTTGAATTTCTAGCAAAGACATTTCACCATTAAAGTATAACAATCTTTCCCATTTAGTGTGCTTCAATTAATTCAGTAAATTAATTTTTGGTGTAATTGTTATCTACAGTCAATGCAGAGGAGCTCCAGGGCCAGATTAGAGGGTGCCCATCCAGGGCCTGCCATCCAAAGGTGTCCCCAAATAATTCTTATAAAACAGAGAAGTACATCCTCTAAAGAGTATGTTTAGTTAACCAATGAAAGCTGAAACAGTTGCACCATCTGCCATTTTAAATAAACATTTTTTCTAAAAGTAATAATAGCAGGCAACTGAAAGAATGATATGCTACCTTTGGGAATGTGGTACTAAGGAAGGCATTGCAATGGTGATGGGCCTTACATCTGATTGGTCCAGCTGCCTGCCATCGTTGCTTGTGAAATTAGGTTTAGCAAGTTGCAGACTACAGTTGCTCCAGCCCCGAGTTGCTGGTTGGCTGCCCAGCACGCATTGCTTGTAAATGGAAGAAAAGGTGGCTATGAAAATTTAGCTCTTGCTGTAGATAAGAACAGGGCAGTGACACAGTATTGTGAGAAGGTTGAAATACTATTTCCTATGAACATTTCATGTATTTCCCATGACGAAGCTCTGTTGCAATAGGATAATTAGAGTTTTCACACTGCCAATATTGCTTTAAACTATTGGTGAGGGATGGATTGCAGTGCAAGAATGTGTTTAGATGCTGCTTGTGTAATTTTTCCAAGGGGGGGGGAGAGAAATTATTTGTAGGTAAAGCACCTTGTGAAGACTACAAGGCTTGACTATAGTGCTGGAGGGTGTGATTATGTGTACAAAGCCACACTTTCAAAATTCTAGGAAAGATGAAGTTAGGAAAGGTAGGGTGGAGACCAATTCCTGCAAGACTTTTCCAAAACTTATTTTCTAACTTTTTACAGCACAGTCTTAAAGAGGCACACTGCAGAAAATGATAGGGGTTGGAAGTGGCTTGTAATAAATCTAGCACTGGTAAAAGTTGTCAGCTCAACAACACCCCCTCAGGGAATAAAATCTTTCATTTGATCCAAGGACAGGTACAGCACAGGAAATTGCGGTGCAAATTTTCCCTTGCATGTTCAGCGGCCCACACCCAGTAGAGAGAAATAGAAATGTACAAGCAATATAAAACTGCAGATGAAAGGCAGGCCCAACCGCTAAACCACAAAAGGTTTGAAAAGAATTACATTCATCAACAAGGTATTTATCCCTTCCCCTCGTGCCCCCCCCCCCGCCCGTAGCCTTTTTTCCAAAAGGGATTGCCACTAGCTACTTTCAGGGTTGGCTATTCTCAATGGAATATAATTTATATCAGATACCGTAAAAATTATTTATATTATTGTAAAAGAAAAATAATTAGAAGCTCTTGCTTGTCACTTAACAAGATAAACAAAATCAATTTGGCTGAGAGTTATAATAGCTGCAACGGCTAATTGTCATCATCATCTACTTTTTCAACATTCTAATTGCTTCTGAAAATCATTATGAAATTCAGAGTTTGGGGAGTCCTGATTTCCCTTTAGTGCAGAGGTGTCCAACTTTGGTCAACTTGGGATCAACTTATTCTCCAAAACACTTGAAGGGAGGACAAGAAGCAATGGAGGAAACTGACCAAGGAAAGAACTGATTTAGAACTAAGGATACATTTTCTGACAGTTAGAATAATTAACCAGTGGAACGACTCGCCTCCAGAAATTGTGGGTGCTCCAACTCTTGAGGTTTCTAAGAAGAGATTGGACAATCATTTGTCTGAAATAGTATAGGTTTCTCACTTAAGCAGGGTGTTGGATTAGAAGTTCTCCAAAGTCCCTTTTAACTCTATTCTGTTCTGTTCTGAAAACTTTAAGACCTGTGGACTTCAACTTCTCCATGCTGGCTGAGAAATTCTGAGAGTTAAAGTCCACAGGTCTTAAAGTTGCTAAGATTGGATACCCCTGCTTTTGTACATATAGTATAATATGTGGGAGAAGTAAAAGGGCCTCCTATTGGAAACATAAGTTATATTTTGCTACATGTCTGCATGTATACAATGTGCTTTGCTCTGATGTGGTTTGCAAAGTACCGCTCTTTGAAGCATCAAAATAGCCGCATATTTTGTAAGGCAGGTGTGGCTGCTTGGTAAGCACCTCCTGCTATCTCTGTGTGCCTGCCCAAGTCACATTTGCCAACTCTGGAATTCCCGGCTGATATCTCAGTCAAGCCGTAGCCAAGAACAACACTTCTGAGCTTTCAAGATCAGCCAAAATTGGCTAAAATAAATGTTTGGGCAACAACAACTAGAATCCATTTGAACCAGATCGCAACTGATATCGCTTGAGCAGACACCATTCAAGTTAGGAATTCATAAAATAGGGGCTGAAAAGAGCAAAACATGCAAGGACATGAGAACTTGCGGGAGTGTAAAAAAGCACAGAAATATACATACACACACATACACATTTAGAAGATACTATCAACAGTTGATGAGTAAAAAAATTTGATCTTTTGCTCCATAAAAAAAAAGTAAAATTTTAATTTCAAAAGTCAGATGGTACAAGAAGTCAAACAGGTACCAAAGGAAGTGACCATCATGGTCATATTAATGTAGGTTGCTTACCACAATTTAACACAGAGAGCCAACTAGGTGCTTATTAAAATGCTACACAGGTAATTCTTGACTTACACTTGGTAAGTCAAGAATTAACTTAGTGTCTGCTCAAAGTTACGCCTGATACAAAAAAAGAAAGAAAGAAAGAAAGAAAAGGCACTTACAATCCAGATTCCAGTCAGGCTCCCTGTACAGTCATAAGTTTCAACTTCAGGTGCTTGACAACATGGCCATATTTATAGCTGTACGACCATCCGGTAGTCACATGATCATCTTTTACTATGGTTTTGCCAAAAAATGGTATTTACTTCATTTTTTGGCAAAACTGCACCTATAATGACCCACAGTTGCGTAACAACTGTGACATTTGTTTTAATTGATTCACTTAACAAGCACTGCAAATATAAGGTCATTAAACTGGTGACTGATCCATTTTACGGCTGTTACAATATCCAAATGTAAGGAGCAGTCTTCAATACAGTCATGTGTCAAAGACTACCTGTAGAGATATAGTGGGGGAAAAGGCATATGTTAGACCTATATTAAATATTTGGTTTTGCTTTGACAAGGTGCTTCATGCCACATATTTATATGATGCTCCATTTTGAGACAAGGCCATTTATTTGACCAAATACTTTGTGGCTACTAGTTTAGCCTTGAATATGAATATCCTGCACTCTTCGAATTCATACTAATAATGTAAAGTTGCTATCTGATCACTATTCTGAAACATGCAACCATCATTAATTAGGATAAGAATCAGAAGTAAGAACTCCTTTACGTGTGTGTGTGTGTGTGTGTGTGTGTGTGTGTGTGTGTGTGTGTGTATAGAGTGTCTTGGTTTTCAACTCCAATCTGACATCTTGCCACAAAAATACAAGAAAAGAAGGCACTGGATTTGAACTAACAGGTGGTAAAAGGTAAAGGTAAAGGTTCCCCTGCACATGCGGGCTAGTCATTTCTGGCTCTAGGGGTGGTGCTCATCTCCGTTTCAAAGCCAAAGAGCCAGCGCTGTCCAAAGACGTCTCTGTGGTCATGTGGCCGGCATGACTAAATGCTGAAGGCGCACGGAACACTGTTACCTTCCCACCAAAGTGGTCCCTATTTTTCTACTTGCATTTTTCATGTGCTTTCAAACTGCTAGGTTGGCAGAAGCTGGGACAAGTAACAGGAGCTCACTCTGTTATGTGGCACTAGGGATTCGAACTGCTGAACTGCCAACCTTCTGATCAACAATCTCAGTGTCTTACCTACTGAGCCACCGCCTCTCATATGAACTGCAAACTGCTCAAAGAAAGCAATGGCTGACATTACTGTTTGATGATACAAGCCCTAGCATGTTGCTCAAATATCTGAGAAAGTTCTCTACATATTTTGTGCCAGCCTTGGGAAGCTTCACAGATTAATTTTGGTGCTTCCAAATTAGTGGACTCTTTTCAATTCTGGGTGGAATCATATTGTATGCCACAAGACCCAAGGGCATGAGCTGAGGCTCCAGGACTGCATATACTTCACAAAAATCTTAGGTGTGCCCCAACTCCAGAGGGCTCTGAAAGTTGTTACTGTACTGTAAAACTTGTTGTGGCATAAAGGGGAAATTATTAATCACTGAAGAGTAATCATATTAACTGCATTTAATGTTATTAAATTTAAATGCAATATACATCAGTATGTATGTATGTATGTATGTATGTATGTATGTATGTATGTCCACTATTTATTTGTATTGAATTCAGGAGTGTGAACCCCAGCATGCCCCTGAAAGTCCAGTTGCATAATTTTATTATGGAGTCTGTAGTTAACTGGTCATTTTTATTACTGTCAATCTCCTTTTCCCAGAGAATCAGGGGAAGATACTGTTCAGATGTTTTGAAGATAAGACCCAGAACAGGAACAGCTAAGACTATTACTCTACTTTTACTTACAAGGATAAATTTGCACAATTAGACTCTAATCCACAGATAATGTCAGTTATTTTTTCTGGAGCCTAGTCAAGAAGGCACGGCACTTTTACACCCAATAAATAGAAACACAAACCCACAAATTTGTCACCATTTGGTGATGGGAAAAATGTAACAAGAAACTACAACTTTGCAGCTTTCTTTGTTATGTTTCTCTTATGCTTTACTTTTTGCCTTTTGTTTGATGTTAGGCAGCTTCTTTTTCAAATTAGGCAGCTGGGTTTTTGTTCTTCTGAGTTGCCACTTCCACCTCAACACAAATCAATATAATATCTATGCAAAATGCCATTTCTTCAAATGTGTTTGTACGCAGCAACTGTAGCTGAAGCTTCTCCCACCCCCGAGCTCTTGCTTTTATTTTTGTTGTTTTATTGCCTAATGCAGAATATATTTGACTTGTTTAATGGGCTTCTTGCCTTTCATGCAACCTGAAAACATTTTATAAAATGAATTAATAATGGCCAACAACTTCTAAACAGTAGCTCCCAATCTTGGAGACCAAAAGGTGCTTTAAAGAGACAAAGAAAAAAAAATACGATCGCCTGGGAACGCAAGTAGTTATCCCCTTTGCTTCTTTGGAGAATGCCCTGGCAGGTAATTAAGCTCTCCCCCCGTTTTTGGCCAAAGATGCTTCCCTGACAGTCTGTCAAAGTTCTTTTGTTTGCAAAATACAGTATCTGAATTCCAGATGAACCTATAAATTGCCACTTGAGACCAGAATAATATTTCCCTCCCATAGCAACTGAAATCTCAGAACTGTGATCATTTGTCAAATATTCATGAATTCACACTCTCTTTGGAAGCAAATACAGCATCTTAAGCCTTAGGTTCACCTAAACTGCAGGAGAGAAAAACAACTGAACGTTGAAGGACACCCAATGTGAACAGGAGCAGCCAAAAGAGGCATCCCGTTTCCTACCTCTTAAACCTGATTTGACAACCAGTTCTAGATAGGGTGGCTTACAGGGAAGGATGGATAGTTTCAGCATATTTCATATGCAAAAAAACCCACAAAAAAACCTTTAAGCCTTTACCACAACTTCGCTTTGTATGAAGGAGGCACAAATGTAACTGAGAAATGTAACTTTTGTTTGCTATTGTTTTTAACTGAAGATATATTTGGCTCAACGTCATATAAGTAGTTCCAGCATGGCCATGAATTTCTAGACAACTAGATTTATTCTAACTTTATCTACAAAGTGGGAGTAATATCTACTTCCTTACTGCAAAATGTTTGGTGAGCGTACAACTAGATAGAGAGCAGCAGTTTCCACAAGTAAGATCCAATATGTTAAAATAATCGTTCCAAGCAGGAATGGAAACACTAGATTGTCTTGCCGCAGGTAAGATACTCATTCTCCAGATAAGGTTTTAACAATAGTTGCGGAGGTAGGAAAATCTCCAATGTGTCCCAATATCTAACGCAAACTGGTGTTCTACAACGGCTTCCACAGTTAGGTTTTGGCCATGTTTATACTGGTTGCCAAAGTTATAATGGAAGAGAATGCCAGGGAGCAAAAGCA